>NC_083351.1:6625833-6929166 GCF_030254825.1 Meriones unguiculatus | reverse complement strand
ATAAAAACAAGCACCACTTTTGGTGGAAGTCATCGTCACTATTGTCACTGCGGTCACTGTCTTCATTGTCATTGTTTTCTTCCTCCTCTTCTTATGAGAAAGAGTCTTGTGTACCCCAGGCCTGTTTTCACACGGAGCTGGAGACTGAACCTAAGACTTCCTACACACTGGGCAAGCACCCTACCACCTGAGCTGCGCCCACAGCCCTTCTAGTGGGATTCAACCTTCAAGCATGCAGTTTTGTCAATCAGAAATATATTCCCTTCCCCTGCTATGTAATTCCCCTGATGTGTCTGTTCTGTAAATTAGAAACTCCTCTGTTGATGGACATTTCCCTCCAGGTTGTGCCCTTTTAAACAAAGCTGCAGTTTATACCCTGTTCATCTCTTTTATGGACAGATGGACTCATTTCTTTTGGGTTTATATCTAGTGATGGAACTGCTAAGTCACAGAACAAACACTTAACTGGTAGAAAGTGCCAGGTTTTCAAACAGCCTCACCCTCAGCAACACGTGAGGGTTACAGCTGCTCCACATTCAAGCCAACACTTAGGCTTCTTCTTTTAGGCATTCTGACCAGTGCATAAAGATAAGCTGGTGTGGTTTAATTATATTACCCCATGGAAAGCAAAGTTGGGCATCTTCTTGTATGCTTGTTAGTCATTTAGAAATGTTCTTTAACACAACACCTGTCCAAGTCTTTTCACACCTTTGAAAATGGAATTAACGGACTTTCTTTTCCTGATTTGAGGTAGCTCTCCAATGACTCCTGAAGCAAGCCATCTGTCAGATAAGCATCTTAGACTAGTATATGGCTTCTCTGTTTGCTTTCATAGTGTTACTTTTCCATGAATAAGAGTTTATATTTGATGGGGTACTTTTTCTTTTATGGTTGGTGGATTTAGTGAGCTAATTAAGAAATCTTTATATATCTCCATGGTATAGGGATGTTTTTCTTGAAGCTTTGCAAATTTATTTTCCTCATTTGGAATATGGTGAAAGGTAAGGGTCAAGGTTCATATTTTTTTTTCCACAAAGGCGTCATTCAGGACTGGTGTCAGCGTGCTGAAACATGCTGTTAACTTAGTCTCCATCACTTTGTCATTAAGAACTAACTAAACCGAGCACTGCACAGGAGCGCAACCAGTAAACGAAACTGCTATCATGTTGTCCTCATGGAATTTAATGAGTAGTTTAATAAGCTCAGTCTGTTGGCCTTTTGCTTGTTTGTTTTGTTTTATTGAGACAGGATCTCAAATAGTCCAAGCAGGCCTCAAACTTACTAGCCAAGAATGACCTTGAACTTCTAATCCTCCTGCTGGGATTCCAGTAATGTGCTGCCACACCTGACACAGGGCTTCAGCCTTAAATAATGGACAGCCAAAGGTCATCGGACATTTATAGAAATCTTAGAATTTAAAAATAAAACACCCCACCTCAACAACAACTGCCCAAACACAATTAAAAAAAAAGAACCATAAGAAACAAAAATTTTATATAACAACACACTGTGGTGTTCTGAATAAGAATTGCCCCATAAGCTCATATACTTGAATGTGTCATCACTAGGGAGTAGCACTATTTGAAAGGATTAGAAGGACTAGGAGGTGTGGCCTTCCTGGAGGAAGTGGGTCACTGAGGGTGGGCACTGAGGTTTCACAGAGTCTATCTCTTCACCTATGGATCAGGATATAGCTCTCAGCTACGGCTCCAGCAGCTGCACACCGCCGTGCTCCCCACCATGATAACGGACTAAGAATCTGACACTGTAAGAAAGCCCCCAATTAAATGCTTTCTTTCATAAGAGTTGCTGTGGTCATGGTATCTCTTCACGGCACTAGAATAGTGACTAAGGCATATGCTCAGAGAATGAAAGAAAGAAAAGCCAGGTTTAGTGGTATACACCTTTAATTCCAGAATTCAGGAGGCAGACACAGGTAGAACTCTGTGATTTTGAGGCTAGCCTGTTCTACACATTGAGTTCCAGGACAACCAGGGCTACACAGACAGACTCTGTCTCAAAAAAAAAAAAAAATTATATATATATATATATATATATATATATATAGAGAGAGAGAGAGAGAGAGAGAGAGAGAGAGAGAAGATGCATTCATGGAATAAGAACAGAATGCTGAAACAAAAGGCTATTCAGGGGCTGGAGAGATGGCTCAGAGGTTAAGAGCACTGGCTGTTCTTTCAAAGGCCCTGAGTTCAATTCCCAGCAACCACATGGTGGCTCATAACCATCTATAAAAAAGATATTCAGAAATTCAGATCTCATAAATTACATATCTGAGAGCAAAAATAAAAAAAAAAATTAGGAGAACTTTTGAAAGACAAAGTTAATATAAGATAAACTTTTGAGAGAAATATATAAAGTGGAACTGAAAAGATGGAAATAAGAAAGAAAAGTTCTTAAAACTTGGAAGATTAACCAAGACATCTGTCATCCAACTAACAGGGGTTCTAGGAAAACAGAACACAAACACAAAGGAGAGAATATTACCAAAGAAATCACCGAAGACCACATCACAAAAATAAAGGGTGACAATTCTCTAAATGAAGGGGCCATGGGATACCCAGCCCTAAGGCAAACACAAATATGACAAAACAAAGAAAATCCTGATGTACGTTATTATGAAACCACAGGACACCACCTGGAGATAAGAAATAAGGGTTTTGGAGAAAATAAAAAGTTCACATAAGAAGAGACCCACATAAGAAGTTCACATAAGAGTCAAAGTAGCCTCATACACCCCAATAGCAGACGGCAAAACTGGCTGTTGGGACAATGGTTTGTCCCTTCAAATTTCTTTAAAAACAAAAACAAAAAACAAAACAAAACAAAAAAAAACCACACACCAGTATCTGGATTTTTCCAAATCTAGAACTTTAAACTCAGTCAAGTGAAAATGGAAATGAAGGTAGACTCATTTTCTAAGTCTGCATCCCATATACCTTCCTGGGAAGCTACTGAAGGATCCATTTCATCAACCCAAAGATGAGAACCAAAGAGGAGCACAAGGGAAGCCAGGAAACCAGAGGCACTGAGCACAGGAGAGCTTGGGGAAGCTGCAGATTAAGAGGCCAGGCACATTGTGATGCCACAGCTCTAGAAAGCAAACAAACTACAGCCAGGACAAAGGGTTCCCAGAATGGCACCAAGAAATAGTGAGCTTTCTGACATCTTTCTAGTGTCAAGGAGAATGCCACAAAACACGCAGTGAGTATGAGGACTGATTAGCGACTAGGGTGTAGCTAAGCAATCCCAACTCCCAGTCAGAGCCCATTACACCACTAGGAAAAGGTATAATTTTCACATACTACAAGGCTCATGTAAAAATGCTTATTATATGTAGTCTCTATGAGTTTACTAAGAAGACTGTCCTATTTTCAATGCCTAGGATCTGGAATTCACACTTTTAGCAATGTGCAGTGTGTAATGCCTCTCATTCTGACAGAGATCCACGCTCTACTCCAATGTTTCCAAACATTCTCCAACTATGATAGCTGAAGGCACAAACACAAAAGAGAGCCAGCCTCAGAGAGATTTCTCCTAAATGCACAGAAAACAACAGCACATAGATCTAGTACATTAAACACCACAATCAACTAGAATTCATGCTACTAATACAATGATGATTCACTGCTGCCTATTATAATACTTTATTATATTAAGAGATTAAAAGACAACAATGATATGATTATTTCCGCAAGTGAAGGGCATTTGATATAATTTGATATCCACTCAATGAAAACTCTTAATAAAATGAACAACATGAATACTTCCTTGATGTGACTGAGCGTGAGCAGATGGGCTAGTGTCACTCTCCGAAGTTGGCATGATGGTTTATGAAAAAAGACGTACAAGTGTATTGTTTAAAGAAAGGAGCAGGACAAGTGTGCTCACACACATCTGCTTTATTTATGTGGAGCTGATGCAACTGGAAAGAACAGAAGCAACATGAACAATGAAAGCGGCAAAAAGACTAGAAACTCCAGGTCTTGATAAGGTGTGTCCTCAGGTACTCAGAGAGAAGAGGTCCAGGCCCGTCTTTGAGTACAGGGATACAATTATGTTAAGGGAACAGCTTTGTGTCTAAGCAGATCACAGCAGTTACAGAATCCCAGGCTAACCCCTCGGTGACCGGGCCTGATGCTAGTGGGCCCAGCCTGTCACAGGGATAGAGGGAGACTTCCCCTGAGCACTCAGCTTCTGTCCCCTGCTTTGTCTCCTTCAGAGGCCTGGCTTCCCTACAGTTGCAAGATCCTTCAACTGTCATGAGGCCGGTTGATTGGACAGTATAAGAAAACTGAATTTATCTCAAGAAAATCAGGATTAACAAAAAGGTTAATACTTGCTATACTCATTCCTTCATGAAGGGAATCTTATCAGTTTTCATCTATCTGTAATTTCTGCATTGTCTTTTTTTTTTAAGTACTAGGGATTAAACCTAAATTCTCACACATGCTAAGCAGAGTCCTACCACTGAGCTATAGCCCCAGTTCATTCTTTTTTTGTTTTCCTAAATGATCATATAATGTTTGAGAAATTTAGAAAGCCAATGAAGATTTTGATTAAACATTTACCAAGGGATGGAGGGAGGGAGGAAGGAAAGAAAAGGGCAAAAAGTATTCTCTTCAGAGCAAGAGGTGGGTGGGGCCAACCTGTCAGCTGCACGGTAGCAGGGCTGAGTCACAAGCTCAGCACACAAAAGTGAAAAAAATAAGAAACAAATGTGTGGGATGTTTATAAGATATGGAGAAAACTAAAAAAGCTACGTGGAAATAATTGGCTTTTTCTCCTATAAGAAGTGTCAATATTAAAAAGACAAAAAAAAAAAAAAGAAGTATCAATATTATAAACATCATTTGTCCCAAGTTAATCTGTAAGGTTAATGTGATTCCAATGTTTGAAATACCAACATTCTACATTTTCCTTTTAGCAGGGCAAGGTAATTTTATAAATTATATGTAAGGTAATAAACATGAAGCTCTAAATGAATTCTGAATAACTAAAAAGATGACAGGATGGCTTCATTCTAATACAAGGCACATCTCAGAGAGCATGACACTGAACAATACGAGGGACAGAGTAGCTCAGGACACTACAGACATGATGAAGTTTTAGTGCAAGTCAGTGGGGAAAAGACCCAGGGGTTACACTCAGGCTGCTGTCTGTTTTGGTTTGTTGGAATGGGATTTCTTTTCGAGGCAGAGTCTTGTTTGACGCACTGGCTACCCTGGAACTCTATCAAGACCAGGTTAGAGCTGCCTCCTCCTGCTGGGATTAAAAGCATGCGCCACCGTGCCCAGCCATTTGTCCATTCTGGGATGGTCTTCTAGCTAAGAACAGATTTTACACTTCTTTACACAGATGTGGGGAAAACAGGATCATTTTGTGACATGTCAAGAGCATATGAAACCTAAATGACAGTGTCCATAAGAGCAGCGTTCCTTCTCATCCGCTCCTACTGTCTGAGCAGCACTGGGTAGCTCCTTCACTGACACAGACCCGGAGCCTAACAAACACTGTGTGGATCTTTACAAGAAGGTTTCTCTCCTTCTGCCATGATATTACACTAAAAGCCACTGACTAACTGAAAAAAATGAAGTCAAATGTAATGGAAGTTTTGGTTTCTTTAAAAACTCAGGTAAGTAAATTTATGTTTTTGTTTGAATCCCCAGTGTGGGGTTTTAGTTGGGCTACAGTTTGTTCACAGCTGTTAATTATCTGGGGCAGGCGCAGCTTTTGCCAGTTGGTAGCGGCCTTACCCATGCGGCACGGAGAGGGGCGTGGTCTGGGACTCTGAGGATATAAACTGAGAGCCCAGAAAGCGAAGGCATGGTGTTTGGTGTTGGCCTGTGGCATGGAGCAAACGGTTTGGAGCAGACAGATGGAAAGAAACACTTCGGGGTGCAGAGGCTTGGAGGAGACTGCTGGCTGCGTCTTCTATTGACTCCTCAAAGACCCACTGACCCTAAACAGCCAGGAGAAGTAAAGGGGCCCTCTCTCCCTTCTAGCCTTCTCTCCTATGTAGGGCTGGGAGGTTGGAAGGGAGGTTGAGGCCTAAACACCCCAAATAAAGTATAAGGTAGAGTTTTTAAAAAGCAATACAGTCAAACCTTTATACCCTTTGACCAATATACTGAGTAGCTGAAGCCTATGGAACAAAACTCAAATCGCAAAAAAAAAAAAGTCAAATAAGGAGGCAGGCAGGATGGCTCAGCAGGTAAAGGGGTTGCCATGCAAGCCTGGCATCCTAAATTCAGTCCCTGGAGCTCGCGTGAATGTGGATATAAAGAACTGACCCCACAAAACTGCTCATTGACCTTTACAAGTACACTGTGGTATGTGAACTTAAACACACATGCGTGCACACACATACACTCTAATATTGAAATTTTTCAAATGTCAAAAGAAAACATTTTAATGGAAAATTAGAAATTCCGACCCACTAACGCACTGTAAACACAGTTGACATAACTCTGAAACCAATAGGCCCTAACACATATCCCAGACACAGAGCAAAGTTCCTGGCATTCAAAACTGCCATTCAGTTTCAAAACACTAATCCCCATCCCATGAAAAGATGAAAAAGCTGGGTATGTGGTGGTGGACACCTACCTAAAATCCTCCACACTCATAAGGCTGAGGCAGGTGGATTACATTTTTCAGGCCAGCCTGGGCAACACGGAGAATTCTAGGCCAGCTGGATGTACACAGTGAGACCCAATCTTAAAAATAGTAATCAAGGAAAGGAAAATAACTGAAAAGACAACAGGCAAAAAAAGTAGAGATAAAAATGGCTTCAATTAGTTCTGGTGAGGCATGCCTGTAATACCAGCACTGGCAAGGCTGAGGCAGAAAGATTAACAGTTGACAGACAGCTCTGCTATCAGGAGACTCTACCTCAACAAAACAAAATGCCTGGCACGGTGGCTAACTGATACAGGTCCCAACACCTGTGAAGTAGAGGCAGGCAGATGTCATGTTCAAATCTAGCCTTGGCTACAGCAGCAAGTTCCAAGCTAGCCTAAATTATAGTCCCTACCTCAAAAAGAAAAGGTAAAACTACAAAAACAAAATGAAACAATCCACCCAAAGGAACTTATTTCAAAAGAGAAATTCAGAAAAAAACAACATTATTGCCATGCCTCTAATCCCAGCACTCAGAAGGTCTATACAAGAGGATCAGAAGCTACAGACCTGGCTCTGCATAGGGATTTTAGTGGATACTCTGGCTGGAATACAAACACGCCCAGTACACACCTTTTTTTTTTTTTTTAAGAAATATTTATTTATTATTTATACAGTGTTCTGCCTGCATGTGTGCCTGCAAACCAGAAGAGGGCACCAGATCTCACTATAGACGGTTATGAACCATCACGCCATTGCTGGGAATTGAAGTCAGAACCTTTAGGAAGAACAGCCTCTGAGCCATCTCTCCAGCCCCTCAGTACACATCTTTAATCCCCCCCAAAATGAAGGTAAAGTTAGTTTGCAGAAGGAAGCACCCATGTTTGAAAGTGATGCCTAATCGAGTGGCAGAAAATGTGACGAATCAGAGAAAGATTTGACAGATTAGGATATGCCCAAGAGAGAGGAAAGGGAAGCTACTTGAGAGCCTGCTTCTCTCTCTCTCTCTCTCTCTCTCTCTCTCTCTCTCAACAAGAACAAAAGTTTGCTCAAGAGTTTCAGTATCTAAGGTGGGTATCTTTTTAGACCCAACAAATACTGAGAACAACTGATAAACAAATCTATTTTAAGGCAGTAGGGAGCTGCCAATGCAACCAAGGCTTGATCATCCAAGACCCCAGAGAGAAGAAAAGTGCAGACAGGTGAGCAGGTACTCCAGGTGCTCCAAGGCAGAGCATCTTTGTCTACCTTGAGATGAACGAGAGAGACAGATATAGAAAGAGGTCTTCAATATCTCTAATCTGAAAATCCAAATTCTGAATACAATAGTTAAGAGGAAAAGCCACAGCTGGCTTTGTGTGCTGGGCAGTGCTCAGAACACAGCTACACTAAACAAGACAATTACTTTCAGGTGATACAAACAAAATACACACAAAACAAATTTCCTAGTGAGTACTGGGTCCCACTTGTGAGACACTGTGAATGTCTGTGAATGAGGACAGTAATCCCAGCACCTGAGGATACAGGCAGAGGGCCAGGAGTTCAAAACAACCTTGAGCTCCATAGTGAGTGTGAAGCCAGCCTTTTACAGGAAACCCTGCCTCAAAGAAAACAAAAATCCTAAAACCCAATAACCAAAAAAGATATTTCACTATAAATAATATGCAAGTATTTCAAAACTTTTATAAAAGACTGTCAAGATGGCTCAGTGGGTAAAGGCACTTGTGGTACAAATCTGATAGTCTGAGTTCAATCCCTGGAACCCACCATGGAAGGACAGAACAGTTTCTTGGAAGTCTGATCTTCACACGTGCTGTGATACACACACACACACACACACACACACGCAGACTTTAGACACATACAAACACACACTATGGGAAAAAAATTAAAAATCAGAAATGTGAAACACACCTAGTATTAAGCATTTTTGATAAAAGATATTCAACCTTTAAAAATATATAGACAGACTTAAAAACTGCTCACAGTGCAGACAGAACTTGAAGAAGCCCAGATGCCCTGGAGGAAGAGGCGAG
Source organism: Meriones unguiculatus (assembly GCF_030254825.1). Taxonomy (NCBI): domain Eukaryota; kingdom Metazoa; phylum Chordata; class Mammalia; order Rodentia; family Muridae; genus Meriones; species Meriones unguiculatus. The sequence continues at coordinate 6,920,491 of NC_083351.1, read as the reverse complement.
GTGACCAGGCATCGAACATGGCTTCCATGGATGCATAAACAGGATCAGGACGCTGTGTTTTCTTCTTTTCTTGCAGCTTTCTGAAGTCTTGCTATGCTGTCTACCTGAGTTTGCTAACTTCCCGCCTCAGCCTCCTGAGCACTGAGATCACAGGTGTGGTCACCGCACCAAGCCACCAGCAGACTTCTTAAATGACATAAGAGCCATGAAGCAAAATGGAAATGATGGAGTGGGACAGAAAGGTGACAGTTTTGCCTGTCTCAGAGCACTGGCTAGATAACAGGAGAAGGCACCTTAACATTTGAAGTTCTCAGTTGACCCAGTGCAGAAATACACAAAGGACACGGTGGACTGCAGGAAGAACAAGACTTACACCCCAATTCAGCTCAGACTTGAACTGAACCAGGCTTACACGGCCCCTCTAGACCTAAGCATGAACTTCAGAGGAAATTTTCAGCTATTTTCAGCTAGCTTATTCATACCCACATCTGTACTCAAAATATACAAAAAATATATAAAGAGATAGACCACAAAGGGGAGAAAGAATAAGAAAACAAACTTATAGAGAAGACAGTTGTTTTCTTTTATTAGTTGTTTGTTTGTTGAGACAGAGTCTCACTATTTTTGCTCTGGCTGTCCTGGAACTCACTATGTAGGCCTATGAACTCACCGAGATCTCCTGCCTGTACCTGCCAAGTGCTGGGATTAAAGGCATACACCACTACCACCTGGCTGATAAGGCAGTTGTTAAAGCTATCAAAGACTCTAAGAAGGCTGGTGAGATCACTCAGCGGGTAAAGGTGCTTGCTGCTAAGTCTGACGACCCGAGTTCAATGCCAAGATCCACATGGTAGAAGGCGAGACCTGAGAGAGTTCCCACCAGTCTGCTCACACATGTACGCACACCCATAATAAATGAACGCATGTATTGATTGTTTTTTTAAATGACCCCTTGCGACTCTGCAAAGTCAGGAATCTTGCTCTATAAATTTGATTATTACTTTTGATCACGGTTACGTATGCAGTGGGTGGGGCATGTGCCATGCATTTTGCCTGCGGAGGCCAGAGCTGTGAGCTGCCGTGGAGCTGGGGTTACAGGTGGCTCTGAGCCGCCTGCTGGCTGCTGGGCCTCACGCGGTCCTCGGGAAGGTCATACACGCTCTTGAGCACTGAGCCATCTCTCCAGCCCCCAATAAAACATTTTTAAAAAGACTTCAAGAGAATTGATTAATAGAAGCCAGGAGTAGCAGCACATGCCTGTACTCCTAGTACTACCATGGCTGGGGCAAGAAGACCTTGAGTTCCAAGCCAGCCTGGGTTATAGAGTGAGACCAATCAAGAAGGAAGCGGCAAAACAAAGTTTGCTAGAAAACCATACTTTAAAAGGACCCAAATACAAACCCTGTAATTGAAATGCAATAACAAACAAGAACTCAGTAACAGATGAACCTCACAGCAGCCGGTCACAGCGGAGCAATTAGAAACTGAAGATGGGCACAACATTAAAAAAAAAAAAAAAAAAAAAAAAAAAAAGGAACTAGGAAAAGGTCTACTATAAATATAGCTGTAGTCCAAGAAAAGAAACAAAACAAAAGCAAGACAGACCAATACTTAAAAATATAATTGCTAATTCTGTAAAAGTACATCAAGGCAGATAGTCAAAGACTCTGTGAAACCTTATCTCAAAGAAATTCAGTAAACTGGGGGCTGAAGAGAAGACTCAGCAGTTAAAAGTATGCCCCACTCCCACAGAGCACCCCTGTCCCAGCACCCACATGGGGCAACTCACAACTGCCTGTGACTCCAGCTCCAGGGATCTAATGCCCTCTTCTGGACTCCTTGGGAACCTGTACACATTTGGGAACATACATACACATACACACACACACACACACACACACACACACACACACACGCACACACACCCCAAATAAATAAATGAAAAATAATCTTAAAAGCAGGCAGAAAAGATAATGATCCACTAACTCTCAAAGGAATACAAGACTGACACATAACAGCAAACACGGGAAAATAAGAATGCATCACCATCAAGTGCTGAAGGAAGCCCAGGAAGGAGGCTCCCTTCTGTCGGTTTAGCACTTGAAAGGCAGAGGCAGGAGAACTGGGAATTTAAGGCCAACCTCAGCGACTTAGCAAGTCAGAGGCCCACCTGAGCTACACAGGAATGACTTGTCTCAAACAAGCAAAAATCATTACCAGATGGTAAAAACAACAGGTGGAAATCAATGGAAAATAAAACACACGGCCTTAAAGCCTCCTTTTAAAAGACACTAATTACAAAGGAAATATAATTCTACACTGGAAAGCCTGCAAATGCCTTCTCAACCAACAGGCCAAGGTGAAATCACCAGCAGTGCGGGAGAAAAAAAAAAAAGTCAATGTTATATACTTCCCGTTAGGAAATAAGGCAACACTTCTATATCAAAAATGCAGACTACATCCAGTCATGAGACGACACACAAAAATCCAAAGCACAGTGCAGTACATACAATTGCTGTAAGTCCTACCAAAAGGTGAAAGTCGCAAGACAAGGAAAGACGAGGCAACCCTATTCTAAGTTAAAGCATGGAGAGGACAAGGCACTCACTGCATCTTGTGGCCATGGAGTGTAGACTTTCTGTTCATTTTTGCTATTGTGGTTAGTCGTCACTGTCAACTTGACAGTGCTTAGAATCACCAAAGGGACACAATTCTGGTGTGTCTATGGGGCACCTCTGGAAAGGCTGAGCTGCCTGGGAAAGACAAGCAAACACAGCATTCCAACAGGCGGCCCTGGTACACAAAGTGCAAGGAAAAGCAGTGTGTGCCTGTCTGCCCTGCTGTCTCCTGGGCAAGTGTACCTCCACTGGCAAGGCCTTCTTGCCCAGACATCAGACCCTAGCTTCTCTGGCTTTCAATGTGGGCTGGACAGCAGACACTCTCCATGGGAGAGTAGAAGCCGAGACGGCCAGCTCACGGACTGAGCTGCTACCAGGCGCTGCCTCTCCAGCATGCAGACAGACACCATCATGCCAGTCAATGAATAAGCTCCATTTAAAAATCCATTCTATTGGTTCAGTTCCTCTAGAGAACCCAGCCTTGAAATGTCTGTGGAGGGCTTTACTAAGACAACTGACTAAATCTGAACAAGGGCTGTGTGTGTGTGTGTGTGTGTGTGTGTGTGTGTGTGTGTGTGTGTATAGAAAGGGACAAGACATGAAATATTATTAATATTTTTGGAATCTAGATGATAGACATATGGGAATTCTTTGTACTACCAAAATTTAAAATATTAAATATTGAAAAACACTTCAAACTAAAGGTTTTTTTTAAAAAAAGAGGAAAGCCGGTGGAAGAAGTGGCTCGGGGCAGGTGAGAGCACTCACTGTTCTCATAGAGGATGCAGGTTTTGTTCTCAGCACCAAATCAGGCAGCTCACAACTGCCTGTAATTCCAGTTCTGGGGATCTGATGCCCTCTTCCGGCCTCAAGACACTGTACACATGCAGCGCACATACAAGCAGAGAACATGCACATAAAAACTTTAAAAACTGAAGAAGATACCAAAACCCTCAGCAGTATCGCACTCGCCTAGCATGTTTGCCTAGCCAAGGTTTGATCCACAGCACCAAAGAGAAAAACATTCCTTTTCAGACAAACACTAGCGTTCATCACTTGCAGCTCCCTCCCCAGTAAACCACAGGGGAACATGATAGTACACAGAAGCATGGGAATATAATAAGTATAAGCTTAGAGGAAAGAACAAGTATAAATGAATATTGACTGTATAGAATAATAATGTCTTCAGGGCTTAAAATCAATGATTATGTCTTTTAGAATTTAAAATCTATGTAGTGCTACACAGATCTGCAAAGATCACTACAATAACAACAACAACAAAAAAAGGTAGAAAAATGTAAACGGAGTTAAAGTACTCTAAAGTTTGGGGCCTGTGAGATGGCTCAGTGAGCAGAGATGGCAGCCGCCAAGGCTGATGACCAGCCTCTTGATCCCCGAGGCCCACATGGTAAAAGGAGAAAATAGACTCCTGCAAGGTGTCTTCTGACGCCAAAACATGCACTATGGAGCATGTACACTACCTACACACACACACACACATGTAAATCAATGTAAAGACATGAATGAATGAATGAATGAATGAATGAATGAATGAATGAATGAAGCAAGCTCTCTGGCACTGGCATCACTGGTGAGTGGTAGCCCTCATGCACACACATTGCAGGAGTCAGAGATGAGCCCTGTCCTCTAAGGCACTGATTTCCCAGCATCTTTGGCTTCTACAGTCTTCAGATACCTTAGAGATTCCCAGAACTATTACTGAGCATACAGGTGCTAATCCTCCACAGAAAATGAGAACTCAGACTGAACCTGGTGCAGCAGCGCACACCCAGCATACCAATGCTCAGGAGGATTGCCTGAGTGATCACCTGAGTTTGAGGCTAGCCTAGACTACAAGCAGTTTAAGTAAACCTTAAACTTTACCCACTAAGATAAATGTTGATGAGAATACCGGGTTTTGTAAAGCCAGATGTGGTGGTATGCTCCTGTGATCTCAGCCCTTAGGATGCGGGATGCAGAGCTTTCAGAAGTTCAAAGTCACCCTCATGCACACCACAAGTCTGAGTCCAGACTGGGTATTATGGAGTGGGGTCTCAACAACGCAGGCAAGAATGCAGCCAGATGCTGCTCAGCAGGCACTTGCCAGTGTGCAGGAAGCCAGTCGCTCAACACTTGCAAATACCATTTATAACTTTAAAATTATCTTATAATAAAGCAGAAAAATAAGCATATCAAACTCTTGGATCAAGTTTTGCATTATAAAAGTAATATAAATGTAAAATAAGAAACAAAAATTAAATCCAGTCATGATAAATTTGGATTATATGTATATGTAAACATACATATATCATACAAATAAATACAAAAAAGAATTCTCTGTGTGTGTGTGTGTGTGTCTGCGTGTCTGTGTAAAAGAAGCCCGGAAGCCTGTGACTAATGTCTGGGCCTGACTTCCCAGCATCATTCTCACTAAAGAAATCTTGAGAAGCTTGCTTGAGGGCTTGAGTCCACCTGAGACATGTTTCCCAGGAAGCAAGAGAGTCAACCTGAGTGTGACCCACTGGACCAAGCCTGAAACACGAATCAAGTACTGCAGACTACAGGATAAACAGGACAGTCAGACATTTTGTTTCAGAAGTCTCACCAAGTAGTCCTGGCTAGCCTAGAACTTGCTCTATAGAGCGGGCTGGCCTCAGGCTTGAAGTGGTCCTCCTGAACTTGCCTGCATACTGCTGGGGTTACAGATAAGAGTACACGCCATTCCATCCAGCAAATAGTGCAAACAATATTTCTGCCAGAAGAGGAAGGATATGAAAGCTCTTAGCCAAAAAAATGTGTGCTGATAACTGTGGCACACTGGGTAATCCAGATATAAAGAGTTCAATGTCATCCTCAGGTACTTAGCAAGACGGATGGAGCTCAAGAGATGGGCCAGTGGTTAAGAGCAACACTGCTCTTCCAGAGGACCCAAGTTCTGTGCCCAGAGCCCACGTTAGGCAGCTCACGACTACCTGTAACCACAGCTGCAGGGGAGCCAACTTCTCTAGTCTCCACTGGCGCCTGTGCACACACACACACGTATACATATACAAAGACACAGGCATATATACATAATTAAAATAAATCTAAGCATTTTTTAAAGACTTAGATCAGACTGAGCTAAACAAGATTTAAAAACTATAAAAAATAAAAATAAATGCATGAGAAACAACATATATAGGAAGTCAAACTTTTTTCTAATTTCAAAGAAAAACTCAATTAAAGCAAACCTCTCCACTGATGTTAAAGGTGCCAAGTGAAGGCAACAAGCCCTTCTTAGACTACTTTTTAATTATGCAAAGGAAAATGGCCCTTTATGACAGATAATCGAGTAATCACCTCGATAACCAAATGGCTGCATTAGCATTACCAGCAGCAGAGAACTCTGACATTCCTCCCTTGTAATGTACTACAGTAATGAGTACCTAACATCACTTATTAAGTATTCTTGCCAAAAACATGTGATCTCAATTTTAGGGAACAATGAGACAAGCCATGAATAGTCAATAAAACCAACCTGATTTCTCAATATAGTCAATGACAACTCAGACAAGAAAAGGCAAGAGGGCAGGTCTCCAGAGTCAGCAGGAAAGCAGGAGGTGTGACCCCTGGCTGTCTCCTGGAATGGTAGGCTACAAAGGGGGCAAATAGGCAAATGTAAACACGGAACAGACATATCAGGTACTTTCAGAGATTCATGTTTATTTTCTCCCTGTAATATGTGAGGTGATCGTGTGGAAGAACATTCTTATTTGAGGAGATATGTACTAAAGTAATTAGTTGATGTGCCACGATATCTACAAGTTCCTTTCACATGGCCATAGAAAAGGGTATGCAACATGAGTGTGCATGTGTAGATGCATGTACAGAAAGAGCAAAGTCAGATAAACATATGTGACAAAATGTCAGTCAGTGAGAACCAAGAGAAAAGCTATCTGGGTGCTCTTACAGTGTTCAGTTTTTCTGTGGATTTGAACCGTTCAATATTGAGAGATTGAGGAAGAAGTCAGATTTGAGTAATGCCAGCACTTGGCAGGTAGAGGTGGGACACTCCAAAATGTAACCTTATTCTTTACAAAGAAGTTTGAAGTTATCCTATCTCTATCAAAGAAAGAGAGAAGGGGGCTGAGGTGATGGCTCTATGGTTAAGAGCACTGGCTGCTCTTGCGGTGGACCTGGGTTTGGTTCCCAGCACCCACACGACAGCTCACAATGGTCTGTAACTGCAGTTCCAGGGGATCTGACACCTTCTTTTGACATCCATAGGCATTACATGCACCTGGGGCACATACATACGTACATGCAGGCAAAACACTAACACACATAAAATGAAAACAAATCGTTTGAAAGAGGAAGAAAGGTGTATGGGGGGGTATCCACAGAAGGGATAAAGAATACCACAGAGGGGTAAGGAATACCAGCCGATAGCCTAGATCCAAAATGCTGATGCAAGGAAAAGAAAGCTGAAAGCCACCGAAAGCTGAAAGCTGCCCCCATCAGAAGAGGTGAGACTAGAAGACCACAGCTTGCTCTGTAGGAGAAAAGGAGTGGGGGAGGGGGGAGAAAGTCCTTGTCTTTCCATAGCCATCACTTGGCATTGGTGAAGTCAGCAGATGTCCGATAACACAGGAACTGCCATTGTTAGGGGCCCTCTAAGTGAGGCTCCGCCTCTAGGTCTGTGAAATAAATAATCACTTCTGCATACCACTGTTTCCTGTACAGAAGCTTGCCCTTCTCTCGTCAGACTTAGCACTGCTGAGCCCCTTCCAAAGCCCTCGGTGTAGTGCTTTTGCTTTACACAGGAGACTAAGTCACCTGTATCTGCCAAGTGACTTTAGGATGGATTCCACTGTACTCCAGCTTTTCTGCTTGAAAAAACAGAAGTAACACTGACTTTCTCATTGAATAGAAGGCAGCAAGAAGCACATTAAGCAAGTCTGGCCAAAGGGTAAATATCTTGGAGAATGCTTTAGTTTGTTAGTTTGTTTTTTGTTAAGTCCTTCAGCAAGGGAGGACCCTGAAAAGTCTAGGGATCATTCTATAGTGATGACTATTTCTTTTACGGTCCTGGGTGCCGTGTTTCTAGGCAGGAGGCAGCAGGTTTATACTCTTTTATTGCCTTGAACACTCATGCCCAACACGGTTCCGGACAGTCTAGCAAATAATAATAATAAGGTTAAATAACACAGGAGGGGGAAAAATAATATTATTTCCACTGAAAAATACTAAGAGAACCAATAACAGTCATTAGGACTATTACAAAGAACACAATAAATTTTAAATTTTAAAAGCATAGAAGTCAACAGTTTTCCTAAGCAAAGAACAGAAAATATAGTGGAAATAAAGGTCACAAAAATAAATTTTAAAATACTTAGGATTAAAGTAACTGTATAGAAGCTAGACAAGAATTCTGTCAAACCATTAACAAGAAACACAGTTCACTGGAAAGAGATGTCACAGTCACACAAGGCTGTAGTCTGCAAAGATGTCACTCCTGCCCCAGGTAAATTCCATATTGAAGGTAATTAGAATTAGAATTCCAAAGAGACTGACAGAGGGTAGGGGGAGGAACAGGATCAAGAAGAGGAGATGTAGGACTGGAGAAATGGCTCAGTGGTTGCAAAGGGCCTGGGTGTGATCCCCAGTACCCACATGGTGGCTCATAGTCATTTGTAACTCCTGTTTCAAAGGACACCCTCTTCTAGCCTCCACAGGCACTTAACGTATGTAGTGCACAGACATACATGCAAGCAAAACACACACATACACACACACACACACACACACACACACTAAAAATAAAAGTTTTAAACTTTCTAAAGGAAGAGATACGATGAAGGACTGTAAACACCAAGGCTCTTCTAATCAACAACAACAACAGGGAAGTACAACTTGTGCTAACAAAGCAGGAAGTAACAAATCTAAAATAACAGACAAGGCAGCAGGAGCCCAACAGACAGGGACATCAACCAATGAAAACATTCGAAATGCAATATGACAAAGTGACATGTCACTAAGTGGTGCTGGAACAATCAAATTGGCCACCAGGAAAATAAAGTTACAGTTCCTGCTGCTCAGCTAACAACAAAATAAACCATGGAAGAAAACTAGACCCTTAGAAGAAAAAGGGAGGCAAACATGTCAATGTCCTTAGAGTGTGGGAAGGATTTTCTCTGATGTCAACCAGAACAAGGAACTATGGAGAGCCCCGGCCTGGAGAGCACCACTGAGGTGGGGGCACACACCAACATAACCTTTCCATGGGTCAGTAAAGTGGTGCATATTAAAAAAAAACAAATTCACTTTCTATAACACACTGATTAGCAACTGGGTTTTTAGAGTTTTTACCCTCAAAGGGCAATCACAAAAGTAATACCTGTTTCTCCAGGGCATTTAAAGATGGGCTGCTGTAATGGTGAAAAATGAAAATAATCTGGGTGTTCATCAAAGGGGCTGTTTAGAATAAATTATGGTGTGTATTCTCTGTCCAACACCCAGCAGTTATTAAGACTGGCAGTAGAGATCTGTATTTACAGACACACGCTATGCCTGACAAAAAGAAAGACAGCAGAAGAGGCAAAATCCATGAAGATTTGCAAAAGGGAAAGCAGGATCCAACAGCCCCAAAAGAAGGCAAAAGGCTGAGGGCTCCAACCAGTCTTCAAATTGTGCTCTCTCACCGGCCCAAGCAACAAATTCTTCTCAGTACCTCAGTCCTCATAAAATGGTAATCCCAAACACCCAGCAGTACATTGTCCTGCCCTGTGTTGTCCCCAGGGTTCCCTGGGTCTGTGAAGTGTGCTGCTGGACTGGGTTATTACAGCAGATTTTCCATCAGGCTCACCAGGTCTTTAAAGTTCTTACATAAAACTGAAGAACTTTAACTGAAATGCCCCAAAGACAAGCAAGCCAGGCAACAAGGAAGCTGCAGGAGAGACATCCTAGCAACCCTCTCCTCCACCCCACCCCAGGTGCAGTGCTGGCAGCAAGGCTAAGCCAGAGTTTCATCAGCAGTTCCCTTGGGATGAGGTCATCACATCCCGACTACTTCTAGTCCTCCAAGGGGACGATTATCACACTGTCACCAGTGTCCCTGGGGCTCCTTATTAGTCTAATAGAAACCCTTCCAGCTTGTGTAGAGACTGGCAGAGACTGTGCGCTTGAAATGGACTTGTGTCTATGGGAAGCACCACCCCAGGGCCTAATGGGGGGTACAGAGCCACGGATGTGACTTCCTTCACACACGCCAGCCCATCTTCTGGAATTCTGACGGCACCTGCCAGGCTCTGGGGATGTCTAGGGAGAGGTGGAGCAGCTTCCGGAGGGGCAGTCTACAAGCAACGCCTCAGACCACAGCCAGGCGCTCAGAAGACAAAGGTGATGTCACTAAAGGGCAGATGGGACACCGCTAGTCCCTGCCACTTCACAGGGGGACAAACAGCATAGAACTGGCGACCTCAGAGAGGGATGGCAAGAGGTGCTCGCTCGTGGAGACCTCCACAGCAGCCTCCCAAGCTGCCCTTTTGGTCCAGCTCACTGTGGAATATTGGCTATGGGCACTAGACCAGTAACATGCAATGCTTTGTCCTGCACAGGAAAGACCAAGCACCTCCTTCCGGACCGTTCCGCTCTTCTCGACCTCCAGTTGCTGTGTCTCTCTCCCTATATGTCACCCTGTCTCTCAAATCTATTCCTGTGTGTCTCAGGGGACCAGAGTGAAGCAAGTTCTACCTACATGATGCAACTACCAGTCACAGGTGAGGCCTGGCTCTTCTGAAAACCTAATGAACAGGCACCAGCAGCTTGCGTGCTTCTTGACAGCACACAGGTGCCAGTAAATATTCCCATGGGTGTTCCTGGTAAACACAGGCACCAGCCCCTCACCCTCACATGAACATACACTCTCCGACTCAGACGTGTACACACACACTTCCTCACACCTTGCCAGCTCTGCCCTAGAACCCCAAAAACAGATTTAACCATTCTCTTTCCCAAGGGTCAGAACTCCAATTTTGAACTTGCATCTCTTTGTCTCTCACAAACCCAGAACATTCTGATAGGTTAAATGCTGCTGTTTAATTACTGTAATGAAAGGTGCTTTTGGAGGGTTTCTGCAAACATTAATTTTTTCCATCTTATCTTACAGTGAAAATCATGGTTCAACAAGTGTTTTTTGCAATTCTCCCTCTCCTTCCTCTACTTCCCTGTATACAGGGAAGCAAGGAAACTCATTAGTCAGTGTCCCCAACAGTTACCGGAGGTGAGTGGATATCAACACTAGATGTCTAAACCATTCATTTAAAAATTAAATGTTAAACATAAAGAAAAAAAGCAGGGCCAGGAATAGTGGCTCGCATCTATAATCCCAGTACTTAGGCTGTGGCAGGAGGATCAAGAGGTCAAAGTCATAAAAAGTGAACTATCACCATGACCCCTCCGTGTGAGGGACAGGGGAAGTCCTTCAAATGTAACTGAGAAGGAAGGGGAGCTGGGAGTGGTGGCACACATATGTAATCCCTGCACTTGAGAGACCGAGGCAGTGGGATCTCTGGGAGTTCCAGGCCAGCCTGGTCTACAATTCAAGTCCAGGATGGCCTATCCTATACAGAAAAACCCTGTCTCAAAAAACAAAAACCCAAAGAGAGAGACAGAGACAGGACCGGCTCCAAGGTTGTCCAGCACAAGCTTTAAAGGCTGTATTCTGTGAAAAAGCTGGACAAAGGAGACTGAGCAAGACGGCTACAAAAGAAAAGAGATTTGCTTTCAACTGTGCTTAAGTTTTAAAAGTGTAGAACTTGATGCTTCTCGCTGCAGAGCCTAAGTGCCACCACACAGTCCCACACAGAGCCTTCTGGCCCAGGCTCTGACATCCGCAAACACTGAAAAGAGAATGTTAGCACAGACCCAGGGCTGAACACGGATTGAGCTGGAGCAGCAAAGGAGGGAAAACTTAGAGGACGGAAAGATGCTTCTGTCCCAGCTGCTGCAAGCTGACCCGGAGTCAGGATCACGCAGTTCACTGGCTGCGTGAAGCTCTGACATCTCCCAGGAAGTCAACTAACAGACTGATTGTCTTTTTCCTCCCTCTGGAGTCCCTGACCTTTAGGCTCTGTACCCCTGAGCCACACATTTTTACTTTGTAGGCTGCACTGATTTAAAAGCAAAACAGCCCAGCTGCATCCAGAAAACCAAGGCTCACAGGTCAGGTAACCACACCACAGCACCGTGCACCAAAGGACCTCGAAGTGTTAGAGCCAGGTCAGCAAACGAACTGACCAGCTAAGAAAACCAGGAAATAGACATGACGCAGTCAGAGAAGGGCAGAGGGGAGCTCTGTAGGAGCAGAGCTGTCAATGGTGCGACAGGAACAGCTTCTTAGAATTGTGGTCTGATGCAGTGGGACCCTCCCATGGCAGAAGGGGCAGCTTTACCAGGAAACTGAGTGACAGGGCTTATCCCAGAGAAGCCATTTCTAGATAAAGTAACACTTGCTTCACAAATGTCATCTTCTCTTTCTTCCAGGGTCTCAGATTTCAGTGAAACCACTTAATGTGTAGAATGAGAGCAAGCTCATCAGTCTCTTGTGCAAGCAGCTTAGCACCAGGGGTCTCTCCACACTCCTGTGGGGCCCCAGGACTTGCCCCTCCCCCTCCTCACTCTCAGACCCACTTGCTTTCTCTCACCCATCAGTGTTCATGCCTAGCTGTCCTGACCTCACAGAGAGTCCTGAAAGCCTGATACAGTACATCTCTACACACAAAACTTGCCGCTGACCACATTAAAAAATCCAAACACTTGAGCTAATAAACAAGGTCCCCCACTTGACAGGCTGTTTTCAGAATCTCTTGCCTCGGACTCTGTCTCCTTGCACCGTCTTCCAAACCCTAAACAGAACTAATCCTGGTGGTCTTACGTGAGGACAAGCTCTGAAGGGAATTACCTTTTAAAACTCTTTGTCCTGCAGAGCTGCCAGCCCTGCACCCCAGTCAATGTTGCCCCTTGTGTTTCCTGTTTCTGTGCCTAGCTAAGTATCATGAACCTCACTCAACTGCAAATATTAATTCTGATTTTTTATATTACTGGTACTTAAAACATATGGTGAGGCAGTAGAAAAAGGTTTGATAAACGACCGGTGAATAAACGGATAGATGCATTTTCCACGGACTTGCATTGCTGTGTGCTGAGCTCTCTGGGAACAAGCACATGACACAAATTACACACATACAGAAACGACAGACAAAGGAACAAGAGAAGGAATCCAGAGCCAGAGTCTAAAGAGCATATCAATTTTAAATGTTGAGGAGTCATGTATGTTTCAGAGTAACTTTCTGGGATGTTTTGTTAGGTGAAATTAGTTTGCATCTTTGGTACCACAGTGGTCTGCAGGCAAGCGGAACTACTGCGAATTAAAGGAAAACTGGTTGGCGATGATAGTTTTGTGATGAATCATTCACAAGTGAGTAGCTGAGAACGGGCTGCACTGCGTACTCTTGGCTCCGTGAAATCCTTTTAAACAAATACCCACCATTTCCCCAAAACAAATAGGGCAATTATGGGAAAGCCTTGTTAGTGTTCAGCAGTATAGGAGCTGCACGCCCACTGCCCTGGAACCACCTCCATCTAACTAATCCCCAGTCTGCCGTGCACCGGGGGGGGGGGGGGGGGGAGGGAGGGGCAATGCTCCCTAATGCACCCACCTCGGCGCGGCATAATGGCATCGAGCTAATGGAGATGAGCTCTACTTCCGAGGTTCGACTCCTGAGGAGGGATCTTAAAGGTGAGGCACGGCAAGCAGCACAGGAGAAGTGGATTTAATTTGTGTAACATCATAAAAAGGGACATTTCCACATGGACGACAAGGACATGAATATCATGTGTGTATGGCAGAATTATAAACGCATTTTTGGAGAAATTCAATAAAGCTGATTCTACTGCATAAGGTCAGCAATTTACTGTAAAAAATGATATGATTGCAACTTTTAATCTAACCCGTGTATTTGCTGCAAGATGCTCTAGAAGACTGTAATGTAACCGCCCGACCTCTCCACAGGAGCGGAGATCACCCGTTTACCCTTCACTGTCCTGAGAAAAGGAACCACACGGAACTACCGCACAGCAACAGCATTTACTCACCAGCCAGCCGCTCTCTTCAAGTCCAGCACTGCCTCTCCTCAAACTGAGAACAGAGCTCTGGGCTAGAGCCCTCACAGAAGGCAACAAAAGAAAGACGGGGAAAAAAAAACCTCCACAACTCAACAGAACCATCAGTTTCACCCGTCACAACCCTAAGCAGTGACACTAGAAATGGTATGAGTGAGATACACCTCTATAAGAGCTTTTCTAGAATCCACACCTAATAATGTGAACCTTCGAGAGATAGCTCAGTCTTCGTGAGTCCTTGTGACAACTCACCTCGATACCTTCAGACTGGGTGTGTGGCCTGTGCTACATGTCCATCGTCCTCGTACTTGTGAAAGGGAGGTAAAGTCAGCCTTGGCTACAGGAGGCCACTGTGGGCCTCTCTCAGAGGAAAAATTAAAAACAACTAAAATAACAGAGAAAGAACCTGAACATCTCAGTGATGACAGAAACCTGGTCCTTACATTGGTGGCTCCTTCCCATGGACATGGAAAGAATGACCCCACCCCCCAAGACAGGGTTTCTCGGTGTAGTCTTGGCTGGCCTCAAACTCAGAAACCTGCCTGCCTCTGGCTCCCGAAGACTGGGGTTAAAGGGGTACACCACCTCGCCCAGCTATGGAGACTTGAGGAAATGGGTTATCATGAGGATTAAATGAGCGATATGTGAGATGCTTTTAAGCTCTAACAGAGAACACAAAGGCTAGGGGCTTCTGTGGTCCCATTGCCAGTATCTTCAAGGTAGGAGCCATTATATCCCCAGTGTTCTCCCAACAGCACCCAGAGAGACAGGGGGCTAGGAATGTTTGGTAGCTTGAGCTGGGCTGGATTAAGGGTAACATGACATCAATAAAACTTGTACCAAACTCCACCTTCAGGCCAAGGCTGCTTTCAGTCACTGCAACCGACTCACTGTGCCTTCTAGATCAAATCATGCTCCTCCCCAGTGCTGGAGCCTGAGTCTGATGACTCCTCTGCCCAGAGCCACATTCCCAGAGCAGCCCCACCTCTTATTTTCTCTTATGGCACCTTGCTCCACTTTCATTATCTTGCTTATTTGCTGTATCTCTGGAGGAGCCTGTTTCTCCCCCAGATTTGTCTGCTCTATTCACAGGGCAAGCACAGTACCTGGTGAGGTACACCCACTCAATCAATACTTGTTGGGTGAGTGGACAGATGGACAAAGGGACAGTAGGAATCATTTAAAACCAAACAGAAAGATCTTCCAAGCAATGCCACTATTTTTGTCATTTCTAGCTTAGCATTTAAGTCTCCTCTTGGCAGGACTGTTTTAAGTGGAGTCTTTGATTAGAAGAAAAAAAAAAGTCAATATCAAAAATCATGGAGCTCCATATTTGTTCTCCTTCAATTACATTCTGTGCAAATCACATCTATTCGTAAGTTAAACGGACTCCCTAACTGCCTCTTCTTCAAACTCAACCTGTGTTCTTTTGGCCAAGACCCCAGATTTTGCAATTAAAATAATATAATTCACAATTCCACCTGTGACTCGAAGACTGGGGAGGATCTGCCTTTGTTCTTCAGTTTCGCACACTGACAGTAAATAGCAAAATGTTGTTCTTGTCGGACAAGAGCGGTGATGCGGCTTGAAGCCAAAGCCAGTTGGAGAGTCCTATTCCCATGCACTGTGGCTTCACTGAAAGGATGACAGTTATGTGGGTGCGATATTTATCAGAGGGTCAAGATGGTTGGGGTTTTTTTTTCCCCTGAAAGATAAACTTCAACTTTATGAATGAAAACCTTTGCAATTATTTAACAAACTCAAAGCTGCGCAAAATTTAAAGACCATCATTTTACTAAAGTTAATCTACTCAACAATTTAATTACAGAAAGATTACTTTTAAAGGGCTTTAAAACTAAAAAGAATAACCACAGAAACAGAGCCCTCCTAAACCCCATGTCTGAGAGGCAAGCTCTGAAAAGACAGGCTCCCATCAGGGTGATCTGCATGCTCAGAACTGAAAGGGGCTTACTAGGGGTGGCCAACACACTAGTAATCCAAACATACGTGTGCGTGGCCCATCCCCCTTCTCATTTAGGACCTCTACTTGAACTGCATTTACCTACCTCAAATTAGGCTTTGCTCCACCCAGCCTGCAATCCCAGCTACTTGGTGCTTATGAAAGAGGATTACAAGTTCAAGGCTGGCTTGAGTACCTGGTAAGTTCTCAGCCAGCCCAGGCAACTTGGTGACAAGATAAAATTTAAAGGGCTGGATATAGCTCAATGATAGAGTACTTGCTTAGTGTGTGCAAGACCCAGGCTCAATTCTCAGTGCTACACGTGGTGGTGGTGGTAGCAAACAAATTAAAAAATATAACATTAAATCTGGTGAATAAAAAACTAGCAATCTAGCAGTAAAAAATAAATCTAAAATCAAGGTACATTGTCTTATGCTTCCCAGACAAGGACACTACAATACATACACAGTTAACACCAGTAAACAAACTTACTTTTATAAGGCACAAATGTTGATTACAATAATGAGGTAAATTAAAAAATACTACCCAAAGTTTAAGTCTAACTACAGCCCAATCAATGTGCTTTTCAACAGTCACTGCCTTATCATATACCTTAGGTTTCAAAATCCTTGCCTTCAACAGCTCTTAACAGTCCCAGCAAAACTCATGCTGTGGGGGCTGGTCTCCTTGTCTCGCTTAGCAGATCCACAACCCTAAGAAGCCCTTCTGTGAGAGAGGTCAGATAAGTGTGACAAGCTTTCTTAAAACCATCTCCAAAAGCCAGTGACGTACTCCTTCAATGAACTGGAGATACCTTTCTTTTGTTCATTATTGAAGGCCTCGCTCCTCGGATTAAAAAGGTTCCCTTCCCTCATGCATGCATGCATGATACTGGCTCTGTGCCCAAAACACGATCCCCCTTCACTTGGAGGCTGTGTATCTAAATGGCTTCAAAAATACTAAGCTTCACCTCCCCTTCCCTGAAAAAGGGGCTGGGGGGAAACGTGCTGTGCTATTTGAGGAAGGCTTTTTCAGTCTGCAAATCTTTTTTCTCATATGGATTTTCCTGATACAACCCGAATCCTGACTTTTCCTGCTCTGTCTTTATCATGGAGACTGGAATGCTCAAAGCCAAGTTGTCCAGACTCCTCAGGCAGCTGGACAAATAAAATGTCTTGAAGTGAGAATAGGGCTCTCTCAGTGAGATGCACCCATGGGTGCTTTGGAAAGTGGAAATGAGGCAAACGGCCAGTGATCTGTTCTTGCCACTGCCGCCTCCCCGTCACTGTGCGTGCATGGGTGTGTGGGCACACCTGGAGTCCAGACGCTGACAGCCACTTCTTCAACTGTTTCTTTTTTTCCTTTTCTTTTTAACAGGTCTCTCCCTGAACCATAGGCTCACCTGCCAACGCCCACGCCAGTGTCGCCATAGTAGCATATGTATCTCTTGAACTAACGCTGTAGTACCAATAGCAAAGGTGGTCAAAATTGCAATTAATCTTGGGCAGGACATATGGGAGGAGGGTTAACAAAGGTGTAGTTAGATTTTGATATAGAGAGGGACTTTGGCAGGCTTAGCTCCTGACTTTCCTCTTCACTGGTTAGCAATAATGAAACTATATTTGAGGTTTCTTTTCCTTTGTTTGCTCTGATCAAAAAGTTTTTAGGCCAAGATTACTTGTGGGTACTGCTTTATGTTTGACTGCATTTTGAGTTAAAATGTAAACTTTGTATTCTTGGTAAAAAGTCTGAATGTTCTGGGAAGTATGCCAGTTTTAAGGTGCATTTTGTATAAAAATACTAGCTTGATTCCAGTAAAGTTGCAGCAGAGTCAAAACCATCAAGGTGTCTCTGTCTGTCAATTCTTCGCCGAAACCGTGTCTTCTTGTCCAAAGCCTTGTTCTCCCACGGACGACGGGAGCCCGACTGGGCCAGTCCGTGGCACTCACCATTTCAGCTGGACGGGCTTGCCAGTGAGCCCTGGATTTCTCTGTGTCAGCCTTCCCAGCTGGGCTTACAGATGTCACCTCCCTTTCACAAGTGCACAGGGCAAGCACTTGGTCCACTGAGCCATCTCCCCAGGCCTCTCTGCTGCAGGTGGAAGCATCGCAGGTGGAACAGGAAGATATTAGAAGCACCAAGATTCAGCTGGACACAACAGCGCTCCTTAATCACAGCAGCTGGGAGACTGAGGAAAGAGGACTCACAGCTTGGGGCAAACTGAGCTATGAGGGCAGTTCAACACCAGCATGGATGACTCGCCCAGTCTCTGTCTCAGAAACAACAGTAAAATGCCACCGGAGCTTCCTATTGCAGTGCACAACCTCTGACCTCATAGGGATCACTTTTTAAATTTTTTTATTTATTTACTTATTTATTTTTTTGTTTTTTTTTTCAAGGCAGGGTTCCTCTGTGTGACCCTGACTGTGCTAGACCTACTTTGTAGACCAGGCTGGCCTCAAACTCAGATATCTACCTGCCTCAGACTCCCCAGCGCTGGGATTAAAGGTGAGCACCACCACACCTGACTCATGGGGGAAGCCAAGCTCACATTCCAAGGCTTCCGTGACTGCTTTTATGGGGGTCAGAAGACACCTGAAGTGGTATCAGCAGCAGCTTTCTGGTCCCTAGATCATAGACTGGATAGTGTGCTCATGAACTCAACAGCTCCACAGGCAGCTTCTGACCCATTGCCTGACCCAGACAGACAGCAGTAACAACGGCCCTGGAAAGTTAATTATTCAATGCTCTGGGCATACCTTGCTCCTGAAGGCCTGGCTTGAGTCAACTCCTTCAGCTCTTTGTGTACGTGTGTGTGTGTGTATACACACAAGCGCGTGAGTAATGTACATACATGGAGGTATGCAGGTGTACCTATGCACACACATGAGAAGGCCAGAGCAGGACTGTGTCCTCTCTACTGGCTTCCGCCTTGGTCTCTCACTGAACTGAAAGCTCAGTTTCAACACTCAGGCTCCTCCTGTTTCCACCTCCTACTGCTGAGGTTACAGGCATATGTGGTCATGTCTAGTTTTTTATGTGAATCTGGAGATTTGAACACAGGTCCTCTTGTTTGAAGAGATAATGTTCTTACCCACTAAGCTACTTTTAAACCCCACCCCTCCTTAAAACAAGGTCTAGTGAGATGTGGTAGTGCACACCTTTGATTCCTGAATTCAAGGCCAGTCTGGTTTACAAAGTCAGTTCCAGGACAGCCAGGACTATACAGGCTAACCCTGTCTTAAGACAAACAAAAAAGACAAGGCCTCATGTAGCCCTAGCTGGCCTCAAACTCACATTAGCTCTTCCAATCCTCCAGCCTCCCAATTCCCCAGTGTTGGGTCACAGGTATGACCACCAGGACCAGCAGACCCTCTGTAGGATCCGCATCCCCAAGCCGGTCAACGAACGTGTGACTTCTGCCGACACGTATAAAGTCCTACCAGTTCCTACTGCATTAAGTGTTACACCACCATCAAGTTCATGGTTTCAACCTGCGTCACAATGAACTCAGTGCAGTCTTGTCTGAGAGAAATCCTTCCCACACCTCAGTAGATGCCTGCAGGTACGGGCCTCTGTAAACTGCTTATATACTGTTCTATGCATACACACATATACACCTGTGTCGAGTTTAGTTTATAAGGTAGGCACAGTAGGAGATCAACAACTAACAAAGTAGAAAAATTATGGCAACATACTGCAATAAAATTTATGTAACTGTGATCTCTTCTCTCCCCGCCCCCAGGTATCTTACTGTTCTATGCGCACTCAGCCTGCAATGCCAACAGGAACAGGAGTAAAGGGGTGCAGGCCTGGCAGCACTGCACTAGAGCTTACACTGTAAGGAGCGGCACTGTAACACTGGGACAGTCTGATACCTCCTACCACCACTAGGTGGCTGACAGATGGTAGGGCATACACAGCGGATCCAATGGACAGAGACGGCACACATCCCAGTGAGGACGGCGCAGAGCAGCTCGAGATTTCGCCACAGGACCCAGAAGCTCCATGCTTTAAAACTTATCAACTGTTATTTCTGGAAATTTCCCTTTTAATATTTTCAGCCTGAGATGGGCTGTGAATAACTGAACCGCAAAGAGCAAACCTGAAGGTGAGTGAGGGCTCCTATCAGCCCATCAAAAACATCTTCTGAGGGCAGTGGGAAGGGGGTTGAGTGCGAACAAAGCATAATGGCACATGTGCATAAAAATGTTATAATGAAATCCATTACTGTGTATGCTATCTTTAAAAAACCACTCCATCAAGAAAGGAGTACATTTTCTAAAGGGTATACACTACTGACCACTACTACCAACACCCAAGGCCTCATTTTCAGAGTAGGCATTTTTTGTATTATTTTCACTTAATTCTAGCAAGACTCCTTTGCGCAGACACTATTATTAACTTCATTTTACAAATAGAGAAACTGAAACACAGTGGCTAAGTATTTAACCCAATGCCGAGTGTGAACCCAGGTAGGCTACGCACGATGCTACGTAGTGGTTTTTTGTTTTTTAAGTTCTTCTACTTGTTTGTTCATTTATTTATTTAAATGACTGCTCTACCTGCATGTAGAGCCTGCACGCCAGAAGAGGGCATCAGATCCCAGGACAGATGGTTGTGAGCCACCATGTGGGTACTGGGAATTGAACTCAGGACCTCTGGAAGAGCAGACAGTGCTCTTAACCACTGAGCCATCTCTCCTGTCCTTATGGTAGTGGTTCTTAACCTTTCTAATGCTGTGACCGTTTAACAGTTCCTCATGTTGTAGTGACCTTCAACCATAAATGTATTTTCGTTGCTACTTCATAACTGTAATTTTGCTACTATTATGAATCATAATGTAAATACCTGATATGCAGGAGGCCTGATATGTGCCCCTAAAGAGGTTGAGAACCACTGCAACTATAGCCTCCCACACTTAAGTTTCTAAACATGACCTATTGTTTAGTCCTAAGGCTGCCTCCATGTGGTTCTACTAGTGGATAATTTGAGCCTTAATCTTCCTAATTTCTATGTTCAAAATACTGATGCACAACTACTGAGAAGAGAAATAATATAACCACCTTCAAGCAACAGTTGGGAAGTTTCTTAACAACAGAAACTCAGGGGGCCCAAGAGATGGCTCAACAGGTAAAGGTACTTGCTGCCAAGGCTAACATGACCTGAGACATGACATGACCAGGACCTACATGGTGGGAAAAACCGACTCCAGAGTTATCCTCTGACCTTAACATGTATGCTGAGTCACACACACACACACACACACACACACACACACACACACCCCTCCCTCTCATACATGCAATCAGTTAAGTATATTCTGAACACATGATTTCGCCGTTCTAGGTACTTCCCAGAAAGCACTCATACTCACCTCCAAGTCTTACTCATGGATGTTTATATCAGTTTTAGTTTTAATGTTCCCAAACCAGAAACAACCCAAATGTCCCATGAGTGAACAGGTAAACAAATGAGGCCAAACAACTACTGATCCACAGTACATGGATAAACCTCAAATATCATATGATTACATTTACAAATAAAGGCTAAACAGATGTTATAGGATACTCTCCTAATCCCAGCATTTCAAAGGCTAAGGTAGGAACAGCAGGAGTTCAGGGCCAGCCTTCGATACATAGCAAGACAAAACAAGCTGCCATTTCTGTTTCAATTTCTCTGCTACCACTCCAGCCCAGATCCCCCACAGCTGACTAACAATGTACTTGGATACCCTTTGGAGCTGTTTGGCAACTGCCAGGCAACCTTAAGTCCAGAACCTAGCGTGAACGTCTCTAACAGTTTTGCAATGCTCCAACTGGCCCACGAACTGCTGTCATCACACTCGCGGTGGCTGCCTACGCCATCAACTTCAGTTCTTTTCTTGCTTGACATCCCCACAGGTCAGTCTCGCTAACTGCCCATACCCTTGCAAGAGCTTCCCATCATAAATGGCTTCCTGCCCATTCTTCTCCATCTAAGTCAGGGGCCTCCCTCCAATCTAAGGTCAAAACTAAGCTTTGGTGACCCCAGTGACTGGGAAGAGGGTTCTGAGCAGACAGAAGACCGAAAACAAATAGTCAGAGGCCTGAAGGCTAACAACTCTGAAGCTGCACTTTTAGACTGGCGCAACTAAATTGTAACTTTTTTAAAAAGGGAGCTGAAGGTGGGATGAACATGCTGGTCTCTTCTAATTGCAGCCATTCCTTCCTTAGCCATGCATCCATTTTCAGACTCTGAGGGTTCTGGGTACTGAGGGTCATGAAAGTAGACCAGACGACTACCCGTGAGCTCAGCAGAAGGAAGATGACGCTTCAGCCTCCTCTGCCCTGATTGCTGACCCCAAGCCCCTCCTCCTATGCAGCACCTACTGCAGTGGCAGGTGCCTAATAACACTCTGCAAACAGTAGGTGCCGAATTAGGGCTGAGCATCCCAGTGGCCATTATCTCATGAATCATTTAATCACAACCAAAGAAAGTAAGTCTACAAACTGTACTTGAGAACAGATGCTATCCCTCCAGTTTCTGGAGCTTCTTTGAACACTGACTTTGTAAACTTAGGAGGCAGGGAAGGCGGCACACACCTGTAAGTTCAAGAGTTCAAACCAGCCTGGGCAACACAAACCCCATCTCAAATAAATAAACTGATAAATTAGTCAATGAATTAAAATTCTGAGCCTATTCATTCAAAAAGTGAAGGATGAAGAGATTCTTCTAGTAAGTTAGTATTACTGGGGTAATCAAAGACCAAACAGTCCATCAGAATCCAAACTCACGTGAAGTAGTCATAGCAAGTCATTATAGTGTCTTTTTTCTCTTAATTTCTTTAAGCCAGATAAAGTGGCTCATACCTGTAATCTGAGCACTTGGTAGAAGTAAGAGAATCATGAATGTGGGGCTAGTCTGGGCTATAAAGAGATTTCTAGGCCAGCCTGAGGTACACAGTGAGACTCTTAGAAAACAGTAATTTTTTTCAATAATAATTTCTATGTACAGTTATATGTTTATATTTCTATTAGAAAATCAATTTGTTAACCAGGTGGTAGTGGCACATGCCTGTAATCTCAGCACTTAGGAGGCAGAGGCAGGTGGGTGTCTCTGTGAGTTCCAGGCTAGCCTGGCCTACAAAGCGAGTTCCAGGACAGCCAAGGCTACACAGAGAAACCCTGTCCAAAAAAAAAAAAAAAAAAAAAAAAGACACAAAGAAAATCATTGTCTTATATCCTATGAAACTTGAAATTTTATGGAAGAAAAAGTTCACATTAGCCTGCTGATTGATCACATATAAAAATTCTCTTATTTTTTTTTTTTAGCATGTTCCCAAATTGATACATGGTCAACAATCTAACAGTATTCACTAGGCCATTATCTGAAACAGTAAAAGATAAAATAAAAGACCAAAACACAAACCTGAGACTGATTTTCTAAAAGTATAATGTGTGCACACAATGGAATACTATGCAGCCAAAGGAAAGAGTGAAGTAAATCTGTCTACTTCCACACTCTAAGATCTACAGCCAAGTTGAGGCCAGAGACCCATGTTTCTGTGAGGGTGAGGGATGCTCAGTTCCTTTCTTTCACACTGGGTCACTTCTGGACAGAGACTCCAGAATCTTCCAGGAAGAACAGGGCAGGGCACAGGGACCAGCAAGAAGATGGCACACTTTTCACTGCATGTCCTCAACTTGGTGCATGTGTGGAGTCAGAGACAGCGCTGTGGAGTCAGCTCTCTCTCCTACCGTTATGTAGGTTCCAGAGACTAAAGCCAGGTCACCAGGCCTAAACAGCAAGGACCTTTACTCGGAGTAATCTTGCCAGCCTCTTACTAAACTTTCAATATCCCAAGAAGAAAATTAAAATTTAAATGTTAGTAACACAGGGTCGATACCGTCACTTTGTCTTTGCAGTAGTAGCAGGGTAGGCCCAGAGTTTACAGAAGAACCCTCCAGTCCTTTCAGAGTATCTGGAAAATCCTCAAGAGGCTCCCCCACAGAGAGGGCTCTCTTATACAGAGAGCCCTGTATAAGAAGCTGCACAGCTCTGCTTCTGGGACAGCGAATGCTATCCATTTGAGGGGCTCTCTTATACAGAGAGCCTCTGTATAAGAAGCTGCACAGCTCTGCTTCTGGGACAGCGAATGCTATCGGCCCCTCAAAATGAGACACCACATGTCTGTTCCCAGCACTAAAGCTGCTTCAGCCTCTATAGGCCTCTCCTGTATGCTGAGAAAAATCTGTGGAGTTCAAGACAAGTTTGGATAACAAGGGAAGCAGGAAAATTGATGGGGAGAAACCAGTCAGCATGATGAATAGGCTGGTCCAGAACAGCAGGTGACGGATATGCAGATGCAAGACTGGCAGGGAGGGAAGATAGTCCGTGCACAACAGATGGATGGAGATGCTCAATCATCCTCAGGAATAGGCACACAGTGCCACACAGCCCTGTGTGCTCCGGCCGGCTCCTCACTTCCCTGCAGGGTGCAGCCCCCACTCAGGGCAGGCCTAGGGTAAAAGAGCAGGAGGAGGGAGGAAGGTGGCATCCCTGCAAGCCGACTGTAGGCCAATGGTGAGTGCCACTCTTCACTTTGCCGTCTTCCTCCTGCTCCTAAAGATGCCAGTTCTTCGTCTCTCTCACTGCCTCACACTCCAAGAAAAGCTTTTACTGTTTTCCCGGGGCAGAAAGGCTATCACCACAAGAAATTTAGTGCATACTGGAGTGACAGGGCAAACTGGGATTGCTGTTCCACTGTCCACAATCCTGTTCTTTCCATCATCACAGCTTGTGACCGAGAACCTAGAGCAACCTGTTTACATCAAGTCTGTGGCAGCAGAGCTCATCAAGTTAGGGGTACTTATTTCTCTAGTAATCTAAGACTAACAACAGTAAGAAGACACACTCACCTTGGGCTCAAAGGCAAAGCACTTGCCTAGGATGCCCAAGACCCTGGGTCTGATCCCTAGTACAAAAATAATGAGGAAGAAAGGAAGGGAAGGAGAGAGGGAGAGAGGTAGGGAGGGAGGGAAGGAAGAAAAAAGAAGGAACGAAGGGAGGGAGGGAAGGAAGAAAAAAAGAACAAAGGAAGGGAGGGAGGGAAGGAAGAAAAGAGGGAGGGAGGGAGAGAGGTGTCTCAGTAGGAACAACTTTAAAAATGTCTATGATGTACCCAGGTTCAATTACTCCAGCAAACACTGGAATGAATCTAAACCTTGATGCCATAATCCATGTCTCATGAACAAAGACTCAGAAGGGCCAGACGGCCCCTCACAGGGCCAACACTACTCCTTCCAGCTCAAGCAAGGGGTGGTGCTGGCAAGATGTCCACCCCCTGCCCCTAAGCTATCTGCTGGACCCTAGCTCCAGAAACAAAAGCTCTATAAAAAGACTTCTGGTTTCACTAAGACACACTAAAAAATTAATTATAAAGTAAAGCTGAAGGAGAAAATTAATTTTAGAAACACAAGAGGTTACTTTTTTTTCCTAGAGATGGGGGAGGAAACAGTTATTTTCGTTTTCATCCTGGGGCACAAGCTGGGAGCTGTCCAGTCGATAACCTGGCCATCAGAACAAGGTTTGTAATTAAAAGGTCAGTGACCTGGAAAGCCAGGCCCACTCCCAGAGCTTCTCAGTAATGACGGAGCTATTAAATTAAGACTGTTATGAAATCAATGCTAAAAAAGCTTTCATGGTAACGAGATTCCATTCAAGGACATGCAAACTACCTCATGAAATGGATGTAAATGATAAAAAAAAAAAGAAAAGTAATAAAAGAGAGTTAAATTGAAATCTGTGTAAGAATTTACTCCCCCTTAAAGGACTCCAGTGAGAGAAGCCCTTCACCTCTACCCCACCACCAAGGCTGACCCAGCAGGATGCTTTCTTCCCCAGTTCCTGTCCAGAGGGGGAGCTTCGCTACTGGGGCTCCAGCTTCCAGGAACAGAAGGATGTGATCTGTTCCACCTTTTACGAGAAGAAAGTACTCCAAGGATGAGGAGCGAGCCTTTTGTTTACACACCTGAGGAGGGTTATGTAGAAAAGCTTACAATGGCTTTGAGAGGAACATTAGGGCAGTCAACTGACAGCTCTGTCCCTTCCTCCGCATCATCCTTCTTCCACCTCCCGAGCGCAGGTATCTCATTTGCCCAACCAGCACTCAGCCTGTGAAGCGCACTGGGGAGTGGCTTGCCTCCTATCCCACATTTTGTGTATCAAGTCAACAGCAGCTCATGGACAATACTTTCCGAGCCTCTCTTTGGACTGCTGCTACTGCTGTTTCTAAGTTACTCTGGCCTCCTGGGCTGCAGCCTGCTTAGAGGCCAGCTGCCTGGCTGGCAAGAAAAGCGCCTATATATAGACCAGCTCCTTGAGGGTTTAAACCCCACATAGTCTAACACATGTGGCTGCCTCTACCATGGGTGTGTCATCTGCAGAACCAAGAGGCTAGACACTGTACACAAACACTTATTCAAATATTCTGAAGGTGAACAGCTGCTTTTCTCTGTCATCCTAAAGAGAGAAAAAAATCCTGATAATAGGAAGAATTGCTGTAAATTACATAAAATGGCAATGCAAACTTCAAAGAAAATGATAAATGATTCTAATAACTTCATGTTTCTCATTAATGACTCCATATCAAGACTTTAAAAGAGATCACAAAACAAACAACAACAACAAAACAAAGAAGACAGACACTTGCAGACCAAGCTCTCCCATCTCAGCACACTCCCACCGCCCGTCAGAGCTCAACACTTAACCTGTCAGTAACAAAGGCCCAGTGCAGCCCTGCTTTGGGCTGTGGTTTCACAATAAAACAAACTGAGCTGATGCACCTAAAGTAACCCTCATTTTCCACTGAACTGACATGTACTACAGGGACCTCAATTTCTATATTAAATATTAAATAATATTAAAAGAAAAACAAAATTGGATTTGCTTTTTCAGGAAAGAGATGTTTATTAAAAAAAGAAAAAAAAAAAAAAAGATAGATTATAATTCAAGTCAGTACTCTGCTGCAATTCCCCAAAGTGACATTGCTAGGAAAAGCCAAGGCCACAGCAGCTGAGAGCTCTCCCAAAGCCAGTGCCCTGAGCCCCTACTGCCATGGCCCTGCAGAGAAAAGACCTTACAGCCAGGTGTCAGGGCCTCAGTCAGCCAACCCTCCCCCTTCCATAGCTGAATGATGGTGCCGAGCGCACTGGCTATGTAAGCCTGACCCAGGAAACAGTAGAAATTTAAAAAGTGAAGCTTAAATCTGTGAAGGGGTTTTTCCTCCCCAGACACCAATCAAACTTTGCAATTCTTCGCCCAGAAAAGGTCCTGCCAGAACTTACCCTACTGGGATTCACCTCGGAAATGGGTAATTACGGACTGAAGGAGCATTTTAGAGGATAATGGAGACAGTTGATTAGCTTCAGAGATTCCAGGCTTAAGCAAGGGTGAACCCATGCAGGTCTCTTTAGAGCAAGAAGAGCTGTACAGCCTCCCCAGGCTCCCAACACCCACATTTCTGAAGACTAGCCTGACTTAGAGTCCACTCTCCCAACAAACATCCCTCCCTTTCGCACCTCTGTGCACACCTTGATCTCAGGGACACCTGACAGCCTTTAACTCAGATCCTCCCCCAGCCCTGGCTGCCTATCCTCGTTCCCTGCTTGGCTTCTTCCCCAGCACCCCTCACCTGACACAACACAGACTTCACTTTCCCACTTGTTCACATCCTGTCCCTGTTAGAACAGAAGCTCTGTGAGGACAGGGTTCTGTCTTGTCAGTTCTCAGTGAATTCCCAATGGAGAGATTAGGGCAAAACACAGAGTGGGTGTTCACTCTTAGGTGAACTGACTGATCAACCAACTGAATGTCCTTCCTTCCTTCCTTCCTTCCTTCCTTCCTTTTTCTTTTAAAGAGCAACCAGTAATAACTGCATAAAACAGTTCCCCTTCTATAGTGGTTATAAGCCAAGTGACTCAAAAGAAGTATTATTTGATCCAGAGTTTCTCCCTCTCCCAGTCAGGGATTTATTAAAATTAAACAGATTAGATGGAGCTCCTGATTCTAAAACTGCTCCGCCAAGCCTGCGGTGGGGAAGTGCCGAGCAAACACCAGAGACATTTGTCTCTAAATTGCTCTAAATACCTTCTGCAAATGAAATTCTAACCCAGCTGCGTTTGAGAGAAAATGAGGACTAACTGGTCATTGTCAGTGGAGGAGGAGATCGGACAGTTATAACACTGCGCAACGCACTGGGCTAAGGATCTCTCAGCAACCATAGATTTTGTCTCAGGTTACCCCGGGTAATCAGCTCAGCTTTTAGGCTCAGCTTTCTCTTGCTTCAATGCTTTGATGAGAGAGCTGAAATCCCCAAGCTTTTATGATTAATTACTCCCTATAGGTACACATATTTCAAGGAAAATCTCTTTTATGGCATGATGCTTGCAGAGTAGAGAGGCCAGCCAACACACTCCAAATTTTAATAATCTCGTAATGATGGGGTGAGCGTCATGCAGCCAGCACGTATGCAACTCCTTCATGGGGACCCTGCCTCGGGTCTGCTGCTAAGCAGCTGCTGTGAGCGCAAACCCTGCGAGTGGGATCAGTGGAGAGAGCACCAGTGTGGGCCCCAGAACAGTGCTTCAGTGGGACTCCACAGGGATGCTTAGACTATGCCATGAAAGCATCCCATCATCCATCCCAGTTCTAAAAAAAATTACAGAATCACCAGAATTTTGAGGCCAATATTCTAGCTTTTAAAGAAAAAAAAGTAGTTTTGGGGTGAAGTATGCCACCCCACTCCCTAGTGTTACATAAAGCCCTCCAAGTAGCTTCTAGAGCTCTAGAAAAGCCCATGTCCTAAGAATAAAAAGCCTGCCTTCTTTTTTCGGTTGCACGGTTGGTTAGTTTTGCTTTACAAAACACCAAAAATATCCTAAATTCCAACAGAACCAGAATAGGTTCTATCTGTTTCAACCAATGAGAACAAGTGAGGATCCATTTTACCCCAGCTTACAGAAATACCATAAGAGCCAGGAATTTACCACTGCAAACTAGAAATCAGACTGACCCCTGGCTTGACCTTAATCCTGACTGTGTTGATTCAGCTCTTTGTGGATCTTCACTGAAGCAGCTGACCTCTCCTAGCCCAAGCAGGACATGTGGAGTTAGGGTCACAAACAGACTGACCAGAGAACCAGAGAGCAGGAGCCCTCCAATTTGATTCAGTAGGCCAGCTCTGCCACTCAGTGCAAACAGCACAGTGATGCTCTTGGCCGCATGTCTGAAGCTAATTTTTCAAATCCTGTAATCTCTCTGCTCTACTGGGAGTAAGGAAATGTGCATTCCAGAGGGGTGGTTGCCTCACCCCTATTATTTACACTCCACATACACGAACGCACGCACGCACGCACACACACACACACACACACACACACACACACACACACACACACGGAGAGCCATGGCGATCCCTGATATAGTTGGCACCTGTCTCTAGCTGTAGTTTCCACCTGCCTCAGCCCCAACCCTTTCTACAAGACCACTCTACACTGCAAGGAAACCTGTACCTTTCTTCTTAAGAAATGCTCTCCTGGTCGCAAGTGGACTCTGCCGGACCCGAGAATTCTGTAGGAACTTCACTGCTGTGGCAATCTGGTGGGAGAGATAAAACAGAGAGAGTAAACTTCAGTAATCTGAGTTTCAAGACCAGAAATCTTGAGTTCCCAGGGCCACAGACAGAAGGACACTGCTGGGATCAAATATATAGCAGGCTACTTCTTCAACTAGAACTCCACCTCAGTAGAAGACCGGGTGTCTCCTGGCATCACTGGCTTCCTGATTCTGAGAGACACAAATCTCATCTCCACCACTTAGTGTTCTGGACCTGCACTGAACTTTTCCTGTCTTCCTGGCTCAAGCTGCTGTTTGGCCATGCTTGATCAGTCACTACCCTTGTGCCGCACACACCCTCACTCTGGAAGGCTTCCCTTGCCCATCTCTACCTGTCCACGCATTACATAATGCACCAAAATAATTTTTTGCACGTGTGCATGCACACATGTATACACACAGAGAGAGAGAGAAACAGAGGGAGAGAAGGAGGGAGAGAAGGAGGAAAGGAAAGTGGGGAGGGAGGGAAAGAGGGAGAAAGAACCTATACAGCCTGTTCTGACTCCTCAGAGCTTTCCCTAAATCAGCAAGCTCTTCTGATCTTCCTCTTCTCTCTTTAGTTCTTCAGTGCTGTAGTGTGTACCATATAATTGAGACATAATTATACTGTCTTCTCTTCTCATGTTCAAGCTGCCTCCCCAACTGCACGCTAAGGAATGGCAGGACGAGACCATGCTCCCTGTATAGTACCTGGCAAAGCACTGGAGCTGAAGGAGGCTGTAAAGAAGACACACATCACTAGAGGGGCCACACTAGCCCCTCTAGTGCAGGGGAGCGGAATTCTGATGAGCCTTCAAAGTTTGGGATTCCCTGGCTACAAGCCAATACATGGACAGAATCTCTACCTACCCCTTTGATGAAATCTCCATGCATACAGGTAAGTCAAGAAGGGGATGGAAGAGGCATTAGCACATGTCTCCATGCTGCCTGACTGCCATCCACAGCAAACACTGGTCCTACAGGGTGGCACGTGCCAAGCGACAGCAGTAGGAAAAAGGGACGACTTAGAATGGCTGGCACTATTCACCTCATCAAAACCAAAAGAAAAGCATGGGCCCTGTTAAGGGAAGGCTAATGGGTCTTGCAGTTCACTTCTCGGGGCCAAAAGCAAGGACATTTCTGTGATCCTAAGCCGAGATTAGAACAGCAAGTGCTGTAACTGTGAGTGAAGTTCAGTCTGCACATCACATCCCGAAAATAGAGTTCTCAGAAACAATTGAAATGAAGACAGAACAGAAAGAAAGAGGAGAAGAGGAGGAAAGTCAGGGAAACCCCTTATTCTCCTGATAAACCCTCAGTGGGAGCTCACCCTGGGCTCAGCATCCTGACTTTTCAGATCTGGACCTGTCACTCATAAGATACTACTGGTCTCCAGAGCCCTGTGGGCGAGGTGGGCCTCCAGCACTGCAAGCAGCTCTGACCACCACAGATTGCAGGACAACCAATAGTTCCAGGCTAGAGAAAACTCAATGTGGGAGCCTGTAGAACCCCAAGCCTGATACTTAACTAGATCACCTCAGGTTACGCTGGCAAAAAAGAGAAATCTCACAAACCTCTACAGTAGTATGATGAGACTGGAAAGGGAGGGGTACAAGAGAAAAGACAGAGGAGATACAAGGGGGAAAAAAGGGGAACATGCAAAAGAAACCTGAGTCCAAGAGAAAGGGGGATGAGAGGAGGGGAAAGGAAAGAGGAAAGGGAGGATACACTATGCTCCAGAAAGAGAAGGGACAGGCACCTATCATAGGCCCTCAGGGGTCAACACCAATCTGCACCACTCAGATGGCCCAGGGATAATTGTGTCCACCTGAGAAAATAATGCATCTCTACATGGAAGAAAATGACAGTATTGGCACCATGCGGCAGCCGCTGTGGCTGTGACATGTGTTCCAAGTGTCACAGGAAATGGGATGAACAGGTCTTGGGCAGCTCCTATCATTCACCTATACAAAGAGAAACCCTTCCTGCATCCTTCCAAAATTTCCCGTGACAGAGAAAGAAGACAGAATCACACCACTAAAACGCCAGGTTTCACCTTGCTCTTTTAATACAGTCCTTGGTATATGCATTTCTGGTCAGAGAGCAAAGTTCTGATGGGTTTAATGGTGCACTCAATGCAGTGCTTGGCGCATTCCATCAATTTTTTTTTTTTAAAAATTGCATCTCTTATTTCTTTAAATACATTAATCAGCCTCGTGTAGGCAAAACGGATCCATCGGACAATGCAATAAACATGAATTATCATCTATCCAACACGCATAATGGCTTAAAAATACATAATAGCAGGTGTAGTTTAAATGATTAGTTATTACACCTGTGGTGGGTCTGATTCAATTGGGAAAAATCATCTTTAATAGGTTAAAAGGTTTAGATCACCATGCTTTCCTTAAAGTGGCTGCAGAGAGGGAATGATGGAGTGCTCTGTCATTAGTAATTCATTTAAGAAAAACGTGGGGGATATAGCAAAGAACAGCATAAACGAGCGAATCCAATTTAAACATCAGGTAGAGTAGAAAACACCTTTTAAAAGAGCAAGATAAATGAATTTGGAAGGGAGATGAAATTGACGTATTTATTTTAACGGGAATTTGACAAAGTCCCGGCACACTTCAAACTTGCAAAAATATGAACAATTTCTTTTAAAGTTTCCACTCACTAATTTCAAGTCATATAAAATAATACTGCCAAACACCTACGTAAAGTGTTTCTGAGGCTTGTTTATGTTCCCCTTGATCTTTGTCTAAAAAGCAGGCGACAGGCAAATCACATATTTAACAGCAGCGATATCACTACGCCAGATGCAAAAATATAAAGCACCCCAACTAATAGCCTCAACATAACGTGCTGAATAAGAAAGATACCCAGCTAAGCAGCTATGTGTAAGCATGAACACAGGAAAACCACTCTCCTCCTTTCACTGATTATTTCTCCAACCACTCTTCACTCTACCCTCCCCCCCACACACACAGGACACTAGCACACTGATGGAAGTAGGGTAGGGTGGTAAAGGACTTGTCCAATCTAGAATTTTATAGCCCCATGATTCATGCGCTGATGGTAAAGGATTTCCCAAAACTCCTTACCCATAATGCAAAGATCTTTGCCCACTGAATTAACTGCCAAGGTGCTCAGTTTGGGCTTTCACCAGCCTATTGTTGGACATTTTTCATTAACTTCATGAAACAATTCAACTGACTTCCCTCTGCAGAGGACCAACACACACAGCACGCTTTTGTTGGATTAAATGATGGGGTGCCTTCGGCCTGTCCTGTATTATCATTTGATTTTCTAATTAGAAGATGAATGTGACTATTCATGGGTTATATTTGTGCCCAACTAAATTACATAAATTCAGGCCAAATCTTCCGCCTCAATGTCAAAGATGTAAAACGGAGACAGGAACTTTACTGCACATGTTGTGGGAGTGCAGTGAGCCACGGAGAATTGTGGCGCAAAGCTCCTGATGCCATTGTTGGGCCACTTGCTGAGGAGTCCATTCCTCAACTCTCAGACTGATTGAGTTCTTAATGAGTGTACCTCAAATTAGTAGTAGCTAGTTTGATTTTTTTTTTTTTTAATTAAAGATGAACTCCGGAAAAAAAAAAATCAGAAGCAAAGTTTCTCATTTCCCCCAATTGTCCCAAAGGGCAAAACAGAGTAACTCTACCAACCACTGACTCCATGATTGTAGGGAAGTTTGTAATTTCACTGCTTATCCCTTTAACGTTACGGAAAAAAAAAAAAAAGTGAGGACTGTATTCTCTTCTCTTCTCTTCTTTGTAACAGTGGCTGCACTGGAGTCCCTGACAGTTACCTAGGGAGAAAGCGGGGGAGGGCTTCAGGCTGTAAAATACCTTTGGATAACTGGTCAACTGAGCAAGATCTACCTGGAAGACCAGGATCTGTAACTGCAAAATGGAGGGAGCATGGTGTGTTCCAGGTGCCTGCTACAATCCTAACTAAGCACACTGCATGGGGTCAGGAAGCCTGAAGGGAAGAATCTAGGATCTTGACAATCTTCATTGAAGAGACACTTCCTACGTGCTTACCTTTCTCCCACAAAAGACCCACATGCTCTAATCTTCAGAGCCTGCCTAACAACAAACCCGGGGTCTGAGGGAGTCTTAGGCACTCTGCACTTGACATGTACGCCCTAATGCACCAGTCGCTGGTGACATTTATTTGGAATGCCACCAATTCCTGCACTCCTGTGTACTACGCACACATCTATCTCTTAAAATGTGAGCATTCATTAGCCAGCTTAAAATATTAAAAATATTCAAAAATTAATGACCTTAACAACCAAAGCCAATACCCTTTTAACCCAGAGAGATGGCACCTACAGGGCAGGAGAAATGACCAGCACACGGGCCTGAAACCCCACTCCAGTACCCCGCCACTCCAGCACTGCTCACAAGATTAAATTGCCTGTGAAAGGCTCCTCCGCTTCAGCTCTAAAGCAGACACCCAGAATCCTGTTAACAGGCGCTAGACCAAAGCCAGATCAGTTTTAACAAGGGCTGACTTTAAAAGCCAGGCAGTGCTGAGGAGAGAGCCCTCCTCGAAGCAGAAATGTTGCATTTTAGTAAGAAATCAGTACTCTGTCAGGAGTTCCTTGACAAATATGGTCGTCGGTGGCACAAGGAAATAGTTGCAAAGCAGCTGTTAATCAGAGAAACACAGCGTAGAACGCTGATGCTAGCACTCGTGAAAAAATGCAACGGGCTAATTATGAAGCCATATATCTCACTAAAGAGGCTGTGTGCCTTGAGATTTTAGGCAAAGCACACTCAGATCTAGGGTCCTAGGACAGCAGATTTCTGGTTTTCTGCACCCAGAAAACCAGCTTCCTCTCTGCTCTACTGTTCACAGTGGCAGGCTCTCTGTTCTTTCTCAATTCTTTCTAGGTAGGGCACAGGCTAGGGAGGGAAGGAGGCAGAGGCAACCAGAAGCCCCACTGCAGGAACACATCCAAAAGGTGACAGACCTTAAGTCAAAGCAGAAGAAAAGTCTATGAGCCTGCAAAAGAAAAGAAATGTTGGAAAGGAAGAGCACCAAGGGACCAAATGTGTGGGAACTTCGATGGGCAGAATGAAAAATAGCGGCAATAAACAAAAGATAGACACAAGGCATCCGAAGCTTAAAGGAAGAAAGGGAACATCCAGCTACCTGGGTGTGAAATTCAATGCAGAAAAGCCAAGGGTCTCCCAGCCAGGTACAGGAGGGAAAGTTAATATGCTGAGGAAGGCTCGGTCAGCCAAAATTCAATACGATCTGCTGCAAGGACAAGGAGGAACAGGCTCCCCGAAACCAGACTAGAGGAGGGGGAGGGGCGCCACAGCACACTCAGAGCAAAACCACTGGAATGGCAAGAGGGGAATAACCTTGAGATGGACATGCAGTCGGGAACCCAAGCACAGAGCCCAAGTGCCCCCTAGCCGGAGCCAGTGGAGGCGCAGGCCAGAGGTGGCCGCTGGGCTAACTCACACAGCCCAAATTAAGTGTTTTCACTCAGGGAAAATGAAATGTTTTGCAAGATGAAACAGAATGAAAATTGAGGTTTTAGGTAATTACTAGTTGGCATTTACATATCACGGGCTGGTTCAACACCTATTCATTTTCCTCTTTTATTTAAAAAATTGCTCATTAGAAATGAACAGATGACAGTGACAGGGTTTTGGTTGGGGGTTTTGGTTGGGTTTTTTGTTGTGTTTTTTTTTTTTTTTTTCAATATTCTTTCCCCTTCTCTGAGGGCTACAAAATCAAGAAGTACGTTTTAGCCCATTTATCTACAAATTAGCACACAAGTATGCAAGCATGCACGTGCAAGCATGGGTGCATACATTTACGTTTAATTTACATTAAGTGGAGAATGAAGAAAGGAAAGTCTGTTCATAAAACCCTGAAGTTCACAAACTAAAGACAGTGAACTTAACATAGCTAGCCCTGTACCTAGGAAGAGATGAACTATCAAGTGCCCTGGTGCTCAAAGAGTTAAAGGAAGGAGTCTCTCTCAGTTGGAATTTCCTGGTTGTGGTCATTGTGTCCTTCCTATTGTTGATGTGGGTTACAACCCCATAGTAACTATGCTTGGGGGTCTAACTTCCTTTGTTTTATTTTCCTTGGTCCTTTTGTTTTTCACATTAAAGAATAAAATACCTCTGGTAGAACAGCAGAAAGAGTTGACACGACACAACACAGTATATTTTAGGGACTATTGTGTAAATCTGTATTTAGGGAATTCTAAAGCATGCATTATTGACCCTAGTCTCTCTTAAAACATTGATATATGAAGTAAAGCCTGTATGAAAAGTGGCAACTTCACATGCGCAAAAACTACCTTTCAAAGTGAAATATCTCTGTCATCTACATTTTTTTTTCTTGGTCCTAGTTAAAAATATTGCGTGAGCGACTCGCCAGAATGCCACTGTTTTGTTGTTTTATGGGAGTAGTTCTTCCAGAGAAGTATGTAGCCAGACACCACACACTACTTAAATACCACACGACAGGGTTTTAGGGAGCCGGTGACTTCGGAGAGGTTTTTCTGCTCAGCAGAGGACTCTGTGCCAACTTACAGCACAGAGGGAGCTGGAGCAGGGAGCAGCGGAGCCGCGGGCTGCAGATGCTGCAAGCCACTGAGCGTCCTCGCTGCAGAAGGAGCCAAACACACAAGCTTGCTATAGAGGAAATGAAAACCCTGGCCTCTGGGCTGAGAAGATCAAAGTTCCTTTTTAGGAAAGGTTGAGAAGGAAAAGGATTTTCTCCTTTGGGCAGAAAGAAAAGCAAATTTAAATGCCTTGTCCCCACGCACCCCCACCTGAAT
Source organism: Meriones unguiculatus (assembly GCF_030254825.1). Taxonomy (NCBI): domain Eukaryota; kingdom Metazoa; phylum Chordata; class Mammalia; order Rodentia; family Muridae; genus Meriones; species Meriones unguiculatus. The sequence goes on along the minus strand of NC_083351.1, from coordinate 6,884,274 downwards.
TTCCACAGCAACCCCTCTAATTTCTGATGCAGCCAACAAAGCAGTTACCCAAAGAGGGGAGAAAAAAAGGATGACATTTGCCTTTTCCTTGGCTTTGAAATCCAACTGGCAGCAGATTGTTTGAAGTCCTGTGTAGAGAAGAAACTGTAATAGCCTCCATGCTGAAAAGAGGAGGGAAATGCCATTATACACGGATCACGGTAGCAGTGACCTCAGCAGAGAAGGCAGACGAGCTGGCTGTGAGCCGGAGGTGCGGCTAGCTAGCGTGCCAGGAACAGAAATAAAAGGTTTATGTGCCAGAGTTGAGTGGCAAGAGTTGGGTGCTTGGTCCTGGGAAGCACCAAGAAGAGCAAGGAGCTCGAAGCCCAGCCCAGCATCTCTCAATAGCTTCCTGATGCTCTCCTCCCAGCTCCCCTGATTTTATAATTTCAATATTCTTCTAACTCCCAGCACTGCTAAAGAGGAAGCAGAAAACACCCAGGCTTCGTAAAATTAATGAAGGTGTCAGGCTGCTGAGTTGAATCACTCCAAAGGAATGTAATGACTCAGTGTCCACGATGCTCCTTAGGAGAACTGTGAGCTCACGCAGTGGCGGCGGCTGGTGGGTGACTTCAACACTAAAAATGTGTATAGCACACGGTCCCAGGGCCTTCCTGGTAATACCTAGGTTCTTTCCTCTCTGCTGCTGGCTGAATCTTATGCTTTCGCAAAGTACTGCTCCATGCACAGCTTGGAGCTTGGCTGATGGAGTACTGCTTCGGGACCCACTGCTCAAGTCTGGGCCAAAGTTCTCTCTTGTCATGCATGACTAAGCTGTGGTATGACTGTAACAGGAATGAAGAAGAAAAAAGGTTGTGTCCCTGAAAGTGGCAGTCTTAAGTCACCAGGTAGTGTGCAGAACACTCCCTCTGGAGGGCTTGACTCTGATCACAGGGCAAGATGGACTCGTGAATTCCAGGGGAGAGAATCTCCGCACTAGGAAAGTTTGTCTCCCTCACATACATAAAACTAAAACCTTTGTATTATTGTTTGCTGCTGTGCAGCCTAGGCAAGCCCAGAATACACAGCCCTCCTGCCCGGGCCTCCCCAGAAGCTAGGATCACAGGCGTGTGCTGAAATGTCTGTAACAACTAAAATCTTTTGAGTAGTCCTTAACTGGCACCTCTGACAGACATAGATGAGGGGGACAAAGACTACACGTTAACGAATAGATATGAATACAAAAAAGGACCAGCCACGGCCTATAAATAGCTCAAATCCCAAGAATCTAGAGAGATGGCTCAGCAGGTAAGAGGACAGGGGACGTGACCGGGGTCCTGTTCCCAGCACCCACAGAGAGGCTCACAGCTGTCTGTAACTCCAGTTTCAGGGGAGCCAACCCTCTTCTGGTATCTGTAGCACCAGGTACCAAAGTGGTACACAGACATACATGCAGGCAAAACTCTCATACACATTAAAGAAAATCAATTAATTAGAGCTAGCAAGAATTAGAAATGACAAATTTGGATAGCTAAAGATCACCTTTAGATCCACCAAGAAGCAGACCTGTGGCTAAAGCAAGACTACCAAATCCTAGTTCCAGTTGTTACTCTAGAGAATTTCATGGCCCAAGGGAGAAAAGAAGAATGACTCCCAGCAGCATGATTCATGAGAGCAAGCTGGCAGACTTGAGAACAATCAAAGTGACAGTAAAATGACAGGGACCGGAAATGCAGCATTACAATGGTGGAGGGTGAGCAGCAACTCTTGGAGAGAAGTCATCCTCCTCAGCAAACCCAGGCCCAGAGTGCACAGAAATGGGTTCTCCACTGAACCAACTCTGGCAGTAAGTAGGGTGCAGGTATCAGATGTAGCTCATATACCATGGAAACAAGTTCATGGCTGGGTCATAAATTCTAATAACAGGGTCCCAACACAAGTCGAATGAATGTCTGTAGACAACTTCCTAAGTGTCCCCTGCACACTGTTCAACACAGAGGAACCGCTGATGCTCATGAGAAAGGACGGACGGCACAAGTGGTTCTAAGGCCACTGTCAGACCAGGCTGCGGGGCACTTCTTCAGTATGAAGGTGCAAATATAAAACCTTCAAGCAGCTCTTCCAACAAACTCCAGTTTAGAAATGTGGTCTGATGGTCTCACCAGCCCTGGGCACCTAGGGCAGGCCAAATGATGCACTACACATGCCATTAATGCTCGCTTCACAGCTATCGCCGCTGAGAGCCAGCTTTACTGAGTGTCCTTCTCAAAATCAAGGGTAACTCACTTCCAACACCTTCTACCGCTGCCTGGCGAGCAAACGGAAGTTCACTTCTGTTATCCAGAATTATGAGTTATCACCCTGCTCTGCAGTCTCCTGAATTCCTCACACTCTCTTTGTATGGTCAAATACTTGAAAGTCACAAAAATCCCTGAAATGTCCTCAAATTAGCTTCTTGAAGCTCCGCGAGTTTCCCGAAACATCATCGCTCACTGCCTTTTGCTTGCTATCTCCTCTCTCTCTCTCTCTCTCTCTCTCTCTCTTTCTCTCTCCCTGACTGTTTAAACACATGGACATGGAGTTATTAACTTTTACAGGAAAGACAAATAAAATAATGTCGGAGCAAGAACGCAGTGATGTCAGTCTGCAGCTAGCACCACTCATCTGTGGGAATCTGATTAGCCCTCGAGTGGCAGAGCTACCTGGAAAAGTGCTCACAATCAAATAAAAAAATGATACCAAAACACTAACCTGATGGCTAAAAACTCCACATTTAAACAGTTAAAGTAATAAAGGAGCTTTTATTGAGTATTTTTTATATTTCATTATGCCTCAAATTGACGAGGACTCCCGGATACATTTTCTAGACTTTTGCTTCCTCAAATCAAATGCTCTCTTTGACTTTTTATATATATATAACTAAAAGGAAACAGCATTTCTTGTAAATTTGAAAGGATTAAAGCTCCTACAATATCGACATCAGCCTTGAGTGCAAACACAGCCACAGCCACAAACAACGGCCTCAATCTGCTCACCAGACAGCACAGTGCTTCTCTCCGTGATTTCTTTAAAACTTTACACAAGTGTCTCCATTTCCTTATTTATACACAGTCTGCTCAAAACAGGCAGAGATCAAAGCTAATGGTGTGGCAGGACAGAAAGTAAACTGGGTCTTAAGAAAGCCGAGTACAGTGTCCAACTGATGCTCGCATGCCTTGAAACCAAGCTTCTTGCATCCCTGTATCATGACTGAGTCCTCTGCTTTTATAACACATGACTTTCATGACCCCTCATCATGCCTTTTGTTTGCTTGCTTGCTTGTTTGTTTTGTTTTTTAAGATAGGGTTTCTCTGTGTAACCCTGGCTGTCCTGGAACTCACTCGGTAGGCCAGGCCGGCCTCAAACTTGGAGATCTGCCTGCCTCTGCCTTTTGAGTGCTGGCATTAAAAGCATGCACCACCACTGCCCAGCTCAATTTTTTCATTTCTAAGTCAATTTCATTAGGAGGTCTAAGATACCTACCTGAGCCAGGGATGCAGTCTTCGGACAAAGACAGTTTGGGAAAAGGGCTAAAGTGATGGCTTAGTGAGGGAAGCCCTGCTGCCCAAGCACCAGGAGTAAGCCTGAGTCCTCACAGCACATAAAGCCAGACCTGACTGCATGTGTCTAGAATCCCAACACAGCTACAGCAGAGATAGGAGTCCCTGGCAGCTCATGGAACTGCTAGTTTGGTGCAAGCAGTGTCAAGACAAGAGAGACTCTGCCTCAAGCAAAATGCAAAGTGAGGACTGATGCCTGAAGCTGTCCTCTGGCCTCCATACAAGTACCTGCATGCCAACTACACATACACATCTCATATGTGTAAGAGAAAGATAGATAGAGAGGCAGAGAAAGGAAAAGGGAAAGAAGAAAAAAGGAAGGAGAGAGGGAAGAAGGGATGGATGGTGCATATGTGTATACGTATATACACAGATTTAAAAAAAAACACTTAAAATTTAAAAGAAAAATTAGGGACAAGACGCAACTTTTTATTTTCTAAAAAATTACATTTAGTGGGCTATGGTGGCACACACCTTTAATCTCAGCACTCAGGAGGCAGAGGCAGGAGAATCTATATGAGTTCAAAGACAGCCAGGGCTGTACAGAGACCCTGTCTTCAATATATATATATATATTAAAAAAAAAAGCAAAACCAATTGGGAAATGGATGGGAATAGGAAAGGGTAAAGAAAGAAGTACCACAAGAAGATGTGGAAAACTCCATCTTTTACTCACACTTTGTATTACTTATTCTAACGCAAGCTTGGTTATCTAGTGTCAGCAGAAACAAGCCAGCAGGTAGAGCGCCACCTAGAGAACAGAGACACTGCAGAAGGAAGAAGAGAAATGGCTGGCAGCAAACTCAATTGAGGAACACCCATGAAAAGCAAACAAAAAATTCTAAACGTTACTACTTTGGGATCACTTAGTCTGATGAGCCGCTCCAAGCAGGGGCCAATACAAAACACATCTGTATTTCAGCAAGCTTTGCAAACAGGCTATGCTTACAACACAACATAAACATCTATGTCTAAGATGATGCTACCAAGTCACCAGGATTAAACTAGATCCTAGATACTAAGCTTAATAAAGCAGGAACACGTACAATCCATCTGCAGTCATTCCTAGTCAGCAGTCAGAAAGGGTTTGGTTCAGTTTTTACGTACATCTCAATGCCACTGAGAAGATATAGCTATCCAGAAGGACTCAGGAGGTAGGGGAGAGGACCATAGACGCTGGTTTTCTGAATTGAACATGAAGAGTTTTTACACCAGATAGATTAAGAATCGGGAAGAAAAAAAAAAAAGAATCAGGAAGCAGAAAATTAAATAATGAATAGATACTGAGCATTCACTGGGTCCTCAGAGAAGCCAAGACTTAGAAAATCAAAAGGGACAGGAAAGATGCGGCTCTGCTGCCATAGTCTAGGATAAGGGAAGAAGCCAGAAGCAACCTGAGGCCACCTGGTCCCACTCACGATCAAGGACTCCTCTCTTCAATAACCATGACAAATGATCATTAAGCCTCTACTTAAATACTTACAGTGGGAACTCATTCCTTTATTCCTTCAAGAGCCTGTTGACTCACTGCCTTTCCCCTTCCTTTCTTTTCTGTGTGACAAACCTCCCTACGCAGCCCAGGCTTGCCTTCTACCCCAGGTTCCCAGGCCTGGCTCCCAGGCTGCTGGATTACAGGCGTGCATACAGAACTCCTCCTAAAAAAGATTTAAATTCTCCTTTCCTGACCTTGACACCCACTAGTCCTCTCAGTGGACAAAGCATTACCTCCTGACCTACACTTTGAAACCCTGGAAGAAGAGTGAGTGGGGCTTCCTTTCCACAGACACATGCCTGCTGCTCAGCAACCACGTTGAGCGCGGCCCTCACTGCAGCAGACATTTTGAGAATTCTGCTCTTTGGCTTGACGACAGGAGCCAAGCCCTTTCTGGAGAGCTAAGGCTACACCTGTAATGTCAGGACGCATTAGCAATAACAAAGGTCACAGTAATGAGAGAGACCACTTCATACACACGTCATTCCAAAGTGGCTAAATTCAATCAAACATGGCAGCGTTTCCTACAACACTCGGATCACTGGGGCCAGCGTGTGTGACGTGGGCACATTTACTGGAAACTGCTGGAATCAGAGTGAGCGCCTCTGCTTTGAGACCATAATGGACAGGGTTTTTACCAGCCTGAAAGTGGTTTGGCATCCTTCTTTCTCAGGAATTAACTAGAAATTCATTTAACATCTGAAGACTGCAAATGAACTCCAGAAGGTTCCAAGTCCATAAAGAGAAGGGAGAAAGGGAACAGTATTTTTTTATCACACCTTAAATTCAGGAGGGAAAAGTAAACTCCACTAAGATGGTAATCAAGAATCAAAGCCAAAGATACCCCAGATTTAGTTATACTTCAGTCACCAACTGTGTCATTGACCTTTCAGAGTCACCCATCCACCCAGTTTCTACACCTGTAAAATGGACCTGGTGCTGCTTCAGACACTCACCAAGGTTACAAGGAGTAATTAGTTAGCATTTATACAGCGCTTTCATCTTCAAAGAGGGATTAATACACTATAAAGCAGAGTAGATGTGGTTTGAAAAATCTTTTTAAAACCAAACATAAAGCACGTAAGCAAACAGAGATGCAAAACTGGCTGACATCACCTCCTTCAATCAGAAGGCTCTACCTCCAAGCACCCCTTCCTCCTCATCACTAACTAAGGGGCTGTGGAGGGAGACAAAGGCACAAAACATTGCAGGAGAAATGGAAGGAGGCAGAAAGGAGAAAAAAGGGAAAGGTTTGGAAAAAGACAAGACAGAAGAGAGAGAAGAGACAGGAGGAAGGAGGAAACAGAAAACAGCAAGAAATAAGGAGGGCAAGTAATATCCAAAAGAAAAGCAGAAACAGGAAGAGAAGAAAAAAGAAAGGGTGTGTGCAAAAGCACCAGATTCATTAAGGAAACATTTTTTCCTTTTTTTCCCAAGGAAAAAGAGGCTAAAAGTAAAACTTCAGCTTTTTTTTTTTTTTAATCTAAAAAAATGAGAGAAAGAAAAACAAAAACAGGACACTTTCAGGAGAATGTCTGGAAACCAGAGGCTGGAAGAGAAATCATTAGCAAGTCCACAGTGTGTCCACAGTGTGTGTGGATCAATTCATTTACCACTGCCTATACATTTACAGAAAAGTACCTCTGATATAACAAAGGCTCATAAACACGCAGAAATTGGGTTAGACCCGTTTCGAATTCCTGCCAAACAATGGTTCAGAAAAATGAAGCTCTATTTTAATTAGCTGGGTTCGTGAGTGATTTGATAACAGCAGATGCTGTCTGGGTGCTTTCAGCTTGATGGGCTCCACATACATGAACTTAGAGTGGTTTTGATGCAATTAGGTATTTCTTTCTGTTCCAACATGCCAGGCCCAAGGACCTGACATGTCACTATTATATTTATTTGCACATTAATATTTCAAATCATGAAGATGAGAAAAATGATCACAAGAGATAAATCGAAAAATCACTTTTTAAAAGTCATTGGTGGACAAAAGGCTTCTTTGTACCGAGTAAAGCAAAGTTGGATAGCTGAGAAAGCCACAGAGAGAAAGCACCGCCAACGCCCCAGCTGAAACACGTCACACTACACAGACACCTCCAATTTTCCAATTGCAGCCCAGCATCACGGAAAGGGGTTAGTGCGCCTAATGCGCAGCCAGGCCTAGGACTAAGTGGCCTTCAAAATGTCTTTGTAATCAGGTAGCCTATTAGAAACCTAGAGCACCATTCCCTGGGACACAGGACTCAGGATCACAGCCCTGAAAGTCCAAGTATCTTCACCAGGTGCTTTCAAGCCTGGCACCTGGCTGCCCCCTCTCCCTTTTAAGCACTCTCTCTTCCAAAGAGCACTCCGCACTTTCCCCACAGTACTCACTGCCCTCGTCCACGAGCACTTAGCGCAGCACCACCCATATGCACTAAAGGGCCGGCAGAAAGCATAGCTGCTTCCAGCGCTGGGCCTCATCTAAGAGGAAAAAGATACAGTCAGCGCGTTATCTGCCTTGTGTCGTGGCTGGGCTGAGAAGGGGAAGGCTAGAAATGAGGGGTGCGAGGGAACCTCTGCACAACTTCAGAGGCGTGCTGCTCTTCTGAAATTCTGGCTCTCAACATCATCCCCAGGTGGGTGGTGTACACAGGGGAGTGTGAAGTTCCCCCGTCAGGCGGCACACAGTGTGGAGTGTGGGTCCCTCCTTAGAGAGCGCACAGTGTGGAATAAGGAGTCTTCCCCCGCCCCGTGTTCTGTGTCTGTCCACCCGTCACATTCCAGCCCCCCGACACCTTTAGACGCCGTGCAGTGTGGAATACGGAAAAGCGAATGCAGAACGTGGCACTGCTTCCACAGGCACACGGGAGGAAGCACGACTCGCTCCTTTCTCCCAGAGGACAAAGCGGACACAAGAACCTTCACACCATCTTCCCTTCAGCAGCGCCAACAATCTGAGCACTGTAAATCAAGGATGAAATTCCAGTCCAGAAAGTGACGGAGAGGCACTTTTTCTGTAAAGAGCCCCAGTGCCACCTGCTTGGGAATCAGCATTTCGGGGCAAGAGGCAGGGAGGTGGGGAGTACTGTGGCCGCAGGTCTTCACCTAATAAACACAACTTTATTATGTACAATGGCCTTTCTTCAAAAGTTATTTATTTCACAGAACCACTCTGCTAAATAGAGGTTTCAATCTAATTGACTCGCATCTGCATATGGTAAACGCACTGAGTCTTTGTGATTCTCATTCTATTCCATAGCTGAAGGGTTCACTGATTCCCCAATATGCACACACAAGAACAAGAGCTAGAGGACTGTTCCTTAAACTACAATCGTTGTTTCAGCCCTTCACAGAAGACAGGATTTGCAAAACAGGATGTGTTTGCAACACCCTGAAGGCAGGAGCGGTGGGGCAAACCGTTTATCCCAGCAGCCAGGCGGAGACAGGGGAGCTCTGCGAGGTTGAGGGCAGCCTGGTCTACAGAGGTAAGTCCAGGACAGCCAGGGCTACAGAGAAAACAAAAAACAATACCAATAATACCGTGAAGGACACAAACCAAGAAGGCAGAAAGGGGTTCCTGAGACATGGGACCTACGATTGTGGGTGGCGTCTATGATGCAGGTGTTCAATTCAGAATGCACCCACCCACAACCACCTCCTTCCTCCTTTCTTGGGGAGATGGGAAGAAAGCTTCTCTATCCACCTCTCCCTAACTCTTCCTGTTCACACCCTCTATCCGCCTAGCCCTAACTCTCCTGGCTCTTGGCCACACCCCACAGTAGCCAGGGGAATTAAAAGAGAAACAAATAAAAAGAAAGGGTTTTTTTTTTTTTTTTTTTTTTAACAATAAACAAAAAGTATCACTAAATCAAGCAAAAAAAAAAAAAAAAAAGGATGGGGCAGGGGGTGTTGTCCTTAAGGAGAAAAAGTAACCAAAACAAAACATCACCTATGGATAACTGAAGAAACTTTCCCAAAGGGCTCATGTTAAAAAGGTGGCCTGTGACACAGGAAGAAACACTGTTCGGAGGGGAACAAAGCAGGGACTCAGCTCCTAGAATCCCAAGGCTCACTCCCGGGCGAGGGAGGTCCTGTCTCCCAGCAGCAGGTAAACAGGAACAAGAGAAAGCCTCTGGAGTCCAGAGTGTGCTCGGACTGAGGTCCCTGTCCTATACTCACTGTTTCTCCTCCCTGGTCCTCTTGCTCAGGTTAAAAAGAAATGTAACTTTTTCAAGAAAAGCATCCCAGAAGACAGCCCCTGAACCAAAAGGCTAAGCACCTAAGCTAGAAAAATTCCTTTCTGGTCTCCTGCTCCTCTACTAGACCAGCCTACTGATACAAACTTCATCACCAAACTTCCTATTAAAAAGAGAACAGAAAGTTGACAAGAACACAAATTAGAAGAATTCTGCCTCAAGCTGAGCCTCCCAAATCTGGTTCAGCCACATTCTTGCCCACAGCCTGCGCCTCTTGGTGCCTCCCTACAGTTTCAAAATGCAGCTGCACAGATCTCTTCAAATTCAGATTTCTAGCACCTCTAATTACAGGCCTCTTGAGCCAGGCTCCTTTAATTAATGAACCTGACTCCTCTCTCTTCAGAGGAAATCTGCATATGAGATGTACGCGGTGAGCTGACCCTATCAGTGCCGAGTGATAGCTCCTAATGGCAGCTAGCACCCTGCACCCAACAGAAGCAAAGGTGTCTCCGCCCCACTGGCCAGTCCAGCCCACGCTCACCCGACACGAGCCAAGTATGTGGTTAAGGCCATAAAACAGTTCTTGGAACTCAAGAGAAGAGCTTTGCTGGGTGTGACTAGCAGAACCCAAAGAGAATCTGCTTCTCCCGGGCTCACGTGTTCCCTTGCTTTCCACTCTCTCTCCTCGGCCAGGGTGAGTGCAAAATGCAGGCTGGAGAGAGGACCACGAATCAAGACTGCACCAGCCATAAACAGAAAAGGCCTGGATTCTAAAATCTCTGGAAAGAAAGAAACACAAGAGGGCTGGACCAAGTCATCACAGGACTGAAATAAAACTGGTTAGAACCTTAATATAAGCCAGGCAGGGAAAGGCTCAGGAAACAGTCCCACTGCCCACTGTCCACCAGGTGTGCAGAGAACCAGCACATCTCAAGAGCAGTACAGGCATTGGGGTCCCCTCACCCATCCTCCATACCACTCCTCAGCTGTGCAATTTTCCGCAGAGGCAATTCTGCCTATAGCCTTTCTCCTGAAAGTGGTTGTGAGGCGGCTTGTAATCTGGAGAAGCACACTGTCTCTGGACTTCACAAAGTCTAGAAACATAAATAATGACAGAGGCCAAATTCAAACAATTCCAGCTAGAGTTTCAAGAGACTCTAACGGGTTTGGCAAAAATGAAAGCTGGTTGTGTTTTGTCCCTACCACCCAACAGCCATTTCTCAGGATCCTACAACAGCCTAATGGGACAGCCTCTCCATGGTTACAAATAAACACACCTCTTCTACAAGGAAATACAAGTTCTCACCTAGAGTACAAAACCAGGCTAGGAATGATGAAAAAACAAAAAAAAAAAAAAAAAAACTGCCAGGATTAAAATGACAACTTAAAGCACAAAATCCTGGCCACTTATGTCTTCCCATAATGGAGATGCCCAACATTTTCAGTGAGTTTCTGCCACTATGAACCCACTTGTGGAAGGGAGAAACAGTGTAGCTAAAATCATCAGTGTAGCTAAAATAACAGCCAGGCCAGCTCATCGACACAGAGGCACGCTTAATGACCGCTGGGTCTTCCTGCCCAGCACCTGCCTTGCTTCCTGACATGGCCACTTACCACCGTCATGCCCAGTGCCCAGGGGCGAACGTGGGCCATCATTTCTGCAAGTCCCACTACATCCAGTCTCCAAAGCTAGCCGATTCCTTATTCCCAAGGCACAAGCAGCCACTCGTGGCCAAAGGATTTTTAAATTCGGTTTGGTTTTCCAACCAAAACATTTTCTAAGTTCATTGTTATCTGAAGTGGAAGCATTTGATTTTCTATCAAACAAACAGGTAAAAACATAAGATTGGAGAATGCAAAAACTAAAGATGAACGTTGGGATGCACAAAATAAGGGGCTGTGAGTAGCTGAGATCAGGAATGTCCAGGGATTCTTGGCATGGGAAGCCACACCAGCCAGCCAGGCACTCTCTTTCCAGGGTGTCTCAAGAGGAAATCACCCATCGATCCTAGGACACACGCTCTAGGACCAATCCCTTACCTCAGATATGCCTCTGCCTCAAATTCCTGCTTGCGCTTTAATGTTTAAATTATTAAATGCATTAATGTATTTACATTATTCAAGTCTTCTGTGCATTTTTTCTAAGATAATTTATGTATAAGAGTTTGGATGTCCATGACTGTTAATGTCTACAACCCTTCCTGTTCATTATTGATTCTGGAAGAAAAAAAAAGTCAGAGTTTTAATGCCTTATTTTTAATGTATTAAGAGTCTGAATAAGTGCATTCTCTTTTTTCTTTTGTAATTTCATAATTTAAGTAGTGCATTTATTAAACTGACATAGTATGAATTGTGGTGAAGCCTGGCATGGCTCCACGCTGCCTAGCAGCTCACTGCTTCTCCGCTCATGGGCGACCAGGCATCAGCAGCACTCTCGGGCTGAGCGCTTCCACCTCCGCAGCAGGGGAGGAGCAAGCGTTAGCCCACTGCATACTTGTAAAGATTTTCTGCCTCCTCTTTCAGGTTCTTGCCCAAATCCACCCTCCTTACTACTTGGCTTCTAGAATGCATTAAGAGGACCAGTCCTCCGCTCATCGGAAGTCCTCATCTGGATGCACTGCGGGTTACATCCAAACAGAGCTTGCAATCAGCACACAATTTTCAAGAACAATAAACATGCTTCAAGCTTAACATAACAAAATCAAGCAAACAAAACAACTACTTTTTGAAAGAAACTTCAAACATCTCCAACACACAACATCTCCAACTTGGAAAATAAAACTTGTTTCTACTGAAATCTATTCTCCACCCCCCACCCCCCACCCCCCACCCCGCAACAAAGAAATCACTTTCAACTATCCAGCCAGTAGATCGACAGTGACACCCAACGGCCCATTAGTTTAATCCCAGCTGAGCACCCCAGAGGCTGCCCCTGAGGAGCAAGGGTTTAAGCAGAGCTCATGTGTGACCATGGGATGGGGCTTGAAGGAAAAATCAGTTACCAGCCACCTATCGTGAAGCTTTATTGCTAACGGGTAAATGGCCTGCCCAAGCTGGACCAGAAGCACGGTCTGTACCCACATGCGCAAACCCTGCACAGGATGACAATCAACAGTCTCCTTCTTGTGGGAGGGGGGAGAACATGTGCACGTGTGAACACCTACACAGACAGGCGCATGCACAAAAGCAGCCCTGAGCAACACTGTCCCGATCAAGTGGGAGTGGAAAAGGGAACCCAGACGCTTGCTGCTGCCTGTAGAGCCTGACTGCCATGCCATGTCTCACACTGAATGCACACATGCATGCACACACACCCCTACACATATACCATTTCATGTATTTTCTCCCTTTCTTTTTTTTCCTTTTTCTTTTTTTTTTTTTCTTTTTCCTTTTCTTTTTTGGCTACTCATTACCATTCTTTAACTGTTACAATTTATATCAGCATATAATGTTAAATAATTACAGGGAACGGAGCTCACTCTAGTGAGGATATAAACGCGCTGTGGGAATCTACAGATTTAAACAAATAACACTCACGGCAGGGGGTGAGCGGATGAATTAGCATCAATATCCTGCCTGGGAGGTCCCAGTGCACTGGTACTGCTTAAATACAGATCTTTTCTGTAACAGTCAAGATGACAGCTCCCGGCAATACGGCCCCTTTCCCTTTCCCAGTCAATATAGCAGCCAGTGAAAATAGAAACGTCCCTATAGCAATCAATATAGCAGCCAGCTAAAATAAACCTTTCCCTTTTAAGGGCTATATAATAGTCAGCTAAATGGAAGAATTGGCACCCCTGCTGGATAGCTCAGCAGCAGAGCCAAGGAACGAACAGGCCACGAACACTAAAAGATCCTTCAGCTCCTTGAAACACAGGCCTTGCCTAGAAAGGAAGAAGAAATGCCTTGGGAAAGAACCAAGTGGGAGCCCCTGAAGGATACCAACGGGCCGCCTCCAGGACCTACGAGTGACCACCAGATCGTAAGCAGTTACAGGACCACCCACACCAAAGCTTAATTAAGATGGCCAGGAATGCTGGCATAATTTAGAAAAAACTTTGTTCAAACTGTTGTCCTCAGAAAGGAATAGCAAAATCTGGATTTGAACCTTGTGCCTGCTGTTCCTACCTTAGCCTGAAAAGGTGAGAGTACTAAGTTAGCAGGTTTGTGGCTTTCAGATTGCCAGTAACAGGGCTAGCGAGTGAAACGGCAGCCACGAGAACGAGGAGTCCAGCATGCTGTGTGGATGGTTCATACAGGGCTCATTCTAAGACACTCAGTCCCTGACCTCTTAAACACTGTGATGAGACCATTCATATCTGCACCCACACACATCATGGAAAGTAGTCTCCTTGCTTTGAGGCTTACAGGGGGAAAGTTTACTACAACAGAATTTAGGAGATGACTCTTCTAAAGGCCACAGACCTTCTAAAAGGAAGAAAGAGAAGAGGACAGGGTGTTTGAACGAGAGGTTCCTATACTTCTGAAGTTACTGCTAAGATCAGTCCTGCTGGACTTAAGGGTTTGACGATGTGGAACACAACCGTTGACACCAGTGCAGGTTTCCAACCAACACGCCCTGAAGTTAGTGCTGGGACTGTTATGCTCCAAAGCAGCTGAGCAGCAGGGACCCACCCCATCCTCATTAAAATTCGACAATCTGTCTGCCATCCTTTGAGTAAATCCACCGAGAGTCCCTCTTTCCCTGGCCAGGTGTTTAACACCCAGTGATGCTCATGTCATCAATCAGGTGACTCAGTCAAGCGCCACAGTGTCGGGTATCAGGAAAAAAAAAAGAGTCTCCAAGTCCTGGTTGAAAGTCCTTGTACTTAAAATCTTAGATCACCCCACCCCACCTACAGATACCTGCTCTTCACATCAGAATTCCAGTTAGACATCTCCAGGGTTAAAGGGTTATCATGATTAAGGCCTTCTAATAACAATGCATATTTGCTACAGTCTTATAGTAAATAAATGCCTTAAAAGTCACAGGCCTTAGTCCCTACATGTCACAGTCCCTTAGAAGACACTGCAGCAAGCTCTAATGCAGTTGGTCCTCCTGTGATTGTGACAGACTTGGCGGATAGGCCCAAGATGCCTCTTATCTTACAAAATATGCAATCATAAACATGGGTTACTGCTATGACTTGACATGACTTAGTTTCCAGCACTGAACCCGATGAGTACTTTATAAACCCTGGCATGCAAGGACAGCTCCATTTCTACGCCAGACACAAAAATTTGAGGGTAGGAGCTGGAGAGCGAGCTCAGTGGTGAACAGCATTTGATGCTCTGCAGAGGACCCAGGTTTAGTTCCCAGCATTCACATGGTAGCTCACAAGCATCTCTAAGTCCTGTTCCAGGGCACCTAACGATGTCTTCTGATCTTTGAGTGTCCCAGGCACACATGTAGTACACATATACACATGCAGCAAAACACTAACATACCTAAAACAAATCTAATTTTTTTTTTTTTAAATTGGGGAGTAGACACTTTCAACCAAGCAGCACTAAAGCTAGAGAGAATGTATCATGATGTTGGAAAAAACTCCAGCCACCATAGTCATCAAAGGTGAGCAGGAGGCAGGAAGGAAGGGAGGGACAAAGAAAGAGAGAGCAATTAAAGAGAAAATAATTCTGAAAGGGAAGACGGAAGAAGAGACATAAAAGGCAAGATAGGAGATAACAGAAGAGCTCACAAAGAAAGACAAAACCCTCTCTGGCATTTGCAGCTTACAGCTTTTGGGGCATTTATGAAATGACAGTTGCAATAAAACAAACAGAATGGTGAGTCATCTGCTTTCCAACTTGAGTCAAAAGGGGCTGTTTCTAGACAAACTGAAAGAAAAGCATCTCTGCCTGCGCACTTAACGATGCCTATCGTGGACCACAGCTACAGGACAGGATGTGGGGAGAATGGAGGTGGGAGGGAGCACTGTCTTTACTGGTCCCAGTGTCACTGCAAATAAATACTGTCAAGATTTAAACCATAATAATGGAAAGGCTATAAAGGTCTCAGTTATAATGCTTCCTCTGATGTTCCCGTTCATAAATGCCCTCTTTATGTTGCCCACGTGGCAATGCTCCACTACACATCAGTATATGTATACCTCAGTGGCAACACTGCACCTTAGGTTCCCAACAGGAAGCCAGGCAGCAACTGAGCAATCCATCTCCAGCCTGTGTGAGTGAGTACATACACTCACTTCCATCCCCCAAGTGTGGACTGAGTGACATTCAGAAGCTAAGAAATATAGTACCTGGTCAGCCATCCCATAGCAGGCCTAGCACAGTGTTTACATGCCAAATACCTGGGAAAAAACAGACACAGATGTCTTCCATGTGGACACACATCCATGTAACATTGAGATTCCTTTACTGGTTGGACACCTAAAATCCTTCCACGCATGCCTGGTGGCCTAAAGGGAAGTGCAGCTTCCTTTGCTTTGTGCTTTGTGTAGACTGCAGATCAGTAGCACTTAAAAGGCGGCTAACTGGGTGTTCACAGAAACACCTTTACTTGGACTCAGCAGGCAGAAAGGTAAAGAAAACCAATGGTTTCAAGAGACCATTCCCCACTGGGATAAAGCTCAGTGAGTACAGCATACACAAGACCTTGAGTGCGCTCTCCAGGTAACACCAGAGAACCACAGTGGAAGGTAAAGGGCAGGGGTGTAGCTTAGTGGGGGAGCTTTTCTCTAGTGTGTATAGGCCTCAGGTTTAACCCCCTAGTACCTCTGAAAATAAAGAAACCCTGTCTCTTAAAAAATTAAGACTACATGCATGAAGGTTGGGCATAGTGATACACACAGGTGAATCTCTGAGTTGTAGGCCAGCCGGACCTACATAATGAGTTCCAGGGCTAACCAAGGCTCGGTAGTGAGACCCTGTCTCTTACAGAAATACCTCAGATGCATGAAAAGAAGATATAAACTAAGACAAGGTGAATAAAAGAACAGATGCTGGGATAAAATGAAGCTAAAACCTGTACCAGGAAGAGCATGAGAGAACATCAGGGAAGTCTAGGTACAAAACTAGGAAAGGAATGACATGGGAAAGCCAACTTGGTGGCCGGTTCAGGGTGACAGCTCACATTTGCTAGGTGGGCAGCCAATGCCAACCACAAACCACCACTGGGCTACCTTCCCCGTTGATCTGTAATTGGTGAGCCCTGTGATAGAGCCAGCAATTATCCCTAGGTCCCCTGTATTTACTTCACAGACAAAGGCAAGCAGGAGCGACCAGTTAGTAATGAGTAAGTAATGACCACGAAATACACTGTATTTTATGGAGCTGCTTGGGCAGGAGAAGCTATTCAGAAAATAAAAAGTGAAAGAATAAAATGAGCTAGGGAAACTCGATTTTCTTCTCCCTTCCTCCCAAAGCCACACTTGGGATAGAATGAGGTTCCTGCAGGTTAATCCTTATGAGGTAAGAAAAAAATGATTAAATACATTTAAAAATCAATTGTACATTAACCCAAATCCAGGAACTGCAAAAACAAGCACCACAGAGCTCCTCCAGCCAGTTTTAGCTACAGTCTGGTCAACAGGGGATACCCCCACCTGACAGGGTCGGATGAGGTAATGCGGCAGGGCAGGCGGGGGGCAGAGCACACAGAAGAGGAACTGCCCATCTATCTGGATTTCACTGGAAATAAAGTGATTTCTAAATACTACAAAGAAAGAAATTCCTATAAATGAGCCTCTGGAGATCAAGATGAAATCTTCAAAATTCCAACAGAAATAACAATGATAATCATTTGAGAAACAGAAGTTATAAAATCAACTCACTATTAAATAATTTGCAACTGTTTCTAGTTATACCTCCTGCTCATTAAGGAAGTTCATTAACTGTCATTTTAGAGGGACAACAGAACTAGAGAGGTGAGGCTGATATGCTTTTGTCTTTGAGGGGCACCCACATTTTCCAGGGCACCAGGAGCCTCAAAGGAAAGTCTGTCAGGAGGCAAAGCCACAAGAAGGGCACTGGCCACTCGCCCTCTCACAGGGGCCAGGACACCCCCTCTCAAGGCCGATCCTCTTCTCTGCATGTACCAATACCACCTAGCTCTATCCTTCTCCTTGACAGGACTTAAGATCATGGCCGGGGTGGAAGGGGGTGCTTCTGGGAAGGGTTACCTAGTTTAACCACTTCCGACAAAGCCCAGTGTGCCCAGCCATCAGTCTCAGACCCCAAAGTTCTTCCCTCAATGTACTTCTAACACAAGCCATTTGGAATTGTTGAGAAACCTCTGACACCTGCCAGGATTACAAGGAAAACAGGTCATCAAGCACGCAGGGCAGTGCCTTCTCACCAGAGTAAGACAGGCCTCCTGTCTCACCAGAGTAAGACAGGCCTCTGGGGGCCATTTCCAAACCTCACAGCACTGTTAGAGTGGTTATCGATGGCTAGCAGTTGGCAGCAAGAAGGAGCTGACAAAAAGACTACACTCCCTTAAAGGCATCTCCATTCTCTTATCTTCAAAGCGGGTGAAGGCTGCTGCCATACCTGACAGGGAAGAATGTGTGGACACTGATGGGAATACAGATAAAGGATTTACCTGAGGGGCAGAGGAAGGGGAAACAGAGGATCCTGGATATTGAGCTTCCTTTACTTAGGTGGATTCCGGTGACTCCCGGAGGACACGAACAGCGCTGCTTTAAGAGCTCAGAAAGCAGACTGCTCACTTGTCCAACCTTCACTCTGCCAGCAGGAGATGAAATAACAGGCAGCTGCTGCCCCCTAGGAGCTACCTGAGATGTAGCAGCTTGCACAGAGACACCAGATGAAAAGATTCTATTATCTCCCTCCATCTCACAACCTGTCATTAGTGAGGTACATGGGTGCAGACGCCTCCTCCGAGCCTGAGGAGGCGCACATCACCTGTGATAAATTAATAGGTGCCTTTTCAACAGTGAAGACGCACACAAAAGACTCCAACCAGGGAGAACACAGTAAGGCAACAGCTCCTCAGAGCAAGCGCAGAGTAGCAGGCAGCCCCTGCCACAGCCACAGCCTGTCTGTGCAGCATCTCCATGACAGTGCCAGGGAAGGTGAGGTCGACACGGTACCCAGCTCGGCATTTCCCATCCACCCAAGTTCATCAGGGTGGGTCTGAGACTTTGACTCTCAGCCCACCCCACGCTTGCTGTGAAGGCCTGACTGCCCTAGGCCTCAGTCCCCACACTGAACAAGAAGGGTAGTCCTCGCAGGGGTGTGAGAGCCGAACCTGACAAAAATAAAGACACAGACACTGAGGCTACACAGTTGCCCTCCTAGCCTATGAGACCGGAGCTAATAATTGCTCAGTTAATAATTTTTTTCAGTTAAATTGAAGAATCATTAAAAACGGAGCCTGTTCTACATACCTTCAACATTTTATACTAACTGAAAACCTATAAATGTGCACTCATCCACTAATCTTTTGATGTGAAGCCAAGACCTTTCCTTTGAGTGTGGGCCCACAGACTAGAGTTCCCAGACATCTTTCTCCTGAACAAACCACACCCACAACACACCTTCTGCCTTTCTAAAGCAAAAGCAAGAGCCTGCAGACAATACAAAAGCAACTGCAGTGTGTATTCTTCTGGATTTTTATGACTTTGCCCCAATGTTTATCATTTCATGCTGAATCTGATGGCAGTTCACATTTACCACACATGTAACTTCATTTTGAATGGAAAATGCTTTTCACGTTAATCTCTACAGAACACAGTATTCTTGTAGAATCCTCTCTTCACGTGCCTCACCTGTTTATCTCATAGTTAATGAAGCAAGGTTGCTCAACAACAAGCACACTCGGTCTAGGAACACAGCTTTAGGAACTGGCCGACTAATGCTCTGTGTCAGGACCAGGCGGGGACCGAGTGGCCAGGCTGTCTCCTGAGAAGCCTGGCCATGTAAGAAGGTTCTAGAGGCAGGAAAGGCAAAATGGTCAGTTACAGCTTCTCAACCTTCCTCATGCTGCAGCCCTTAATACAGTTCTTCGGTTGTGGTGACCCTAACCATCAAATCATTTCTGTTGCTACTTCATAACTGTATTTTGCTACTGTTATGAATCATAATGTAAATACCTATGTTTTCCGATGGTCTGAGGCGACCCCCGAGAGGGTCATAATCCACAGGTTGAGAACCGCTGAGTCACAGGCTGTCAAAAGAAGCTCTTGACACTTCTAAAGAAATACATGCCTAGGGATACCCTACTTTTTTTCACAAGAGATCTGAAATAGCTCTCAAAAAACCACACAGAGCCAGTGAAAAGGCTCAGCAGTTAAAGACACTCACCATCAAGCCATGAAGGACCTGAGTCTGATCTCCACATGTATGCCATGGCATGCCTGTGTGCACACCAACAAACAAACAAACAAAGGAACAAATAAATGTAAGGCAATAAATATTTTAGTGTACATGTAAAAGCCAGGAATGATGGGAAACTGAGGCAGGAAGATCACAAGTTCAAGGCCAGGCTGGACTATAAGAATGGACATAAACTTAAGCCGAAAAGCTGTAACAAAAGAAAAATCCAGGAAAAGGGGAAGAAGTGTTAAGTAAACATTATTCCTCATCTCCAAAATCCATTTCCAGTGATGTATGGGGGAAAAAAAAATTTATGCAAACACACAATTTGGGAGGTGGATTCTGTTGGCAACCAGCTCCTGGCTACCACAAGGCTAGAAAAAGAGGCCCTAACCCTAAGATCCCTCACTGTTGGCCTGGCTGAGTCACAGCTGACACCAACAGTGAGGGACCTCCTGAAAGACCTCTGGGTAAAAGGGACAATCATCCACCTGAGCACCACCCAAGACTCGGCAGACAGGAGCTGCAGCCACGGTGGCTCCTAGGCAGGAGGTCACAAAGGTGGCAGTGCAAGCATCTTCTCGACAGGGCAATTCATCCTCACGCACATCCGCTGGGGGCCATGTGTTAGCGCCTCTCTGCCTCTGACTGTCAAGGGGTGCCCCTAGACAGATTTACCTCCAGAATCACTCAGTGTCAGCCCATCTCGAGGCTGCTCGGACAAACTCATAATGGCAGAGAGAAGATTTGTGGAGCAACAAGCATAAATCTTGGTTATAACTACAAACCATAAAAGAAAGGAGAGCTGGGAGGGAGGAGGGCAGGGCGGCAGATCCGTCCTTCTCCCAAGCACCACTTTATCTTCCTGCAGCTCTGCACCACGCACAGGGGATTAACTATGGGACATATTTTTCAAGCCCAATCAGTCTGTGTAGTTTGACAATGGGCTCAAACATTTTAAATGGAAATTACCCTGGAAACGTGGGGCACACGGCTACCCTAAGAACAGCGTGTTCAGGGCTCTTCAGAGGGCCACGGGGGCTCCGTGTTTGCACAGGAATACCCACCCTGTAGGCTGCACTAAAGGATATTTAAATGTGAACAATTTTTCAAGTAAGATAATGATCAATTTTAAACAAAGGAATAGCATTCTTGGAATGTCCCTCTGTCCCAGTAAGAGGCGTGGATTCCACCTTGAGCAGCAACTGCCGGGCAGCTGAGAAACTCAGCCTACACCTGCTAGGGCAAGGGGGCCACAAGGCTTCCTTCTTAGAAGAACTATGTTGGAGCTAGATTAAAGACAGACCTCTCTCAATCAGCGTGCTCAGAAAAAAAGGTATACAACCACTCCAGCCTTGGATCCTACATCTCCAAAATAAGAGCACTGTTCAGTGAGCTACAGGGCAGGGCCTCCCTCCCCTCACCGGAGCCACAGAAAACACAAAGTATAACCATGAAAAGCCAGGAAGCTAAAGCATAAACAAAGGTGAAAACTGTCTCAGTGCCATTTCTCTAATTATTACCCCTAAGAGTTTCGATTCATCTAATAATTATTTGTAAAAGAATACCTCCAAACTGAAAAAACAACCTCCTCAGCTACCTGAAAGAGGAAACAACTAAAGGACACCGCCTAGCCTTTTCCATAAAGCTCCTCAGACTGCAACAGGAAGGATGGAATAGGAAGAGGCAGTAATTTCAAAATCACTAAGTGGCATAGAGATTAGAACCGCCCAGAAATGGAATGAGGCTTTTTTTTTTTTTCCAGTTCATCCATTCCAGCCTTCAGAGATAACCAGTTTTCCTCCCAGATCTGTCAGGAAGAGAGGGGAGCACAGGCCCCTTCTCAACCAGGAGTAGGTCTACGTGAATACTGCTGGTAAAAAATGGGAATGACTTTCTCACTAGAAAAGGGGCGTGGGAAAGGAGGAAAGCCAACATGTCTTCCTAGCCTGGCTCCAGTCACAGGAAACAGCCTCACCACCAAGAGGCACCGTAAGACCCAGCTACATGTGGTTTTGTTCCCGAAGCTTCTCAGCAGGCAAATAAAGCCAGTAACAGTTCAGCTGGTCAGAAGGCTGAGGCAGAAGGATCACAGCGTCAGCTTAGGCAATATAATTCTGTCTTTTACAAAAATAAATTGATGGATTTTGCACTATCTGTCCTGACAGAGGTCCTGAACAAGAAAATGGCAGAAGTGACAAACCAGTAATACTTAAAACTACTTTGCTATATTTATGATCTTCCTGGAGAAAAAAAAAAATATCAATTTCCTAAAATTACCACATTTCTAATTTTGTTACTCATATGTGTAAAACACTTCTGTGAATCTATCAAAAACAAGTTTACTGAGCCAGGTGTCAAGGTATATACTTATAATTCCAGCACTTCGGAACTGAGGTAGGAGAAGTGCCATGAGTTCAAGGCCCAACCTGGGCCACATAATGAGTTTCAGACCAACTGAGAGACTGTTGAGTGAAATCACCCTAATGCCTCCATCCCCGCTGAATTTTCCCACAGATACTTTGAATTTTATGCTCTCTCTACATTTGTTGTGCTATTACATACACACATGTACAAACTTGCATACATGAGTATACACAAAGAAATGTATTGAGCATGTGAATGTCATCCTTCAAAAATGTTCTGATGGGGAAAAAATGAGGACCATCTATCTACAAGGCTCCTGCCAACTAAAAAGCAAGTTATTCTAACCACAAAAGTTACAAAAGACACCACCCTGGGGAAGACTGTCAGGAGTTCACCTAGAAATTTTAAGAGACAGGCAGCTAGCCATAACCATTCTTAAAGAGAAGCTCATAGTGCTGGCTGGCTTTCTGGATCGGTCAAGATGTTGATGGCCCTTTGATAGCCAGCCTCTGGTGAATTGAGAAGGAGCTAGAAAGGAAACCTGGTGGTTAAGAGCACCTGCTGTTCTTGCAGAAGACACGGATTCGGTTCCCACCACCCACATGGTAGATCACAACTGTCCGTAACTCCAGTCCCAGGGGTCTGGTGCCCTCTTCTGGCCTCCTCAGGCAGCTGGCACATACATGGTATACATATATATACACCAGGAAGGCAAAACATCCATATACTTTGAAGATCAGGGAGAAAAGCTGAGCTAAGCTGTGTAGCACATGCCCAATAGGCAGAGGCAGGCAAATCTGGTTTACAAAGTGAGTTCCAGGCCAGTCATGTGTGTGCGTGCGTGCGTGCGTGTGTGCGTGCGTTCGTGTGTGCAGGGAGACTCTCAGGAATCCTGGGTGTGAGCTTCCTCAAAAGAACTAAACTCAAAGACGCTGGGGGACCCTACAAGATGACAGGATTCCACCTTGATCTCAAGAGCAAAGGCCAAAAGCTACAAGGAGCACCACCAGATCCGCAGTGGTAAGAGCTCAGTATATTGAGATGGCTCAACAGGTAAAAGCCCTTCCTAACGGTCCTGACAACCTGTGTTCAATCCCCCCAACACGCATGAAAAAGAAAGAAGAAAGCCAATTCCCAGAAGTTGTCCTCCGACCTCTACACAAGTGTTGTGGCATGCTAGGACTACCACCAGCACTACACACACACACATGCACACACGCACACACACACACACACACACACACACACTGTAAATGTTAAGATCATAATAATGTAAGCTGGGCATGATGGTGAACACCTGCAGTTCCAACCCGAGGGAGGCAGAAGGGAGAGAATCACCAAAAGCTCAAGGCCAGCCTATTCTGTTTGGTTTGCTTTGGATTTTTTCCAAGACAGAGTTTCCCTGTGTAGCCTTGGCTGTCCTGGACTCACTTTGTAGACTAGGCTGGCCTCAAACTCACAGAGATCCACTTGTCTCTGCCTCCCTGAATGCTGGAATGAAAGGCGTGACCACCATGCCCAGCAAGGCCAACCTATTCTATATAGCATGTTTCAGCCAGGTATGGTATACAGTGAAAATGTCTCAAAAAGAGAAGACTTTCATCTAGAAAAGTTGTCAAGGGAGAAATTACCATCCTTTTTGGATTATTATGGAGGAAGGACGCAGGGAGCAAAGATTAAAAGGAAGAACAGCAGGGTGAGTAGCACACACCTATGATCAGCACTTAGGAGGCAAAGGCAGGCCACATGAGGAAGCCTGAGCCACAGAATCAAGACACTGTAGACACTGTAGCAAAACAAATAAGTAATCAAATAATAAATTAAAAAAAAAAAAAAAAACTTATACCTACAAACCAGAGGCAGCAAAGACAGCAGAAGACTCACCCATTACAGAGAATTTGGTGTCCAAGAACAAGAAGCTGAAATTCTAGTTGAACCAAACACACAGGGCCTGTGTAAAGTAGGTGAGTAACAGTGTTGCTGAATATTGAGAAACAGAGCGGAGACAAATGAACAGATATGCAAACTAAACCTTATTTATCACTTATTTCAAATAACCAGAAATCAGATGACTAAAGGGAATTCTCAGATTGCCTAAGCCCAGTTTCAGCACCCAAGCAAGACAAGAACCAAGCTGTCCCATGTACTCTTTCACTTTGTGTTGGGAACCGAACCAGGGCTTCACATACACTAGACAAGTGCTCTACCGCTGAGCTTTCCATGCACAGGCTTGTACCACAAAGTTCTAAGGTTGGCCTTGAACTCACATTCCTCCTGCTTTAGCTTCTTGAGTGCTGATATTACAAGTGTACACCATATGCCCAGCTGCCCTCCTTCTTAAAAACTTTTATTTGATGTCCTAGGGAAGTACAGGGAACCAGATGCAGGTCCTGTATGAGCTCCAGGATAGGCAAAGATGCATAGCCAGAGTCCTAGTTCTACAGGAGAACCACAAACTGTTTTCAACAGATCTGAGACAAGACAGAGCCCAACCCTCTGGAGGGCTGTCAAAACCCCTTCCCTTAGCACCAGGGAGGCAGCTCAGTAGGTAAAAGTGCTTTTCATGCAGGCCAGAGTATGATCTGAAGAACTCACAGTAGAAAAAGAAAACCAACTCTCACTGTCCTGGAACTCAGGTGGAGATCCACCTGCCTCTGCCTCTTCCTCCCCTGTGCTGGGATTAAAGGCGTGCACTACCATGCCTGGCTCTGAACTGTAGCTTTTAATAAGCCCTTTATGTTTTTAATAAGGAGAAAAAATTACTTCAAAATGATCACCTAGGGTTTGGTAAGACAGCTCACCAGGTAATAAATGGTATTTGTCACACAAGACTAACAACCCGAGTTTAATCCCCAGAGCCCACAGTAGGAGGAGAGCATCAACTCCGCAAAGCTGACCTCTATCTGTAGAGAGCACATGGAGTGCTGAGGCATGTGTGTGCCCACATTCTCTCTCTGTCTCATGTACGCACACACACACACACACACACACACACACACTAAAAAATCCACTTTTAAAATGATCATCTAGGTTTTTTTCTGGGTGGTGATTTGTTTTGTTTTTAGTTGGCTTTATTTTTGAGACAAGGTCTCTCTTAGCCCAGGCTGTAGCTAAGGAGGATCCTGACCTTCACTTCTCCCCAAGTACTGCACTTACAGGCAGACGCCACCCCTCCTGCTTCATGTAGTTCTGGCCATGGAACCTATGGCTTCATATTTGTCACGCAAACATTCTACCAGCTAAGCCACAACTCTGCCCTGCCTTGAGCATCTTGTGCTCAGTCAAGCCAGTGCAGAGCCCAGAGAGCAGCCACTAAGAATTTTGCACAAAATTCATGATCAAGCAGGGTACAAGGGTACACACCTTTTTTTCCCAAACTAGGGAGGCAGAGGCAGGTGGATCTCTGAATCCCAGGCCAGTCAGTCTACATAGTAGTCCCAGGACAGCCAGAGCTACATAGTAAGAACCCATCTCAAAATTAAAAGAAAAAGAAGAAGAAAAAAAAACTACAGTCAGTTAAAAGTAAGCATAACTTTACCATCATGTTCAAGACCTAGCTTCAGATAGCTCAGAAATTATCCCTAAGTTCCCAGCTATCAAACCCCTCCTTCTCTGAATGAGGAGCCCTCTTCAACTTACAGCCAGGCAATTCTGTACCAAATTATACACAACTTTGTGCTGCTTCCTAAAATTACAGTGTTCCCTTTTTGCTAATTGTTTCATGTATACAAATGCCTTTTCTTCCCCAAATAAAATACCCAAATTACTTAAAAACAAGGCTTGTTTGATTTTTGCAATTGTCTATCCTCCAGTGCAGCAGTTAAGCTCTCAGGAAGCAGCCAGCACACCGGGCCTCAACAGCCTCCCTCCCCGCTGAAGGAGCGGAGCACTGAGTGCTTCCAAACCACACCCTGTGCCGAGCTATATGCCTGAGCTGCTACCTACTGCTTCTCCAGCACCCTGGGATGGTCATCTAACCAGGAACCAGTCCACAACGGCCAAGAGCTCTCTTGCCACTCAACCTGTGTCCCTGGCCTGCCCCACAAGCTAGCCCTATGAGGGCTCCTCTGCCTGCCACCCTCCTGCCGCCACTCCCAAAAGAGAGGAGTTGTTCACACAAGAGCATATAGCTCGGCTGGTGCCCTCATTTAATCAGGCTGCTGCAAATGGCTGGCCAAAAGCAATAAGGGCATGACTGAGAGACTGTGGGAGTTTAATATAAAAAAATTAATAAAAAAGGAGGGGGAAGGATAAAGGGTCTACCTTTTAATAGGGCCCTAATTACCCAACTCACAGGATCAGCCCAAATGAGATGGGAGTTTATTTCGGGTTTTTTTTTAATTATTGTTTTTTTTATATATATATAAATTGCTGCTATGTGTTTTCTTTCCTCTGAGCAATTATGCAGTAAGTACGTAAAGAGGAGAAAAAATATTAATTAAATATAAGGTAATTGTAGAGTTGGCCTGGAGAGAATGAGTCTGAACTCTGGACAATCGCAGGCTACCAGGGTTTGAAGGCTGCTCAGGGGCTCCCAGAAAAGAAAGAAATAACATAACCAGCCAACATGCAGATGCACAATGCAGCGGAAGGAGCCACATTCAGAACCCTACAGCACAGGCCTGCAGGGCCCCCACAGCCATGAGACAGCCGGCAGAAGACACTCTGGGCTTCCAGAGAGCTTTGCCAGTCATGCTCCCAAAAGACAGCCTGGCCTCAGTTGAGGATGGAAAGCCAAATCAGGAAGTTTCAAAAGAGCCCGCAGCAGTAAGGGATAGAAAAGGACCACTGTGTTGAGTCTGGACCTCAGTGCAAATCACAACTTCAGTCTAAAAGGCACAGAGGCAGGCCACAGAGCACACACATAAGCCTGGCAGAGCAAAGTGTCCTAAAAAGAACCAGGAAGTAGCAAAAGCGTGAAAAGAGGTTCTGCAGAAGTGCTGGGATGTGAGCCATAACTGGTGACAAACGGTGACATGAATAACACCACCATTCCCCTGGAAAAGTCTTGGAAGTACTTGTATCCTCTGGGCCTATCTGCAGTTCATCCAGATCCATCTTACCCTTTGCCTAGAAAGCCTTAGAACATGCTAGAACCTGGCCCTGTTCATACCAGCCAAGGACTTCACATCATTCGCTCTAACTCGGCCAAGAGAAGAGTGAAGAAAGCAGGAGAGACTACTCGGGCTGCCGAAACAAAGCCTGGGCAGGGCACCCCTGTGCCCACGAGCTATCACCCCTCCAAGAAAGGAAAAGCTTGGCAACGTTAAACGGAGTGCTGGCGTGAACCTAAAACTGATCCAGTTTGCACAGAACCGGTCTTACTACCCAGCCCACAGGATTTACATCGAGTCCTGAGATGCCAAACAATGAAAACAGGGCAGGCGGGCAGGCACTCCGGCTCACCACCAAAGCAAAAACACTCTGCAGAGAGTGGATATGGTGCCGTCCGTCTTCTAATCCCAGCATGTATGAGGCTGTGGCAGGAGAGCTGTTGTGAGCGTGAAGCCAGCCTAGCTGTGTAGTGAGTTCAAGGATACACTGGGCTATGGCCTGTGACTCTCCTTGCTTAAACAAAGAAAAGGCTCCTCAGCCCTCAGCAGGCCTCTTTCCTATCAGAGTCGACGATTCTATGGGTGCTGCCTCTCACAGACGGAATCACATACCAGGAGACACCAGAACCCCTCCTCTCACCTGCTCCTTAAAGGTGCTTCACTGGGAAGCGAAGAGTGGCTATACACATTCCTGATAACCAGAAGCTGACAAGGAGGGACCTTGGTGTCACCCAATTCTACCATTAGCAGCAAGCAAGATGCTGCATGGCTGCCACAGTGAGTGCTCTCGATTCCAGAAAAGGACCAAAGAAGTCTTGCTAATACCTTCTGCTAAAATAGAAGTCAGAGGCCAGAGGTCAGGGCAAGGCATCTCCAGGTAACACCTACTAACACGTTGCTGGGCACCTTCACGTTCACACAGGGCTCCAACTGTTGGAAAAGAATCCTGTGTACCTTCCATACTTACCAGTGGCTCTCGGGGCACCACATTCTCACTTCCTGGAGAAGTGCTTGGCTGCAAAGAAAACCAGAAACAAAAATAAGATCACAGTGCCACCCAATGGACATCAGAAAAACAAGCAGCGCACCCAGGTCTCTGCTGTTCTCCACAGGCTCCAGTAAGAAGCAGGCACAAGGCTGAATTTGCATACTGTTTCTGGGTTCACTGTCATGGCTCCTCACAAACAGGGCTTGCTTTTGCTCAGGATGACCAAGGATCAGATGTAAACAGTAGGGATGGGGCCATCACAGACAAGACCTGAGAAAGGCCTAAGCAGATACCTACATTTCTTTGTCTCACCTTCCCAGATGAAGTCAACTACAGAGCAGAGCGAAAATGTAGAATCAAAAGCGGCCACAGGGGGGCAGCAGCTGCCCATACTCTTTGAGGCAGGGTTTTTCTGTGCTGCCTTGGCTGTCCTGGACTTGCTTTGTAGACCAGGCTGGCCTTGAACTCACAGAGATCCAGCAGCCTCCGCCTCCCTGAGTGCTGGGTAACGGTGTGTGACACCCTGCCAAGTACTGCTTTTTGTGGGTTGTTTTGCTTCTGTGACAGGGCCTCCAAGAAGCCCAAGCTGACCTCAAACTCACTATGTAACCAGATCTAGTCTTAAACTCCTGATCCTCCTGCCTCAACCTACTAGCTAAGAACCGCCCATCACAAAAGAACCCTACTCCACAGTTAAGTCTTTCATGTACATAATCTAGTGACAGGCTGAGAGATAAGCAGACCAACCTAAGAGCAAGCAAACAGCACTGTGACCAGACGGCCAGGCTCCCATCTGTTTCCGTCTGGGCCACAGCCTTTCTGTCACACCTTCAACCCAATATTAAGAGCATGGACACAGGGCTAAGGCAAGACACAAATCCCCAGAAGCATAAGACAAGCAGCCTGCCTGAGTGGGCTGTGTTTAGTTTACTGTTACTGGCATTAGAGTCAATTGTCAATTTTCTACAGATAAAATCCAGACAAGTGCAGCTAAATGTATGTGTCCCAGAAGCCGTCCTCCATTCCCCTCCCAGCCAGTTCAGATGGCTGTACCAGCCTCCTATGGAAAGGGCAGAAGCTGGAAGAGAAAAGAGTCTAGAGAAGGTTCCTAAAGACTGCCTTACCTCACAACTGCCTGCTACCACACAAAAGGCGCCCAACAGTGCCAAGGCTTCTCCCTTTCCAGCGTCCTAACCTAAGAGCTCTGCCATCCCGGGCAGCTTGAAACAACTGGAGGTTGGTCCTCATACCTGAGTGACTTTTCTCTCCTCCTGCCACCCTCCCAGGCTCCCAGCCATCGATAGCTCACACATTTAGATCTCTGGGCCAGATCCTGCCTCCCCTAAGACTTTCAAGTCTTAGCACAGACTCCCCTGCCTCATGCATGGATGCCCTCTTCCAGTGTGGCTGGAAAGCCTTCTTCAAGAGCTCTCTCTCCTTCTCCCCAAAGGTACCCATTATCTCCTCCTACCAATCTTCTCTTCTAAGTAGCCAAGGAGTCAACCCTCTACTTCTATTTATCTCTGCTGCCATCACTTTGGTCCAAGCTCCCAGAACCTGGACCACTGCAAATGCTTTCTAATCAGCTTACCTGGATTCAAACTGGCTCTCTTCCAATTCACTTTCCACAACACTAAAAGCAAATCATTTACAGAGGAAAACTCGATCACCTCCCTTGCTTACTCATCCACACCCATAAGCAACATTATCAATAACTTCTTACTGTTCTCAGAAGACAAGAAAAAGCTCCTTGGTGCAGTGTTGGAAGCCTCTCATCTATTCTAACCACATCTCAGGTCTCATGGTTTGCTGAACTCCCAAGCTCTGTGCACAACCAACACGCTGCCTTCTGTTTTCTTAGTCAAGAGGCTTTGCACAGGCTGTACTTCCCTCTCGTCCCAGACACTTTAGCATCCGTCAGAGCCAGCTAAGGCGCGCTGACCTTAGGGTGCACTCCTTCTAGGGCAAGCTTGATTAGGTCGGGTCTCTCTACTACACTCACGAGGTGCTGAATTTCTCTGCACCAAGAAAAGCAGCTGAGGGCTGGAGAGATGACTCAGCAGTTAAGAGCACTGGCTGTTCTTGAAGACCCAGGTTCGACCCCAGCACCCCATGGCAGCGCACAATCACCTGTACCTCAGTTCCAGGGGAGCCAATGCCCTCCTCTGGCCTCCGAGGGCACTATGGACATATGCAGTGCACAGACATCCATACACAAATAAATACAAATATTAAACATTTTTTTTTGAGACAGAGTTTCTCTGTGTAGCCCTGACTATCCTAGAACTAGCTCTGTAGACCAGGCTGGCCTTGAAGTCAGATATCCACCTGCCTTTGCATGGGATTAAAAGTGTGCACCACAACTCCTGACTTAAACTTTTTTTTTTTAAACAAAGAAGATGAATATGCTGGCAAAGTTTTTAATTTCAGCACTCAAGAGGCTAAAGTGGGAGCTTATAAATTAGAGGCCAACCTGGATTACAGCAGGAACCCTGTCTCAAAAAAAAGAAAAAAAAAAAAAAGAAGAAGAAGAAGGAGAAAGGGGTAGAAGAAAAGGATAAAAGAAGTCAAGAAAACAGGCAGGGAAGAAAAGGGACCGGTGAGAGGAGGGAACCAGGGGAAAGAGAGAGTACGGGAGAGAAGGGCAAAGAGACAACAGTGAAATTCACTGGTGAAAATTAGGCCCTGAGGTCAATCCTCAGCAAACAAATCAATTACTCTAACTCACTAAATCACAGTGGTTACCTACTCAAATTCATCTTCCTGAAGGCTTCCTTCACTAACAAATTATTTATTTTTATGTGCATTAGCGTTTTGCTTGCATGGATGTTTGTGTGAGGGTGTCAGATTCCCTGAAACTGTTACAGACAGTTTGCTGTCAGGTGGGTGCTGGGAATTGAACCTGGGTCCTTTGGAAGAGCACCAGTGCTCTTAACCGCTGAGCTATCTCCCCAGCCCCCGGAAGGCTTCATTCAGCGCAGCTGGCAGACACTAACGCTGCGTGCTAACAGCCATTTAGCTCTTTCTTCACTTCATTCTACACTAGGTGTACAGAATTATTGCTGATGAACAAACAAAAGCAAAAGAGGTCCCATGACTCACCCACAGCCTCAGCAAGCAGTGGGATCATCGGGATTTACACATGTCTAACTAAACTAAATAATCAAATTTTGCTTCAATCATATTTCATTAAGCAGCACCCTTAATTTAATGCTACCCCATGAGTAATAATGTAGCCTATCTGACCAGACAAAACAAATATCAGTGAGATGGTTCAGCGGGTAAGGGCACGCAACACCGAGCCTGAGCGCCTGAGTTCAGCCCCCAGAACCCACACGATGGGAGAACCAACACCCACAAGTTGTTCTCTAACCTCCACACGAACATGCCAGTGAGCGCAGACACATGCACACACCTAAACACAGACACATAAACGAATGTTTAAAATGAACACAAACGGCCTTAGCACTTAAGAAGTCTCATTTTTAACCCAAAATTTTCTTCTTGAGATACAACTAATCATCATGAATCATCAAGAAATCTCCCTTAAATCAGCTTAACGAAGGCCGAGATGTGGTGCCAGTCTAGCATCCACAAGGCCCTAAATTTAAAGCCCAGCAGCTGGGTGATCTCTTCAGCGGCTAACGTGGGCAGAGGGACACACTGCCGACAGTGCCAACTACATTTTTTGAAACACTTCAGCACTTTTCCTTTAGCAGGAGGTGCCAATGATTAAATCTAGAGTCTTGCCAACCAGGAGAGGTGAGAGAGAAAAAAAACAAAACTTTTTTTTTTCCCTTTCTGGAGACAGGGTCCCACTATGTAGCCCAGGCAGACCCCAAACTCATGACGATGCTCCTGCCTCTGTCAAGTACTGGGAGTACAGGTGTACACGCCGTGCCAATCTTAAAATTCTTTACTTAAACAATTTAAACAAAGGAACCACTTGGTGTATACAAGCCCAAAGGAAGCAAGCAACAACCAGGCTGTGCCTTTCTCTGGAACCAAATATGAACGTGACCCTTCACTTAATGCTGCGGCCCAGTACTTATCAGCTGTGGGGCAGCATCACTCCCAAGAGACATCGCGACACAGGTGGAGGCCTCTCTGACTCCAAATGCTCCACAGGCACTTAGAGACAAGCAGACTATGCTACAGCACAGGCAGTACAGACCATTCAGTCCCCACACCCTCCGGACCCTTGGGGAATCCTGACCACGCTCACCTCTTCACACGAGAGGGCAGCCTCCCCCTCCCATTACTCCAGGCACTGCTTGGAAGACGAACAAAGAGCGCTGAGCGCCGGCCCAGGCTGGATGAGCCCGGCCAGTCTGCTGCTCTGACTACTCAGTCTAGCCTTTACAAAACGCCCAGTATGGTTTTGAGTACCTACACCTTGATCCACCTCTCTGAGTGGTATCTAGTCTGAAAAAAGATCCTTACAAACTAAATTCCAACTTGACTCTGGAAATCTTCAAAAGATCATCTTTAAAGGAGAGAGAGAGAGGGAGAGAGAGATTGGAAGTCACCAACTGATGTCTACAGCAGAGGTCTAAGGAGGAGGAGGCGTGGGGCTGGAGAGACGGCTCAGCAGTTAAGAACACTGGCTGCTCTTCCAGGGGACCCAGGTTCTATTCCTACGTGGCAGCTCATAACTGTCTGTAGCTCCAGTTCCAGGAGATCTGGCACCTTCACAGACATAGATGCAGGCAAACACCAATGCACACAAAATAAACAATAAATACATTAAAAAGGGGGTTCTTCTTAAACCCACATTCAGGCCCCTTTGAGGTCAGAATGGGAAAAGAGCAAAAGATTAAGAGTGCTTTAAAAGACCACAAGTTGGGGGACAGTGAGGTGGCTTAGTACAGACACTTGCCACAAAGCCTGATGACCTAGGTAAAGGTACTTACTGATAAGCCTGGAAACCTGAGACCCACCACATGATGGAGGGAGAGAATAAACTCTAGCAAGTTGTACATACACAGAAAATAATTTTCTTTTTTAATTTAAAAATAGCTGGGTATGCCAAACAGTGATGGCACACGCCTTTAACCCTACACTCAGGAGGCAGATGCAAGCAGATCTCTGATTTCAAGGCCAGCTGATCTACAGAATGAGATACAGAACAGTCAGGGCTACACAGAGAAATCCTGTCTTGGGAAAAAAAAAAAAAAGCAAAAAAACAACAACAAAAATTGAACTAATTTTTTTTAAATGCTGGGTGTAATTCACACTTTTTTGTTTGTTTGGTTGGTTGGTTTTTGGTTTTTCGAGACTGGGTTTCTCTGTGTAGCCCTGACTGTTCTGTAACTCACTCTGTAGCCAGGCTGGCCTCAAAATCAGAGATCTGCTTGCATCTGCCTTCAAGATTGCTAGGATTACAGGCGTGGGCCACCAAGCCTGGCTTGTAATACACACTTTATCCCAGCACTCAAAAGACAAAGGTAGGCAGATTCTGTTGAGTTTGAGGATAGCCCGATCTACATAGCCAGTTCTAGACTAGCCAGAGCTACACAATAAGACCCTGCCTCAAAATTAATTCATTAACTAATAAATGATTTAAAAGTTAGCGGGGGGGGGGGGGGGCTGGAGAGATGGCTCAGTAGTTAAGAGCACTGTCTGCTCTTCCAAATAGACCTGGGTTCAATTCCTAGCACCCACATGGCAGCTCACAACTGTCTGTAACTCCAGTTCCAAGGAATCTAACACCTTCACACTGATGCACACAAAATAAAAATAAAATAAATTTTAAAAAAAGTTAGCGGGGAATGGTGATATATGTATGTAATAATCCCAGCACCTGGAATTTGGAGGCAAGAGAATCAGGAGTTAAGAGCCAGCCTCAGCTACTACATATTAATTCAATGCACATCCTGGGGAGGTGGAGGCAGGAGAATTCAATCCAGTCTACCAGGATCCACTGGCCACACAACCTAGCCTAACCTAGTGGGAGACCCAGTCGCAAAAGGAAACAAGGTGGATGTCCTCCTGAAATGACACCCATGGAGAATCTCTGGCCTCTACATGTACACATCCACATGCATACATGTAAGCACACATACACAAACATACACTATTTTAAGTAAAATATTAATAAAAGAGCACAGTGGAGGAAAGGCAAGTGCTGTGCCTTTCAGGACAGAGGTGTGGCCTCCCCCTGCTGGGGAGGTGCTGACCTTCCCCTGCTGGGAAACTTGCCAAGTGTGTACCTCTCTGCACAGCAAAGGCCAAACTGGCAAGAGTTCATGAACTTGAGCAAAAGGAGAACCTCCAAGTCCATAAACCGAAGTCAGCGTCATTCTGTGTACGTCCTGAGCCAGTCTATACAAACTGCTCTTTACTGGGAAGAATAAGAGCCAATCCACAAATTCTCTGCGGCAGCGGTATGTGGAGAGGGTTTGTGTGGACTTGGGCATTAACAGCTGAGTGACTGGGTGTGCTATTCACCCTAGCAAAGCCTCAGTTTCCTCAGCCATGGGAATGATTCCACAACACACACCTGAGAGTGGAAAAGATAAACTCTATCAGGCCAGCCCTCGGCTCCTCTTCTCACTGCAATGGAGTAACAGATGGGCTAATTCTCCCAGTAGGGAGGCGCCTGCAGGACTGTGCTCCTGTAGATACAGAACAGTACGGAGGATCTGTGTCCTTACACCACTCTGGCTTTCTGCCGTGGAGCACAGTTCAAACGAGAGAGGAGGCTGTCCAGCACCGCACAGCAGTCTCTCTCTGTGTTGAAGAGTCAGAGACCACATTTCAAGGAGGCTGAAGCAGGAAAACACTGCAGGTCAGAGTTCCAAAGAAAGCTATGCCAAAAAGAAAGTTCCAGAAATCTACATGGAGGTTTTTTGGTTTTTGTTATTGTTTTTGAGACTTTGTTCAATAATAAAATCTGTGTGTTCAATAATAAAATCTGTGTGCACTCCTGCACTCAGTAAAATTCAATGAAGGTTGAAAAAAAAAAGAGAGAGAGAGAGAGCCAGGAGCAGTGGCACATGCCTGTAGCTCCAGCACTCAGGGAGGCAAAGGCAGTTGGATCTCTGTGAGTTCAATGTCAGCCTGGTCTAGAAAGGAACCCAGGACAGCCAGGGCTACACAAGAAACTCTGTTTTGAAAAAAACAAACAAAAAAGTGAGGAGGAAGCTGTGAGCTGAGAATTGTCAGGTTGCTCAAGTTGCTCAAAAGGCTCAGGATCCCAAGTTATCAAAATACGGTGTCCTGCTTACTCAGAGCTTTCCATAGACACCTGAAAAGTCTGCACCTTTGGGGCAGAGAGAGCTGTCAAGTTATCCCCAAAGCAAATGCTACTCTAACAAAGCTGAAAAGTGGGACGTGAGGGGCTGGAGAGGTGTCTCGGTGGTTAAGAGCATGTGTACAATCACAAAGACCAGA
The DNA here is from genome assembly GCF_030254825.1 of Meriones unguiculatus. Lineage (NCBI taxonomy): Eukaryota > Metazoa > Chordata > Mammalia > Rodentia > Muridae > Meriones > Meriones unguiculatus. The sequence continues at coordinate 6,848,917 of NC_083351.1, read as the reverse complement.
GTTGGAATTCCAGTGCCCCTGTAACAAGCCACATATCCCTACATACACACTGATAACCCCAGGAGGACAGAGACAGACAGACAGAAGGATCACTGGGGCTTCCGGCATAGATTTAAGGTGACACCCCGCTTTAAAAAAAAATTGTCAGAAAAATTGAAGTGGACCCTCTTCTGGCCTTGACACCAGCACACAAATGCACATAAGAAAAGAAGGAAGGGAGGAAGGAAAAAAAGGAGAGAAGGAAGAGAGGGAGGAATGAAGTGAGAGGGAGGGAGAAAGAGAGAGAGAGAGAGAGAGGGAAGGGAGGGAAGGAGGAAAGAAGAGGAGAGGAAGAGGAGAGCAGGACTTGAAAGAATCACATCCTTGCCTTCAGAACAAAGCCCAACATTCTTTAAAGAACACAAAATCCCAGGCCCAGTGTGTTGCTACACACCTGTAATACTATCATTCAAGAGGCTGAGATGGATCCTTAGTTCAAGGCCAGCCTAAGCTACATAAGAAGACCGTTTCAAACAAACAAGCAAAAAACCCACAAAAGAGGCCAAGTGAGACAGCTAGATGGGAAAGCGTGCCTGGTACCAACCCTGACAACCTGAGTTCAATTTCTCAAACCCCCATGGTAGAGAGAACTGACTTCTACAAGTTGTCTGACCCCCACACACGCAGACACATACTCACACTAAATAAATTCATACTAATTTATTTTTAAGATACACAAAATCCACATCCTAAAGATAAAATTCACAACAGTAGAGGTAACATTTACAATAGGTAGCATCCCATCAAAATTCTCTGTTGAGCATGGTGCTAGAAGGCTAGTAATTCCAGGACCTCCAAGTGAAGGCAGGAGAGCCAGAAGTTCAAAGCCAGCCTTTGAATACACAGAAAGTTCAAAGAACCTAGGCTACAAAGATCCTGGAGAGAGAGGTAGGGAAAACATAGAGCGGAACAAGGAGTTGGAGAGAGAATAAATAAATTTGAATAGTTATATTCAAGTACCTAAGGAAAAATATATACTGTGAACTGGAGAAGTAGCTCAGTGGTTAAGAACATTTGCTGCCCTTGGGGAGGCCAGTGGTTCAGTTCCCAGCAGCTACATGATGACTCACAACTATCCTGCATCCTGTTCCAGGGAATGCGATGCCACTTCTGACCTCCCTCCCCAACTTCCCCCACACTGCAGGAACATGATACACATATATGAACACAGGAAAAACACTCACATACATGAAACAAATCTTTTTTAAAACAATGAGGAAAAGTGTCATATAAAATAAAAATAAGTCCTTTGTGGGTGGCAGTGAACCTAAAGAGCTTTGGTATCAGGCTGCATGGTGGCTCCCATAGTGGCACTCACTGCCTGCCAGAGCAGGAGCCGCATGCAGTCCTGTGGTGGCACCAGCTTCCAACACTGCACGTATGCCTCCGCTCCACAGACACCATCAAAGTGGACAGGAGCCTCGAACCACCTCAAACAATTCTCCATCGTAAGCTCAAGTCCCAGCTGCCCACTACAAGCTGCTTCACCACCACCTGTCACGAGGGAAGACAGAGTGGTTTCCTAAGCAGCCAGGCAGCAGCTGACTTGCTGAACCCAATTCTTCCCTCTAGAGGCAGGCCCAGGCCCTGCCAAACCCCAGAAGAGAACTGACAGGAAGAAACTGCTGAGGCTGGAGAGAGGCCTCAGCAACGAGCGCATGCTGCTCAAGCTTGAGGACACATTGCAGACCCCTAGAGAAACGCTGGGCATGGAGCCCACTTGTAACCTAAGCACTGTGGAGGCACCCGCCTGGCTCCAGGTTCTGTCTTAGGGGCACAAATTGGAGAGTGACATCCTCCTCTAGCCACCATATGTGAGCACACGCACACGCACACGCACACGCACACGCACACACACACACACACACACACACACACAAAATCTTCCAAGCGATCTAAGAAAAAGAGCAATCCTAAGATTACTCAGAATGAGCCATGGCCAGATACTTCAGAAACCACACAAGCTACAACCAAATAGAATGTAACTGTCAAATACCACCAGTGGGCTGTCAGTTCACACTCGAGCCACTGAAGCTGTCTTTCAAAAATGAATACAAATGGAAGCAAAGGAGGGGGAGGGATGGACTTGTCAACAAAAGGCAGTAGAATTGGGCCTGGTGCCTCCGGTCTACTGGTAATCACAGCAACTCAGAGCTGACACAGGAGAATCACAAGTTCAAGGCCTGCCTGGGGAAAAGTAAGAGAGACCCTGTCTTATAATAAAAAGTAAAAACTTAATAATAATTTTTAAAGAGCTAGAAAAATAGCTCCAGGGTACAGTACATACCCAGCATTCCCTAGGACCTAGGATCAGTCTCCAGTACAAAAAAAAAGTATATTAAGACTTTCAAACAAGTTGAGCAAGGTAACACACACCTTTAAGCCCAGGACTCCTGGATACTGGCAGGTGGATCTGAGTTCAAGGCCAGCCTGGTCTACATATGGAGTCCCAGACAAAACAAAACAAACAGGTAAAACTCTTTCAAAATGTCAGGGGAAAATCTGAGAACCTGGACACTTGAGAAGAAAATGCCTTGCCCCAGCAGTTAAAAGCGTGACCTTGAGGCTACAGAGGCTAGGAAGAAAAACCCTGATCAGCCAAGCAAAGACGAACTCTTCTCAGAACTAGCATGTGTTCTGGTCAGTTGTTCCAAAAGTCATGTGTGAGAGGTGGCCCTTAGCCATTAAATCCATGACGGGGGAAAAAAAAAAAAAAAGAAGACTCTTACTACTGTCACCAAATGATAGTACCCAGACAGGAGCTTTGCAAAAATGCCCAGATACTGTCCCACTGAAGAGGAACCTTAAAAGCTACTGAACATGGAGGAGGGGTAGGTAATTCCTGAAATCACCAAATAAGAAATCATGAGCAAGGGACCTCTCGGTCATCCTCACGAGGGAAGACAGAGTGGTTTCCTAAGCAGCCAGGCAGCAGCTGACTTGCTGAACCATCTTCCCTTGAGTAAGTCCTGTGCAGAACACACCAGACATCTCCCATCATCACCTTATACATCTGTCAATATGAAAATCTCCCAAACACTGTACTGAGATTTCAAGAAGTGCTGGAGCTGGAAAGGCGGCCCAGCGGTTAAGAGCACTATGGCTCTTGCTGAAGAACTGGCCTTAGTTCCCAGCACCTACATGCTAGTCCACAACCACCTGTGACCACTGTGCCTTTTCACCTAGCCTCTGTGTGCTCCTGAACACACATGCTACACATAAACCCTTACAGATTCAAAACAAAGTAATAATAATAATAATAATAGGGCTGAAGAGATGGCTCAGTGGTTAAGAGTGGTGTCTGCTCTTCCAGAGGTCCTGAGTTCAATTCCCAGCAACAACATGGTGGCTCACAACCATTTATACTGGGATCTGATGCCCTCTTCTGGCATGCAGGTGTACATGCAGATAGAGCACTCATATACATAAAAAATAAATAAATCTTTAAAAAAATAAATGTGGAGGCTGGAGAGATGGCTCAGTGGTTAAGGGGACTGACTGCTCTTCCAAAGGACCCACGTTCAAACCCCAGCACTGACATGGTAGCTCACAACTGTCTGTAACTCCAAGATCTGACACTCTCACACAGACATACATGCAGGCAAGATACTAATGCACATAAAATAAAGGTAAATACATTTTTATTATAATTTTATTTATTACTATTCACTTTGTATCCCAGCTGTAGCCTCACCCCCGTCCCCTCCCGATCCCACCCTTCCTCCCTCCCTCATCTCCCTCCTCCCATGCCCCTTCCCCAGTCCACTGATAGTAGAGGACCACCTCCCCTTCCATCTGACACAGAACACCAACAGCACAGGCTCTAAGATCAACAATCAATAAATGGGACCTCAGGAAACTGAAAAGTTTCTGTAAAGCAAAGGGCACTGTTGTCAGAACAAAATGACAGCCTACAGATTGGGAAAGGATCTTCACCAACCCTATATCTGACAGAGGGCTAATATCCAGAATTTATAAAGAACTCAAGAACTTAAACAGCAACAAACCAAGTAATCCAATTAAAAAATGGGGTACAGAGCTAAACAGAGCACTCTCAATAGAGGAATACCGAATGGCAGAGAAACACTTAAAGAAATGTTCAATGTCCTTAGTCATCAGGGAGATGCAAATCAAAACAACCCAAGATTTCACCTTACACCCATCAGAGGACATGGAGAATGGGGAACCTTCCTCCATTGCTGGTGGGGATGTAAACTTGCACAACCACTTTGGAAATCAATCTGGCGATATCTCAGATAATTAGGAATAGTTCTTCCTCAAGATCCAGCTATACCACCCCTAGGCATATATCCAAAAGATGCTCAAGTATACAACGAGGACATTTGCTCAACCATGTTCATAACAGTTTTATTCGCAACAGCCAGAATCTGGAAACAACTTAAATGTCCCTCAGTTGAGGAATGGATACAGAAATTGTGGTACATTTACACAATGGAATACTACTCAGCAATTAAAAACAAGGAAATCATGAAATTTGCAGGCAAATGATGGGAACTAGAAAAGATCATCCTGAGTGAGGTATCAAGAAGCAGAAAGACACACATGGTATGTGTGTCTTTTTTAAAAAGATTTAAAAAATAAATAAATGTAACTTTTAAGAAGCCATGAAAGAAGCCATGGGACAGTGAGATCTTCCACATGCATAGAAAGAACACAAGGTTACAGAACAACACACAGATCAGAAATCCACAGGCTTGTACATTTTATAGAAAAGGCGAGTCCTCAGCGCCAATAAATGCAACTTAGGGTAAATGCAACTTTACCCTAATAGAATATATCCTTACCAAATGACATTCTAAATGTCTCACCAAGAACTTAAGCAAACTGATACCTTTAAAAGGAAGAGGGAAAGGGAAAGAGAGAAAAATCGAGCCAGCCAGATGCTGTTGTAAATGCTTTAATCCAGGCCTCAGTAGGTGGAGGCAGGAAGATTGAGAGCTGGAAGTCTGCTATCAATGAAAGCTGTCTCAGAAAACCAATAATGGAGGAGGTGGCTTACAAGGTCCCACTCCACTTCAGAATCTACATGCAGTCAGCAGCAGCCAGGGGAGAGAAGTTTATTTCAAACCCCTATAGGTTACACACCCTATACCCAGGTGTACGTGGGCAACACTAATTGGTCTCAGTAGATAATAGATAGATAGATAGATAGATAGATAGATAGATAGATAGAGACAGAGATAAAGAGATAGATAGATAGATAGATAGAGACAGATAGATAGATAGAGATAGACAGATAGATAGTTAGATAGATAGAGATAGACAGATATAGAGAGATATAGATAGATAGAGATAGACAGATAAGATAGATAGACAGATAGAGATAGACAGATAGAGAGAGAGATAGATATAGATAGATACATGGATAGACAGACAGATAGATAGATAGACTGCTATTTAGATAGACAAGTAACAAGTTAAGAGCACTTAAGACCCAAGCTGAAAAAAAAAAAAAAAAAAGACCCAAGCTGAGTTCCCAGCACACCAACATGGTGGCTCACAACCAACTATATGCCTTCCTCTGACCACCACTGGTACTGGGTATACATGCACACACACATACACTCAGGCACACACACATACAACACTCAGGCACACACACATACACTCAGGCACACACACATACACATACAAAAAATGTTTTTAAAGAAAAGAGTGAGCAACATAAACTGCATAAACGTGAAAAAAAAAAAAAGAAAGGAAGCCTTATGCAAACCTAGATCCACTGGCCAGGAAGCTAGAGAAGACCTAGCCTGCCGAACAAAATATCTCCAGCTACGGTTGTTTGTGGCTTTGGTTTGGTTTGGTTTGGTGTTTTGGGTTTGTTTTATTTTCCCAGAAATGGTTTCTATGTAGCCCTGGCTATTCTGGAACTCACTCGGTAAACCAGGCTGGCCTCAAATTCATAGATATGCCTGCCTCTACCTTCCAAGTACTGGGCTTAAAGGCATGTGTCACCACCATGCTGGGTTTTGTTTTTTCAATCTATGTTATTTGAAACAAGGTCTACCTCTGCAGTTAAGGCTGGCCTTGAACTCTCCATCCTCCTGCCTCAGCCTCTTGAACAGTGGGATTATGGTATACCTGGATTACATGACCCCATCGCAATCAATCCATCAATAACAGAAAGAAAGAAAACTTTAAAATTAGTAGCAAAAACTAGTAATTTTCATGTTTCCAGAAATTAACAACAACAACAAAGTTTAGAGAGCCTTTAATTTAACCCCAGCACTCGGGAGGCAGAGGCAGTGTGCTCTCTGTGAGTTTGAGGCCAGCCTGGTCTACATAGTGAGTTTCAGGACAAATCCCTGGAGTAGGAGTTCCATGTGGGTTCTGCAGTTTCTGGTCCTCTGGAAGGGCAACAAGTATTCTTAACTGCGCACACTATAGCACCACATACAGTATTTGGAGAAGAAAACACAAGGACAAGAAGTAGTGACATCTGTCTCTGGTTCTGCTAGGGCACAACACCTTGAGCCCAGGAGTTTGAGGCCAGCCCAATCTACATAGCAAGTTTTAGGCAACCTGGCCTACATAGTGAGACAAGGAAAGAAAGATAGAAAGGGAGGGAGGGAAGGAGGGAAAGAAGGAAGGAGGGAAAGAAGGAAGGAAGGAAGGAAGGAAGGAAGGAAGGAAGGAAGGAAGGAAGGAAGGAAGGGAAAAAAACTAGATCAGCTACTGTGGTGCACACCTTTGACCCCAGCACTCTCCGGGAGGCAGAGATCAGCCTGGTCTACAAACTAAGTTCCAGGATAGCCAAGACTAAGTAGAGAGACCATGTCTTTAAAACAAAGAAGTATTAGTAAAAATCAAACCCAACCAACCAAAAACTCAGCAAGCGAGAGAATAACGGTCTCCTCAACTTGACAAAGGGAACCTACGAAAAGCACACAGCTAACGTCACACTGCACTCCCTCGAGCTCAGTCACAGGAAGAGACGTTCACTCTCACTACCACTTTGAGCATCATTCTTAAAGTTCTAGCAATAAAACAAAAAAGTAAAAGGAGCTGGACACGACACAGTGGTGAGAAAGAGCAGCTGGGAGGGAAGAGGAAGGGAAGAGGAAGGAAAAGGTTAACTGGAAGAGGAAAGGGACAGTTGCCTTTATTCGCAGATGATACGATCACCTACACAGAAACCACAGAGAATCTGCAAAATGCTACTGAAATGAAAACCAGGTCTAACAAGGTTGCAGATACATTGCCAATACACAAACCCATAATTTCATTTTTTACACTAGCATTAAATAATTAGAAAGAGAACTAGGTGCAGCGGCACACGCCTATAACCAGCACTCGGGGAGGCAGAAGCCGGTGAATAACTGTGAGTTCAAGGCCAGCCTGGTCTACAAGGCAAGTCCAGGACAGCCAAGGCTATCTGTCTCGAAACTCTGTCTCGAAACAACAACAACAAAAGTAATAATTAGAAAGCTGGACATGGTGGCACGAGCCTATCATCCTAACACTTGGGAGTGAAAGCACAGTGATCATGAGTCCAAAACATAAGCAAAACCTATGAATACAATGGCATGCTCAATACAGCATGCTTAAGAAATTTAACAGAATGTGTCCACGACCCACACACTTAAAATTATAAAGCACACGGAGAAAAGCCAAAAGATCTAAGTAGTGCAGACATGCTTAACTAGGAAGGTCACATGAAATGATTGTTCCTTCCCAAAGTGACCTACACTCAATTCCCACAACTCCAGCAAGCTTTTATGTAAAAATTTTTAAAAGGATATTTTGGGGGGAGTGTGTGGGGAGGGGTGAGATTCTGTAGCCCAGGCTGGCCTTGAATTTACACAATCCTCCTGCCCCAGCCTCCTACATTCTGGGATTACAGGCATGACCAGAACTATCAAATTTACTGCTAGAGACTGAGAAGATGGCTCCTACATTCAAGTACTTGCCATACAAGCATGAGGACCTGACCTCAGATCCCAGGCTGTATGAAAACCCAGGTGTGACCGTGCCTCCACAAGCCCAGCACTAGGGCAAGCAGCCACAAGATTCCTGGAGCTCACTAGCCAGAGAGTCAAGCCAAATCAGTGAGTTCTAGCTTCGATGATCCCCAACTGAAAGTGGAACCAGACAAGGTGGCACTAGCCTTTAATCCCAGTACTTGGGAGGTGGAGGCAAGCAGAATTTCTGTGAGTGCAGGCCAGTTTATAAGTTCAAGGTTGGCCAGAGCTGCAGAGAGAGACCCTGTCTCAAACAAACAAAAACAAACAAAAAGTGGAGAGTAACAGAGGAAAACATCTATTATTGCCCTCTAGTGTCCACACACACAAGCAGGCACATACATGAACATACACACAGGCACACAGGAAAGCTTTCGAGATGAATACAATTACAGCAGGGCCGAGAGATGGCCCAAATGGTTAAGAGAGCTTTCTGCTCCTCTTGAGGACCTGAGCAGTCAGTCGGCAGTTCACAACCACCTCTAACTCCAATTCCAGGCCATCAACATCCTCTCCTGGCTTCTATGGGCACCTGCATACTTGCACACAGACACACATACACATGAATAAAAGTATGGGGCTGGCTGAGCATGGCAGTGCACACCTTTAATCCCAGCATTCAGGAGGTGGAGGCAGGCGGATCTCTGTGAGTTTGAGGTCAGCCTGGTCTACACAGTGAGTCCCAGGACAGCTAGAGCTACTTAGTGAGACCCTGTCTCGAGAAAGCGAGATAGAGAGAAAGAAAGGGAGGAAGGAAAGAAGGAGGAAGGAAGGAAGGAAGGAAGGAAGGAAGGAAGGAAGGAAGGAAGGGAAAAGGAAAAGGAAAAGGAAAAGGAAAAGGAAAAGGAAAAGGAAAAGGAAAAGGAAAGGAAAGGAAAGGAAAGGAAAGGAAAGGAAAGGAAAGGAAAGGAAAGGAAAGGAAAAGGAAAGGGGTGCAGGGTGCAGCTGGAGCTCTAAGTGGCTCAACAGTTAAGAGCATTTATTGCTCTTGCGGGTTCAGGTGTCAGCATCCACATGGTGGTTCAGAGCCATCCATAACTCCTGTTCTATGGGATCCGATGCCCTCTTCTGACCTCCAAGGACACCAGGTTCACATGTGGTTCACAGACACACATGCAGGCAAAACATTTATACACACAAAACAAATAAATCTAAAATACAGTTAATAAAAGAAAAAATCTTAAAATTAGAAAAAATAGTTACAGCAATCAAAACAGTATGCTATTTGCAGTAGGCTTATAGATACACAGAATAAAGTCTAGAAACCGACCTTTGTGCATACTTAAGATTATTTAATTTTTAACAATGGTAGTACTAATTTAAGGGAGAAAGGGCAATCTTATCAACAAATGGTTCTGAAACAGGGTTACCTACAGGAAATAAAAATGAACCTTAACACAATGTAAGTCAACATTAGTTGTCACATATGTAAATAAAAGCCGTGCAGCAATTCCACCACACAGTCACCAGAATGGTTAAAATCAAAGGGCCAGGCAACACCAAGTGCTGGGGGGAGTGTACAAATAACCCAAACTCCAGGATACTGTCAGGGAATAAAGATATAAAAACACAGCTTGCTAAAGAGGCCCATATAATGCTAAATCCACACTGAACTCATGACCCCGATCTACTCATGAGAATTTACCAAAACCATGAAAATGTCCTTACACACCCTCAACATGAATATTCTGGAATCAGGACTATGGGGAGCATATCCCACAATGACCCCCAGGATTCCTACCTGCTGCTATCTATGCCCTTTTGTGTGTCCTCCCCTAGAGTGTAGGTGGAATCTGTGACTTGCTTCTGCCAACAGTATGCCAAAGAGGACAGCATGCATGTAATTATATTGACGTGGGGAAGACGTAAGACTACGATGTCCCTTTAAAGGCACAAACCTTTAATCCTAGTACTCTGAGGGCTAAAGCAGGTGGATCTCTGGGACTCCAAGCTAGCCTGGTCTACATAGCAAGTCCTAGAACAACTGGAGCTACATAATAGAGAAATCCTCCTCAATTAATTAACCAATTAATTTAATATATGCTGTGTTTTGGAGCAATAGAAAACTACTGCAGTCCAAAAGCTCACCAACTAGTGTACAGATCAACTTTCTGATGGTCAACTCCTTAGTATCAAGTATGGAGGGGCTGGACTAACTCAGAGGTTAAGAGCACATACTGTTCTTGCAGAGAACCCAGATTTGGTTCCCAGCAGCCACATAAGTAGCTCACAACCACCTGTCACTCCAGCTCCTAGACATTTGATGCCCTAGACTCCACAGGCATCTTCACTCACATACACACACAAAAAAATAAAACAGACTCAGGAGGCAGAGGTAGGAGGATCTCTGTGAGTTCAAGGCCAGCCTAGTCTATACAGTGAGCTCCAAGACTGCCAAGAATATCTAGAGAGACTTAGTCTCAAAAAATAAAATAAAGCCAGGCTGGTGGCCTACACCTGTAATCCCAGCACTCAGGGAGGCAAAGGCAGGAGGATCACTGTGAGTTACAGGTCAGCCTCATCTACAAAGTGAGTCCAGGACAGCCAAGGCTACACAGAGAAACCGTCTCGAAATTTAAAAAAAAAAAAAAAAAAAAAAAACCATAATAATAATAATAAATCTTAAAAAATCCAGCCTGGTGGTGGTGGTGGTGGTGGTGGTGGTGGTGGTGGTGGTGGTGGTGGAACACACCTTTAATCCCAGCACACAAGAGACAAAGACAAGCTGATCTCTGAGTTTGAGGCCAGCCTGGTCTACAGTCAGAGTTCCAGGACAGCCAAGGCTACACAGAGAAATTGTCTCAAAAAAAAAAAAAAAAAAAAAAAGAAAGAAAAAGAAAAAAAAAACAAAACTAAGAATGAGGTATCTAGATGTCCCAGTGGGTAAGGCACTTGCTCTCAGTCTGATGATTTTAATTCAATGCCAAGGACCCTTGTGGTGGAAGGACAAAACCAATTCCCACTAGCTGTCCTCTGATCGCTACATGGTCATGGCACGTGTGCACACCCACACACCACACACAAATAAATGTGTCTTTAAGGTAATGAAGGGCCCCAAGGTCATGAATGCAGGTGAGCTGGACCTGCCCCTAACCACCAACTGCAGCACTTGGGAAAGTGGGCCTGGCACCTCGCCTGGGCACCACAGCAGACTGGCTCTTAAGGTGTGGGTGTGGATGAGCTGGCCAGGAGGGCATGAGGGTGGGACAGCTGACCCTGCCTCCTGCCAGCGGCAGCATTGGTTGGCCTAGCCAGAGCAGTACTGGAGGGCTCACCCAATGGTGTGGGTGCAGGAGAGCCGGTGGACCACAAGCTCAGCTCCCTCCCAGGCCCAGATCCAGGGCTCGGAGTTGGCCGATCTCAACATCCATCTCATCTATGAACTGCTGGAGCATGTGACTTCTGGATCCTGCAGACCAAAGCTGCAGAGTCTCCCTAACACAAGGCAACAACAGGCTACCTGGGAGGAGGCCCAGTGAAGATCCAACACTGACGGTGTCACAGGAGACAGGGACCTCAAACCAGACCAATGACTGACTGCAATGAACATCTGCAAGTAAAGCTGTGTGGACGGAGGGGTGCACTGCGGGGCACACCGTGACACACTACAGCTTCCTCGATGAGATATTTGTATGCTTTGTTTTGTCTGTTTGTGTGTTTTTCTTTCTTTTGGGGGGAGGTTGCAAGGAAAGAGGATGATTACTAGAGGACAGGAAGGTAAGTGGAACTGGGGTATATGATGTAAAACTCATAAAGAATCAATAAAAAGTTTTTTAAAAATTAATGAATTATAAATGGTTCAGGATATATGATCACACTATGAACCCTGAAATTTATATACTGGAAAAACCTGTTTCTCATTGTGGTGTGGCTCAGGCCTAGCCTACACCTTTAATCCAAGAGCTTTCTGTAAACAGGATTAAATAAAGTCAATCATAGGTCAAGAGTAGGAGCAAGCAACCAGTTGACAGAAGTGAACATAGGAAAAAACCATAGAGATTGAGAGGAAGTCCAGAGGATGCACAGGAAATAGAAAGAGGGATCATTGCCGGATGTGGTGACAAACGCCTTTAATCCCAGCACTTGAAAGGCAGAGGCAAGTGATCTCTGTGAGTTTGAGGCCAGCCTGGTCTACAGAGCAAGTTCCAGGACAGCCGGAGCTACACAGGAAAAAAAAAAAAAAGAAAGAAAGAAAGAAGGAACTTTTTAAAAAAAGATTTATTTATTTATTATCTATACAGTATACTACCTGCATATATGCCTGCAGGCCTTGATGGGTTGTTTTGTTTTGTTTTGAAGACAGAAGAAGGAGCTTTTTCTTTCTGGGACATTGGTTGAGGAGGAAGGGTCACCTGGGTGCTCTCTCTGCCTCTCTGAGCTAGCAGGCTTTCACACCAGCATCTGGCTCCTGAGTCTTTATTGGTAAAATCGAAAGTTTGGGATTTTGTTTAAAAGCAACAGATAAAGAAGGTGGAAATTTTCACAAACATTATTATGACCAAGAAAAGCCTAAAAGAATAGGTTATAAACCATTTTATCACTCCTAATGACAGAAGCCAGAAGCAGAGGCTCAGCAGGAAGGAGCAGAGCACTAAGAGATACAAAACTGTTTTGCTCTTGATCCTGGTGGTGATAACAGAGGTACATCACAATTTCTCAAAACTGAGTAAAGTAACCACACCACACACTCATTAGTGAGTTCCAGAACAGCTAAGGGCTGCATAGTAACACTGTGTCTCAAAAAAAATATAAAATAATAGTTCATTAATTAATTAAAAGTTTTTTCAAATATGTATTTAGTTATTATGTATATAATGTTCTGCCTTTATATAGACCTACACACCAGAAGAGGGCACCAGATCTCATTCTAGATGGTTGTGAGACACCAAGTGGTTGCTGGGAATTGAACTCATGACCTTTGGAAGAACAGCCAGTGCTCTTAACCTCTGAACCATCTCTCTAGTCCCTAATTTAAAGTTTATTAATTTGAGGCTGGGAATGTAGCTTAGTTTGTACAAAGCCTGCCTAGCATATACAAGGTCCTATTTCAGTCTCTACCACCAACAGACTTTGGCGGCACATGCCTGAAGTCTCACCACTTGTGAGGTAGAGACAGGAGGATCAGAAGTTCAAGGTCATCCTTGGCTATGTAAAACTCAAGGTTATTTGGTTTACAAGAACTGCCGTTTCAAAATAGGTAAATAAACAAGTAATGCTTCAGTGGTGCACGCCTGTAATCTCAGCATTCAGGAGGCTGGGGCAGGAAGACAGTATATACATATATACACATATATATTTTAAGTGTGTATTTGCAGCTTATTGTTAATGATGGAACATGACAAAGAGTTCAACTTTTTCCTCAGGCTGCCACAGGTTCTGATGCAATGCCATCCGTATCAGCTTGGGAAAGGAGGGCAAAGGAGAGGCAGAGCTGAAACCAAACAAGTGTTGGCCAAACCCTTAAAAGACCTTAGACCCTTTCCACATATACAGAGGGTGATGTCCAGAAACAAAGGAACCCTCAAGCACACCAAGGCTTCCAAGTGATTAGAAACACTTCTAGTATCCTTCATAAAACTGGAACATGACCTGGAGGAATCAGAAACTGTGGACACAGCTCCCATTCCTAAACAGTTCAGAAAAAAATTGAGGCCCTGACGCATGGGGCACTTTAGCAAACTAGGTAAGCTAACACAAGAAAGGGGGCCCCTCTTTCGGGCACCCCAGATGTCTTAGAGCATACACACCATTCCTGAGTTACTCACACCACTAACAGAGGCCGATCTAAGTGCCCAACTCCCTTAAGTGTGATCCTCTAATTGACTTATCGCGAGTAGAAAAGAATATTAAGTGATAGTCCTCTGCCTAGAAAGGAAGTGAAATATTGGCAAGTGGTTGAAAACTCTTAGAAGTGCTCCAAGGAGGTGAGAGATGAATGATGAGACTCCCAGGTGAAAACTGTTTTCTTCCCGGGTCTATCCTAATTAAATTTAAACATAAGATAGCCAACTAGTGGAGTCACACACTGTGTGGGCTGAAATCAAGGCTCAATGATGCCCGTAATTTAGGGCATGTTACAAAACCTTGCTACCCACTTCTGCACTTTACAAAGGGAGGAGAGATGGCTGAGCAGGTAAAGGTGTTTGCTACCAAGCCAACTCCGAGATCCACATGGTGGAAGAACCGATTCCTACAAAGCTGTCCTCTGACTTCACCAGCTCTGTGGTGAGAGCATATAAACACAAGAATAAGCAAGATTCCAAAGTAAACATAACAGGTCCTCTGCATGACAGCAGGCAGTAAAAGGGCTGTCTCTTAGCAGTTTTCCTCATCCGCTACCGAGAGCTTATCATCATTATTTCCCTACACCAGAAGCCCAAGCATCAACACTGGCCCATAACTGAGGCCGAATCTAGTTAAATCTGCAGGTGAAAAACTCGGTGGCGAATCCCTGGTTAAAAAAAAAAAAAAAAACACCCTAGATAAGCACGGGTTGGTTCCTCGGCCGAAAGCTCAGTGGCGTCTCTTATTTAGAGTATATCCCCTTTCTACTAACGCGCTAGAGGGACGGAGTCCTCGGAGCGACGCTCTAACTTGGCAAGGGAAGCCCCAAGGTGACTGAAGACCAAGGTGTGGGGTACTCGAGGAGCTGAGGGGCTGGGGAGCAGGGGCGGCCGGGCGCCTCCCCTCAGAGGACAGCCGGGTACCAACGAGCCTTCCCCACCTCTCCCCAGCAGGCCTCCTAGCTGTGGGCTGAGGACCTAACTGGGGCCCGCCGCCCCCGACCAAGTCCAGCGGGCTCCGAGGGGCCGCCGGGCAGCAAGCGGGGCCTCGAGGCCGCTGCCGAGACCCCAACTCCGGAACGTGGTGGGAGTGGGGTCACCGGGGGAGGAGCCGGCGGGGAGGACCCGGAGAGGGGCGGGGCCCAGAGAAAATCGAAGTCGGGGGAGTCCTCAGCCTCAAGGACTCAGGGCCGCTGCCCTGCTGCCAGCCGGGCGCCGAGCGCCGCTCCAGCCCCGACCCCTGCCAGGCGCGGCGGGGCAGTCCCACTCCCCTCACCTGGTTCGGCTGCTCTGCCTGCTCCGAGGACGCCATCTTTCTGAGGCCTGACTAGTCGACCGCCGCGGGCCCACGTTTCTCCCAAGAGCACTCGCTCTCGCTCTCCAGACAAGACCAAAGTAGAAGGACCTGAGCCCGTCGATGGGGCGGGCTCCGGGCAGAAGGGTTGAGCCTGGTGTCCAGGTTACCTGGCAGTTTTCAGGAAAGTCCATAGTCCAAAATCTTTTTTCTTTTTTTATAGAATATCGTGGGGCCGAAGAGATGGCTCAGCAGTTAAGAGCACTGGCTGTTCTTCCAGAAGACCCAGGTTAAATTCCCAGCACCCACATGACAGCTCACAACTGTCTGCAACTCCAGTTCAGAGGATCTGACATCCTAACACAGACATAGGTGGATAGATAGATAGATAGACAGACAGACAGACGGATGGATGTAAACACCATGGTTCAATCACATCCACTTCTAAGTTCCTCTTCCCCCACCAGGTTCTTCTTTTTAAAAATAAATTTATTTATTTACATGTTTGTGTATTTAGAGGTTTTTTTGCTTGTTCGTTTGTTTTTGTTTTCTGGATAACTCCTTATGTAGTTCAGAGTAGCCTCAAACTTAAAGCCCAAGATAAACTGCGTCCACTCTTGCCTCCCTCTGGGGTACTGAGATTACAGGTATGCACCACAGGCCCATATTTATTTTTGAATTAAATCTCTCCCTGTTCTTATAGTGCCATGGGTACATCTAGGGACTACTTATTTAGTACATACATGAGGATATAAATTAAATTTTAGCCATCCAGTAGAGTATGCTTCGTTGAGTATCTACAATTCTCAGAATTACTCAGAAGCCAACACTCAGCAACTCCCTCCTGAGAAACCCATGTTCCACATGTGCAGTGCTTTCTCGGGCTGTGTCTCCTAATGGCCGTCCTTCATCTGTATTAGAACTGATGGTGCTTTACATGGAGTTGGAGGCTCGTTGGTCAAGTGGAAAAGTAACTTTATTCACCCTGTCGTCTCTGGGGCTTGCTGCCTCCATCTGCTAACGTAGGCCTAGTCTTCGCACCTTCTAGCCTCTCTACATTATAATCTAGGCCTAGAATGTTTTCAGCCCCTGAGACTTACGGCTGAATAAGCTCACCCCTTTCTAGTTCTGAGCTCTTGCTTCCTGGTTCAAACTGCCCTGTGTGTCCTCAACCTAACTCTACAATCTATTCTAATCTTCCGGCTCCTTCTCATCCTCTTGCTCATTCTGTCTTCACCTGTGTCTAGCTTGTTCTCTCTTCAACCCGTTTCTCTAGAACTGTCCCAGTAAAGCTGCCCCTGAATTCCACAAATGGAACTGCCACAAACTCAACTCCCCTGCAACTGCCTCTCCACTCATTGACTAACCCAACCTGCCTGAACACAACTGGCTAGAACTCAGAGATTTGCCTCCTGAGGGCTGGGATAAAGGTACAGACCTTCCTCGGTACCAGGATGGCCTTGAACCCAGAGATCTGCTTGCCTCTGTCTCCTCAGATTAAAGGCATATCTGTATCCCAGCTGGATCACACAGACCTAGAAGGCCTTTGGAGATCTCTTGACAGAGCAGCCATGTTCTAAATTAAAATTCCTCTACAATAAAGTGCTTACCTAGAATGCATAAAAAATTAGGTTCCAAGCCGAGCTCGATGGTTTATGCCTGTAATCCCAGCACTCTGGAAGGCAGAGGCAGGTGGAGCTCTGTGAATTGGAGGCCAACCTGGTCTACAAAGTGAATCTAGGACAGCCAAGGCTACACAGAGAAATTCTGTCTAAAAAATAAATAAATAAATAAATAAATAAATAAATCAAAAAATAAAATAAAATAGGGTTCTAGCACCATAAATACCTGGTATGGCAGTACATGCCTGGAATCACAGCACTTGGGAGGCAGAGGCAGTAGAATCAGTTCAATATCCTTGGCTACATACTGAGTTCAACCTAGACTACATGAGACCCGCTATTTAAAAAAAAAAAAAAAAGACAGAAGATCCAGCACCCAACCTTTGCCTCCAACCCCAAACAAACAGACATACATTGGAGCATCTGAGAACTCTGGCATCTATGGAGAGAAGAGCCTTCTGTGAACCGTCATCATGGCAGCCAAATTGTTAGATCTTTATGTTTTTGAGACAGGATCTTACTATGTAGTTCAAGCTGGCTTGAACTCAAGATCCTCCTGTTTCTGCTTCTGGGTTCTGGGATGACAGGTGGTGTCCACATGCTCTGTTAGACCTTTTATCAACATCACCACCAGCATCATGATTTTGTATGAATATGCTGCCAGCCCCTGGGCAAGTATGCTACCACTGAGCCACACAGCCAAATTCCATTCTTTTCATCTTAATAACTAGTTTTTCTGGAGGAAAGAAAAAACAGACTTGTATTAGAGCCAGGATGGACGTGTTGTCGAGCAGTGTCTGAACATTTCAAGCAGCCCTGTGATTCAGTTTCCCTTTGCTTTCTGACTTGCGATCTTATCGTTCTGCCTTGCCAAAGGACAAATTTTCTTAATTTCCATTTCTGTTTATTTTCAATTATGTAATCAGGCATCACTTCATTCTATAAAATACAGTTGATTTTTCCCAGTGAGCAGAACAGAAAGGGTTGATTTTATAGAAAAAGTACAAAAAAGAAAGAGGCTTTTTCACTTCAAAGTTACTTTCCTTCTAAATCAAAGACAAGGAAATATAACAATAGAAAAATAACCGGTTAGTCAACACCATGTCACCCCAGGTTACGTTTTTGTGTAAGAATTAAGGCAGAGGGAACTTCATGGCCACGCCAAGCAGAGTTAGCCTGTTTGAGAAATCTGTCTATCTCGCTAAGCTTGATTTCTGGGAAGTTCAGATAAACACTTTATTTTGAATTTGGTGATAGGCAATCTTAGCAAAAATGTCTCCTCCCCACCCACATACTAGGAATCAAACTTCAGGTCTTGTTCAGGCTAGGTAAGTGTTCTGGCACTTAGCTACCCCGAGTCTGTATTTTGAATTTTTTAGCCCAGTTTGTTAGTGTCTAAAACAACAATTTAGTCTACAGCAATGTCCTCCTGTAATTGCTATTTAGCAACTTTTTTTATGTAATTAAGGAGAGATGGCTAGTGCATGGCTCATCAGTTAAGAGCAATGGCTGATCTTGCAGGGCAGCCTGGGTTTGATTCCCAGCACCCATATGGTAGCTCAGAACCCGGCAGCACTCCCGTTCCAGGGCATGTGTCGTCTCTTCTGGCCTCAGCAGGCAGCAGGCAAGTGTGCAGTACATAGAGATACATGGAAGCAAAACATTTATACACATAAAATATATAAATATTTTAACTTTTTTTTTCTTATGTGACTGCATTGCATTTTTGGCAAAACTGAAAATTAACGCCCCCGTGTTTAAAACTGACTTCCTTCAAACCTTCCTGAAGGTTGGGGTATCTTAGAGATATAAGTAGGATAGAAAGACCAAGAAAGCTCAGGGACATACATACCTTCAGAATCTGGTTTGCATCTCTTGACATCGAGAATCAAAACTCAAAAAAGCCCAAATAATAAAGAGCACCATTAAGCTTGCCCGCATGGAGACAATAGTCCCGCCTCCGGGCAGTGTCTGTTGAAGCAGGTACTGAAGCTACCTAGTGAGTCAAACTTCTGTGACCTTTGACTTCAGCAGCATTCCTTTCTCCTTTGTAAGCCTGAACAGCAGACTCACAGTGCTGCAGGCCTGCAGTCCCAGCACTCAGGTTCATGCACAGCATCCTCAGCTACGTGGCAATTTTCAGGCCAGCCTGGATTACATCCTCAAACAAACAAACAAAGATAAAGAATAAAGACAAAGAAAGCATAATGTGGCTGGGAGATGTTTCAGAGCATAGCTGTGCAAGCAACATCTGATTTGCCCAGTTTGTTAAGAGCATCCTGGGGTCTCACTGGCTGGCAAGTCTGTCCAATCAGTGACCTACAGGTTCAGTGATACAGTTCAAAAGCCACTCTAATACAGTTCCTCATGTTGTGGTGACCCCCAACCAAAAAAAAAATTATTTTGTTACTTAATAACTGTAAGTTATTGCTGCTATAATCAAATATGTAATATGTAATAATTATATGTAATATAATTGCTATATGTTGCTGCTATAATTGAACCATATCGTAAACACCTGGTATGCAGGGCATCTGCTCTGTGACCCACAGGTTGAGAAGCACTTGCCTGTAATCCCGGAGAGGGACTAGAAATGGAAGGGGGGAGAAGGTAGACCCCTGGAAGTGCTAGCTAGCCTGGCCTGCCTGCCAACCTTCCAGGGAGACTATCTCAGATAAAAGTTGGAAATAACCCGAGGATTACAACAGGAGTTGTTCTCTGAGTGCCAGGCAGGCATCTTGCACCAATCTGCATCAACATCCGGAAACACACACACACAAACAAACAAACCATCTTAATGCCTTCATTTACAAAAGAAATTTTTTTATTTATTGTTAGTTAGTTAGCTTTTTCAAGACAGGGTTTTTCTGTGTAGCCTTGGCTGCCCTGGAACTAACTCTGAAGACCAGACCGGCCTTGAATTCACAGAGATCCACCTCCCTCTTCCCCCGCAAGTGCTAGGAGTAGAGGTGTGCACCACCACTGCCCAGCCACAAAACGAAGTTTTAAAGAGAAATAAGTAAACCAGCTCTTTAAAAAAATTAATAATTTTATAGCATGTATTTATGTGTGTGTGTAAGCATACGTGTGTACGTGTGTTCACACATATACCACATTGTGTTTTTGGAGATCAGAGGACAACTTTTGGAAATCTGTTCTGCCATGTTGGACCTTGAGATCAAACTCAGGCTGTCAGGCTTGGCAGCACACACCTTTACTGAGCCATCTTGCCAGCCATTTAACTTAATGTCAACTTTTTACTTACTCTTTCAACTTCCTTGTAAATCATATCCTTTGAACACTACAACTTCAAAAGCCACAGAATCAGTCCTGAAGTGCTTGCTTAGCATGCATGAGGCCCTGAGTTAAGTCCCTAGCACCAAAACACTAAAACATCAGCCAGACACATTGGTGTGCGCCCATAAGTCTAGCTACTTAGGAAGCTGAGAAAGGAGGATGATGAATTCAAGGCTTGTCTGGGCAACTTAGCAAGACCCTGTCAAAATAATAATAAAAATAATAATGATAATGGCTGGTGATACAGCTTTGCAATAAAGCATTTGCCCAGCATGGGTAAGGCCTGTTATGACAAGAAGAAGAAAAGCCGTGTTTTTAAAACACTCAGGCCAGTACCTTCCTAACCCCTTCCATTGCTCTTAAAGCTGGCATGCACCCTATTTTCCTTAGTAAACCCTTTCTTCAATCTAATTCATCCCGAGATTCTTCAGTGCAGCCTAAGTCAAGATTCTGGCTTCACCTGGGTACTGCAGAGCCGTCAAGGCTGGGATGCAGATACACACACACACACTCCTTGACAAGCTGGAAGGAAACCCCAGGCTGCCTTGGAACTCAAAGATCCTCCTGCCTCTGCCTCCTGAGGATCAAAGGCCTGCCCCACCAGCCACCACGCCCAGCTCAATGGCAACTCTGAAATAAAACATAAAGACTTGGCTGGCTGGCAATGCGGTGTAGAACTGTGCTTACCATACATGAGACCCTGGGTGTTCCATCACACAGTGTTTTATTTTTTTTTTTAAAGATTTATTACTTTTGCAATGTGTGTTAGCATGTACACCTGCACGCCAGAAGAGGGAACCAGATTTCATGTTTAGATGGTTGTGAGCCACCATGTGGTTGCTGGGAATTGAACTCAGGACCTTTGGGAAGAGCAATCAGTGCTCTTATCCTCTGAGCCATTTCTCCAGCACCCTCACACAGTGTTTTAAAGAACAGAAGAAGAAGGGAAGGGGGGGAGGAGAGGTAAGAGAGGGAAGGAGAAAGACCAGAACAGAAAAAAAGAAACCCAACTCCGACCCCCTTTCCTGAGCTGAATCCCTGCCCCCGGCTTTGAACCCAGAAACTACAACTCCCGTCGTACCCTGGAATGCATGTAATTAGCCACCACTAGCACTACATCTCCCGGCGTGCCTTGGTCTTCGCGTAACTTGCTGTAGCGAAAACTACATTTCCCGACAGGCCGCTTAAGGGAGGGTGTCCGAGAAAGTGGCTCTGAGCTGCCAAGGATTTCCCAGAGTCAGTCAGGTAGCACTTTGAGGATGGAGCTCTCGCGGGGAGCCAGCGCCCCGGACCCGGACGATGTCCGGCCTCTTAAACCGTGTCTGGTACGCCGCAACCACAGCCGCGATCAATACGGCCTGGCGGCCTCCAGCCTCGAGGACCTAAGGAGCAAAGGTTGGCTGCGGAGGGGACCGGGCGGGGTCGGGAAGGTGACCCCGGAGCCTTGGGACTGCAGCGGCCCACGTGTCTGCAGCGATTGACAGGCTTTTACTTCTCTGCAGTGAGAGGCTCGGGGAGGGGACCGGAAGCTCTGTGCAGGTCCAGACTTACTGGCCTGATTTTGGACCAAACGGAGTCTAGCGTATTCTCTCCACTCTGGCTCATAGAGGCGGTACTGGGGCCCCTGGCGGGGCGGTGGTGGGTGTCCACAGTCCGTACCTGTTCCACTAAAAGGAGCTGCCAGTGGCTGCCCCTTAGAATCCAGAGAAGGATCGTGAGCTGACCCAGGTTCTGAGCCTTATGCTCCCCCATCTTTGGCCCCTTGGTTTTCTCAACAGTGTAGTGGCTGTATTTCCAGCCTTGCTTCAAAGGCTTGTTGGGACGCTCAAGTGAAATGGCCTGTCCAAATTCCTTACGAGCGTTATTAGCCCGTGGCGACAAACAATATATCCAAAGAAGTTCTTGCAGGTCTTACATGTAGGCTAGCTCCGGGCATGTAGTCATAGTGTGTGCCAGGGTGAGGAGCACTTCCTGAGAGCCACTGAGACCCAGGAGCAAGGTTTGATTTGGTGACTTGGGGATTCTGCCACATTGAGGTTTGCGTTTCACCCCGGCACGAGGTTACTTCAACTTTCGTGCCACTTCAGTTGTATTGGTTGGGTGTCTTGGCACAGAGGCCTTGTGTTCTCTGCAGCTGAGCCTATAGGAGGCTGGCTGGTCTATTTTGGGTGATGACAGCATTGTGGAAAGCCTCTTGCCTGGCAATAATAAAAAGGAAACGATACTGGGACAAGCTTCTGCTGCTATTGTAATTTCCTTTAGTCTAGAACAGCTGTGAAGGAAGATAGCCACAAAGAAATGAAAGCATGTTTCTCTTATTTTCCTCTGACATTTGATGTGTAGAATTTAAGGCGGCCACTGAATAAGTGAACGAGAGACAGAATTATTTGTCCACAAGTAATCAGACCAAGCTCTGGTTGGGTGCTTATTTGAGTAGACTCAAATGCCTCCTGTGTTCCAGTGCAGAATAGCTGTGGGAAACACATTTCCTGGAACCACACTGGGTTTCAGTCTCAGTTTGGGGTGCTGGATAGATGGCTCGGGTGTTAAAAGCACTGGTTACTCTTGCAGAGGATCTGTTTTCAGTTCTTAGCACCCACATGGTGGCTCATAACCCTCTATAACTCAAGTTCCAGGACATCCAACGCCCTCCTTGGGCACAAAGCATGAATGTGGTCCACACACGTACATTCAGAAAAAAAAAAAAAAAACATTTGTATGTATAAAATCTAAAAGTTTTTACATCTCAATTGGGCCACTTAGTGTGTGATTTTGAATACGTTCCGTTCCTTGATCTCTCTGAGCTTGAGTTCATTGTGTGTAAATCAGGAATAATAACAGGAACTCCCACATAAGATGAGCTTTTTACCTGAAAAGTAGCTGAAACTGTACCAGGCATGTGCTAGGTGGTACATTAGCGCTAAAAGTTATCGTTGTGATTATATTGATTATTGTCTCCCAGGAATTCTGATTGTCCCTGGGCCATCCTGGAGAGTACTAAGGAGGATGTAATTCCCTTATGGCTGTTTGTCACCTGCCGAATATGTTGTTTTTCTCAGCCTGTGAAATACTGGCCATTGATAGATCCCTGACACCCATCACCCTGGTCCTGGCAGAGGATGGTACCATCGTGGATGATGACGATTACTTCCTTTGCCTCCCTTCCAACACGAAGCTCGTGGCGCTGGCCTGCAATGAGAAGTGGACATACAACGATTCGGGTGAGAAACCTAAGCTACACAAGCAACAGCCATCACGATTCGTCTGGCTGTGCAGGCCAGTGGTTGCTGTTTGTCTGTCTGTCTAAGTGTTTACTCAGCAAATGTTGCCTGAGCCCCTCTGTGTGCCAGGCATGGTGCTAAGGCATCATCGTACATAGACCCACAGCAAATGAAACCCAGCATGTCAGTGCAACTGGGGGTGTGAATCTGGGCTCTGCCATTTCTAGCCAGGTGACTGGGCAAATTACACAGCCTTCTGGATCATTATGGAAATAATAATTACAGTATCTTTCTGTCCCAACTGTGACAACCAAGAATGTCTCCAGATATTGCCCAAGGCATTGCACTAAATCTTATCTGGTGCACAGAAAGGTCTCACTAGAGGGTAATGACGTCATTATTATCACTGCAAATTCAGCTGGCCAAGAACTCATAGAGATTCACCTGCATCTGCCCCCCGAGTGCTGGGGTTAAAGGCGGGTATCACTATGCACATCAAGAAACCTCTTTTAAAGACCATTGCTACTAAATTGAGGAAATCTTCCTTCAGCCTTGGCTTTATCAGTCATCACTGTGCTTGCTGTCCCTTTGGCTGGCCCAGTTAAGGAAAGGATCAGTCTCTACCTCTTCCCCTCCCTTCTGGAGAAGTGCTGGTAAGAGTGAATATCGATATATGAAAACAGATCACAGCCAGGCATGGTGGCAGACACCTGTGATCAAAAGTCCTTGGCTACCCTCAACTACATAGTGAATTTAAGTCTAGCCTGGACTGCATGAAACCCTAATTCCCACTTCTCCCCACCAAGCACCCACATACAAGCACAAAGATTATCAAAAGAGAGGTGTAGTAGGTCCCTTGGCCCATACATTACCATACCTTAGGGTTAAGCAGCTGCTGCTTTCTTTTTTCCTTTTGAGACAAGGTAGATCAGGCTGGCCTCAGACTTGCTTCAGTGGACCTGCCTCAGCCTCCTGAGGGCTGGGATTAAAGGTGTTAGCCACCACACTCAGTGTGAATTGCTTTTCTCCAAAGAATACAGGACAGTTTCACACAGAAATAAGTTGAAGACAGAAGAGGAAAAGTTCAGGCCCGAGGCAGGGAGTAGCTCTTCTGTGAATCCCTGAGAAAAGGTGCCTCCCGGTCACTGACATCATCCGAGTGGTCCTTCAGAAGGACTTGCACATTCTCCACAGTGGTATGTGTTGGGGCGTCGGAATTACTGACCTGACTGGCATTTCTCTGTATACCAGACGGAGGAACAGCCTGGGTTTCCCAAGAGTCCTTTGATGCAGATGAAACAGACAGCGGGGCAGGGGTCAAGTGGAAGAATGTGGCCAGACAGCTGAAAGAGGATCTGTCCAGCATCATCATGCTGTCAGAAGAGGACCTCCAAGTAAGTCTCCTCACAGCTCCACAGCACTCAGCAGCCTCTGCTGTCCTAGGACTTTTGGCTCTGTGCCCCAGCTCCCTGCCACAGTAATTCCATGGTTATATTGTCTGTTGATACCTTGGTTTCTTTTAACTGTCCATTTATTTGAGATTTTTTAAATCTTTTTTAAGTTGTTTGTTTGTAGATAGAGTCTCACTGTGTAGCCCTGGCTATCCTGAAACTCATTCTGTAGACCAGGCTGGCCTCAGACTCACAGATACTCACCTGCTTCTGACTCCCAGGTGCTGGGTTAGATGTGTGCGCCCCTATGCCCAGCTAATATTTATTTTTATTTGTATGTATGTGCATATCTGTGGGTGTGCGCAGAGGCCAGAAAAGGGCATTGGATCTTCTGGGGTTAAAGGTGGTGTGAGCTGCCTTACATGGGTGCTGTGAACCAAACTCCAGTTGTCAGGAAAAGCAGCAAGCACACTTAACCACCGTCCTGTTTGGGTTGTGTGAGATGGGGTCTCGTGTAAGCCAGACTGCTCCTCCTGCTGCACTGCCGCAGTGCTGGGGTTGCAGGCGTGCCCCACCCCAGTATTTGTGCTCTCTAAAATGGTCTATTTAGTACTAGGGACTGAGCGTGCCAAACCCTGTTCTACCACTGCGCTATCCTTCCAACCACTTACTTATTGCTGAGCCATCTCTCCAACCCCGTTTTTATTTTATTTTGGGTGTGTTTGTGCAGCCAGCGCTCGCCTGTGTGTGTACATGTGGAGGCCAGAGGTCCATGTTGGGCATCTTGAGCCGTTTTGCAGAGATGCTTATGTAAACTAACTTCCGAATGTAACTTCTCAGTTAAAGGGCGTGTGCACTTGGAACACTGGCAGGTTCCCAAGAGATAGCAAGCTGAGGCCTCAGAACAAGATGGAGCCTGCGTAGGGAAGTACAGGCTGGGTCAGTGTTCTGGACAGAGGGAAGCCAGGTGCCTTTCCGTTTTCTCGTATTTTTGTTGTGGGTTTGAGTGTGTGAATGTGCTTGAGTGAGTTCAGGTGCTCATAGAAGCCATGAAGAGAGTGTCAGGCCCCCTGGAGCTAGAGTTACAGGAGAGTGTAAGCTGTCTGATGTAGACACTGGGAATCCAATCATTGCAAGAGCCGTCTCTCCAGACCTTCATTTTTATTTAATTTTAATCTTTTCTAAGACTTAAAAGAGTAGAAGGCATGGTAGTTCAGGCCTGTAATTCTAGCACTTGGAAGGCTAACAGTTTGCCAAACAGCCAGCCTGGACTATGGTGAGCTCCAGACCAACCTGGGCTACAATGGGAGACTCTGTTTCCAAAAAAGCAGGGCCTGGGATGTGGCTCACTCGGTAGAGAGTTTGCCTAACATGGACAAAGCCCTGGCTTGGGTCCCTAGCAGGTTATACATGTTGTGAGTGCATGCATGTGTGTGCGTGTGCACGTGCATGCATGTTTGTGTGTGTGTATGAATGTGTGTATGTGTAACTAATCTCAGTACTGTGGAGTTGGAGAAAGGAAGATTAGAAGTTCAAGTTCATCCTCTGCTACAAATAAAGCTGAGTCTATAAAAGTCTCAAAGAAATAAAAAGTACTTATGAGGTCAGCTACCCATGAATAAAAGAGAAATGTGGCCATTGAGAGAACTGGGCCGCGTAGGTAATAAAATGCCATTTCCTCATTCATAACCTATATTACTCAAGAGATGTGAGCTCTTTCTATTGTGGTGTTTCTTTTTTCTTCTCTTTCTTTATATTTAATTAATCTATTTTAGAGACAGGGTCTCACTATGTATCCCTAGCTGTCCTAGAACTTGCTATGTAGCCCAAACTGGCTCCGCACTCACTAAGATCCACCTATCTCTGCCTTTCCCTTGGTGGGATTAAGACATGTACCACCACAAACAGCTTTTTCTTTTTTTTAAAGCAAGAATAATTTTATCATTAGCCCTTCTTGCTTGTTTTCAATACTAGAGGTCAAACCCAAGGCCATGTGGAGGTCAGGCAGTCACTCTGCCTCTGAGCCCCACCCTAGCTCTCTGAAATTTGCGTGTTTCTTAAGCTGCATAGCAAGCTAACATGCCTCTGAGCTTAGGTCTTTTCTTGTGAAGCGACTCAGTTGTTGATTTGAGCCCAGTCCTGTGTATTCCAGACTAGCCCTAACACCTCCATGTTGCCATGGAAGTGCTGGGATTACGGTGTGCGCTCCCATACTAACTAGCTTCCAGTTTATGCTGGCCCAGACTCCCGACATAGCTTCATACTGGCCAATATGCTACCAACTGAGCTGCGTCCTCAGCCCTGGCCTCTGTAGCCAAGCTAACCCCAAACTCTTAGCAATTCTCCTGTCCCAGACTCCTGAAGGGTATAATTGTAGACATGTACCGCCATGTCTAGCTTATTTTTTTAATTTATTTTTTGAAGCAAAGTTGTTTATTAAAGAAGGGTTTTAATATACATGTAATGCACTGGCATTAACAGAGAGATGCTTAGGCAAAGGACAGTACAAGCCAGGCACGGTAATGGCTCATGTCTGTAATCCCTGCTCTTTGGAAGCAGACATCTGTGAGCTCCAGGCCAGCATGTTTTACACAGTTCTACACCAGCAAGGGTTACATAGTAAGACTTTTTCTCAAACCAAACCAAACACGCTACAGGACCCAGCACATCCAACACATAGTTGTGGGCTTCTCAAGAGAGTTCTGCCTAAACCTACTCTTCTTAAAGGATTTATCTTACTTTATGTTCACGAGTGTTTTGCCTGTATGCATATATACACGTGTGCGTGCCTGTCAGATCCCCTGAACTGGGGTAACAGATGAGTGGGAGTCACCGTGTGAGCACTGAGGACCGAACCTGTGTCCTCCACAAGAGCAAGTGCTCTTCACCACTCCGCCATGTCTTCCTGGTAAATGGAGAATAAACAGCTGCTGTCTTTCATCCTTCCCAGGTTGCACATGACATCAAAGCTCAGTGTGGTTACATTTTAGAAACAACCTTGGGTGGAAGAGATGGCTCAGCAGGTGAAAGTGCTTGCAGCGCAGGCCTGATGACCTGAGTTCAGAGCTCCAGACCGCATGTAAGAAGCCAGGCTACCTTCTCATCTCCGCATACTAACAAAAATAAATAGGTATTTTTAGGATAGGGCCAGCCACAGGCTTAGTGGATAAAGGAACTTGCCGTCAAGTCTTGAACGCCCTTTCCTGCCCGGTACCCACATGGTAGAGACTCAGATCTCACAGCGATCTCTCCACACCCCGGCATCTTGACGCCTATACTCCTGTACGCCACAAACACAGTAGTAAACACAATAATAATATTTTAAAATTCTTTATATTGACTTGTTGTGAAAATGATCAGTTGCCTCCTTTAGTTTGTTGAATTTCTTTTCTTTTCAGATCAGGTTTTCTTACGTGTGAGGGTTGTGTGTATTGCAGGGGTGGGAGTACAGTGCTGGTAGAGGCCAGAACTGTGGCTTCCCTAAAGCTGGAGCTGAGTGCTGGAACTGAGCCCAAGTCCTCTGCAGTACACACTCTAACCGCTGAGCCATCTCTCCAGCCCGTGTAGTGGAATTTCTAAGTGGAGGTTAATTTTGTTTTTAACGAGACACCAATACTTCATTTTCCCAGTTTTCACACTAGATTTTGGAATGTCAGGTTTTTTTTTTTTGTTTTTTTTTTTTTGTCTCAAAGTGACTTGAATAAGAGATGAAATGGGTATGTTTGGGAGCTGCAGCACTGCCCCGAGCTTTCTCAGAGCCTCTGTTCAATGCCAGGCACTCATCGACATCCCATGTTCAGAGCTGGCTCAGGAACTCTGCCAAAGTTGTGCCACTGTCCAAGGGCTCCAGAACACACTCCAGCAGCTGCTTGACCAGAGAGAAGAGGCCCGCCAGTCCAAGCAGCTCCTGGAACTTTACCTGCAGGCCCTGGAGAAGGAGGGCAGCATCCTGTCCAGCCAGGAAGGTAGGGCACCCACTGCAGCTCCCCTGGGAGTACCCTGGAGGGCGGGGCCTGGTTTACCGAGCACTCTGACTGCCTGAGGATGACAGTGCCCTGGGAATGATGCTCCTCTCTCACCCACTGACGATGCGGGCTGGGTTGGGTGGTGTGATTTTATAGCCTGCTGCTTACTCTCTTATCTCCTTTACAGAGGCCAAAACTGTCCTCGGTGAAGAGATGGATGCAGTTGACACAGGCATCGGCAAAGAGATGGCTTCAAAAGTGGCACTTACAAGCCAGATCCTTACTGCACTGAAGGAGAAGCCTACTCCAGAGCTGAGTTTATCTAGTCAGGATTTGGAGGTGGGCAAAAACTAGGGACCCTGAACTGCAGAGAATGACTTCCCCTAGAAGTATAGTTTGGAGGTGCAGAGGCCTGTATGTGATTTCTTTCTCCTCTGCAGGCTGACTCACAGCTGCAAAATTCCCTTTTAACACAGCCACAGCATTTGCAGACATCTCAATCTAAATCCAGGTGTCTTTTTTTTTTTTTTTTTTTTGGTCAGGGGTTTCAAGACAGGGTTTCTCTGTGTGGCCCTGGCTATCCTGGGATTTGCTCTGTGGACCAGGCTGGTCTCAAACTCATAGAGATCTGCTTCTGCCTCCCAAGTGCTGGGATCAAAAGAGTGCACCACCACCGATCTGCTCCAAGTGCCTTTTAAGAGAAAAGGGATGTATTTCCTTGGGCCATCAAACATTAGTCTCTAGTCCAAATTGATAATGATCTGACCGGGAGAAATTGCAGGCCTAAAGCTTTCAAGGTATAGAGAGTCAAAAATCCCTAAGTCATCTGAGGCCAGTATAGTAGCACACGAAGGCGAAATTAAGGCTGGGGGCAAAGATCAGCACTTGGCCAGCATTCACAAGGCCCTGGGTTTGGTCCCTAGTGTCATGGGAAATAACTAAGGCAGACCTATGGGGCCTACCTTGTGCTGACTCTCTGAAGAGTAGAGAGCTAGTGGCTTGACAGGATGGCTGTGAGTGTTCTTGTTCCTGTGTACGAAGTACCTCCCAATTCTATGTAGAAAGGAAGGAAATTATATCAACTTGAGCTTAATTCAATTTCCTGTTGGGCTTGAGTCATTTTAAAAAGCCACATGAGCATGTGCTGTGAAAGGTACATTATAGCCGGTCATGGTGGAATATGGCTTTAATCCCAGAACTCAGGAGGCAGAAGCAGGCGGATCTCTGAGTTCGAGGCCAACCTGGTCTACAGAGTGAGGACAGTCAAGGCTATACACACACATAAACCCATCTCGAGAAACTAGAAGAAAGAAGGAAGAAAGGAAGTGAGGAAGGAAGGAAGGAAGGAAGGAAGGAAGGAAGGAAGGAAGGAAGGAAGGAAGGAAGGAAGGAAGGAAGGAAGGGAGAAAGAATAGACAGGCAGGCAGATCATAGTGTGCGCTCCTGGCCAGCCTGGGCCTCAGTTCAGGGCCCTGTCCTAATAAAGAAGAGGAGAGGGAGAAGCACAGGAGCACAGAGCAACACTCTCAGTGGTCCTTGCTCTCGCCACAGCTGGTTTCCAGGGAGGACCCCGAAGCCCTGGCTGCTGCTCTGAGCTGGGACACAGAGAAGGCAGAGACAGTCCAGCGGGCCTGCAGCGAGGAGCTCGCCCTGCGCTTGCAGCAAGTGCAGAGCTTGAGGTCGCTCAGGAATCTTTCGGCACGGAAGAACCCACAGCCCGGGGAGCAGCAGAGCCCCAAACGAGCCAGACAAGACCCCGCCTAGCTCAACTGGACACAAGCTTTGCTGAGGAGAACCCTTGGTTTTGTCACGAGTGAACTCCTTTACCCCGATTTTACGGCCTACGTTCTACCTCCTGCCGCCCAGTATGCTTTTCTAGCACAGGTGGCTTATACCCCTCCAGAAAAGCTGTTCCAAGTCTACACATACACCCTTCCGCCTCCACCTAATGTACTTAGATTTCCGTCTTTGTTTTTTGTGTGTGTGTTTTGTCTGCATGTATGTCTGTACCATGAATACCAGAAGAGGCTGTCGGGTCCTCTGAAACTGGAGTTACAGACAGCTGTCAGCACCATGTGTGTGCTGGGAATGGACTCCGGGTGCTCTGTGAGTGCAGCCAATGTTCTCTTGTAGTGAGCCTTCTCTCCAGCCCCAGAATGTCCTTATCACATAATGGGCCTTAGGTTAAGGTGAAAGTGCTTACCAAGGACAATTAAAAACTGTCATGCTGTGGACCCAATGTCCTTATCCTACAACTTGAACAGTTGAGTTTTAGACATAGGCAATGGTAGAGAAAAGGCTGTCTACCAGAGCAGCAATCATGGCCATGAACTTACTTCTCAAGTTAATAAATGCGGTTGCTGTTTGTATAAGGCGCATACTACATTTGTAGACCCCGGGACATGGAGTCTACTCCATTTCTAATATCTGACTCAGTGTTGGGAGCTGTTGCCATGGTGAAACCCCCTTCTATTTTCTAATGTGTTTTGCCGGTGGGGGTAGAAAGAGTCATTAAGTGCTTCCCATGCTCTGCAGCTCCAGGTCTCTCTGTGCAGATGAGCGCACTTCTGGTTTTCTCTGCTGTTTCTGCTCAGACTTCTGCAACCTCTGCAATCTGCAGTGCTGTCTGCTTTCAGGGAATGGGTGCTTAGCGACGGGGCATCTGATTTTTATGCATGCTGGGAAGAAAACAGCACTACCTTGCAACACCTGCCCAGTTTTTAATTTGTCTGCCAGCTTGCACATGTGTGTGTGAGTGTGTGTTTGTGTGTTTGTTCTGGGTGCTGGGGATTGAACTAGGGATGCTCCCTAATGAACCACACCCCAGCTTCACTTTGGCCAGTTAAGCAAAGAAATGAAGCATTAAGTCTTGGGGCAAAGGCGGGGTGCAGAAAACAGATAAAAAGAATTGTTTCCTTGCCTACAGCGGTCAGGTCTGTGGGCAGCTTTTACATGTTGTGCCTTATAAGATCTCGTCCCAGCACCCCCCACCCCCGCATCTTTGTAGTGCTTCTCAATCCTTAAATAAAAGCCATCGCTGATCACCCACCCACTGTTATTTGTCTAGAAACATTAATCCCTTTCAAGTGTGATAGTACACAAACACAAAGGGAAATACTTTCCAATAGAAGAGTATATGCCACTGTCTGTACTGACCAGCGCATCAAAGCTGGCTGGTGCTTGTAATAGCATCAGGTTACCTTGAATTTGGCCGAGGTAGGCTGGCAGAGAGTTGTCAGCAGCACTGGGCCGACAGTGAGATTTTCCCAAACAGTGAAGTTCTGAACAGAATAACACCTGTCCTTGGGTTACAGGTTAACTGTGTGTGTTCCTAGAAATGCAGTATATATTAAAACTAAAAATAACTTTTAAAATAATCCCAGCACTTGGGAGGCAGAGGCAGGGGGATCTCTGTGGCTGAGGCCAGCCTGGTCTACAGAGTGAACTACAGGCCAGTCAAGGCTTTATTTTCTCAAAGAAAATAAGAAAAAAAAAAAAAAATTAATGGAATTAGGTTTCAAACTAAGATAATTTTGGATGGGTGTTTGCCTTCGGCTTATATTTATTTATTCTCTGCACGGAGCACACATGCATGTAAGTATGTGTGCATGCATCCTACTGCTAATGTGGAGGTCAAAGGGCAATCTGTGGGAGTCCTTTTTCTTTCCTTCCCACCATGAGGGCCCTGAGGACTGAACTTGGTTCTTCAGACTTGGAAGTAAGCGCCTTTACCTGCTGAGCCATCTTGCTGGATACAAAACAAATTTCTATCCACATGGATTCTCAGTCTGCTCAAGTCTTTCAAGAAGCCAGGCACTGTGTGATGGTGTACTTGTTACCTACCCGCTTGAGAGGCAGAGGCAGGAGGGTCATTTGAGGCCAGCCTGGACAGAATCATCTCAAAAAGTAGCACTGCAGGATATGGAATAATTCTGTCTTGTACAATTTTAAAGACTTATTAAAAATGTTTAGGTTTACTGTGTGTGTATGAGTGTTTGGTTGCATGTATGGCTGTGCACCACGTGTGCCCACAGAGATCAGAAGAGCGTGCTGGATTCCCTGGAGTTACGGTGATTGTCAGCTGTGGGTCCTGGGAGTCAACCCCAGGTGCTCTTAACTGCTCAGGCATCTCTCCACAGCTCTCCAGGCCCCTCTCATCTTTAAAAATGCCATGTCTGCGGGACGGGGTGGGATGTGAATGCAGGTGTTGTGGGTACTAGGGATTAAGCTGAAGTCGACAGGCTTGTTCACTGGGCACCTTTGCTGGCTGGGTTGTCTCATCAGGCCAGTACACCAGGTACTAAAGCCACAAGATTGACGTCATGTGAGGTGCGACGGGAGGAAGTGTAGTGCCCCGACTGGGGAGAGTGGTGCCTTTCAGTCCTAAGGTCAGGAGGGAGACAGGGGCGGTCAGCACTGTAAGGGAGCTCTGCCCCAGAGATGGTGGGAGAGCAACTGTAAAGCTTGAGCTCACCCCATGCCATTCACCCCACACTGCCATGGCGCCCAGCCTTCTAGAGGAAAAATGCAGCCACTTGCCATTATACCCAGAGCTGGACAGGGTGAGCGAGGCCTGCCTGTCCAGGTCAGGAAAAAATGTCGAAGCCAAGCAGGGACTAATGAACTCTCCATTAGCCTTACTCCATTCTTCTGACACCAGTCAAAATGTCGGTCTCCATTAGGCAATTGGCCTTGGCAGGAGCTCGGCTAATTACCACTTACCAGCCTTTAATTTCTGGGGAAAAATGAATGGATTTTTCATTTTCCAGAGAGAAAGGACTAATGGTCATCTAAATATATATACTAAATTCACTACAAGTGTTATTAGTGAGTCCTTACTAGATTGTTTAGCCTTTCAATTTCTCAGAAGCTATTTGTCTTGCTTCTTCAGAGTTTGTCTATTATATTTTATTTGTAGAATTTTATGCATTTGGGGTTGTTTTTTTGGGGGGGGTTGGTTCTTTTATATTTCTCAAAGTTTTAAATATGGGAAGGTTTGTGTGTGTATAAATATATATCTGTATATATATATATAATTATATATATATACTGTAATTATATATAATAAGTTAGATATAACTTGTGGGTGTATATAATATATAATAAATTATATATGTGTGTGTGTATATATATATATATATAAAATATGTGGGTTGTGTGGGCACATGCACCATGGAAGTTATGTTGGGACAACCTCAGAAGTCAGCACTCTTTCCACCCAGGTGGGGTCCTGAGGGTCCAGCTCAGCTTGCAAGCTTGGCAGCAGTCCCTTTACCTACTGATCCACCACAGTGGCCGCTGCCTGTGGCTTTTGAGAAACCTGGAGCTAGGTGTGGTGGTGCACACCTTTGATCCTAGGTCCGGGAGGCAGAGGCAGGTAGATCTCTGAGGTTGAGGCCAGTCTGGTCTACAGAGTGAGTTCCAGGACAGCCGGGGCTACACAGAGAAACCCTGTCTCTATGATGATGATGATGATACAGAGAAACACTGTTGGAGGATGTTTGTGCACTGTGTATTCAAAAGCTAATTTTTGTACCGCAATTAAAATCTGGACAGATCTGGTTACAGATATGGTCGTTGGCATGGTCATTTTTAGGTGGTTGTGAGCCACCATGTGATGGCTGGGAATTGAACTCAGGATCTTTGGAAGAGCAGCCAGTGCTCTTAACCTCTGAGCCATCTCTCCAGCCCAGCATTGTTATTTCTATAAAGCATTTCCTATCTTGATGGCAGGAAAGATTGTGTAAAAATTGTTCTCCATTACTTTTGATTGGTTAATAAAATGCTGACTATCCAATAGCTGGGCAGGGGAGGATAAGGCAGAACTCCCAGGGCTCAGAGAGAGAGGTTCTCAGGAGAGAACGAGACTAAGATGGCAGGTAACAGGCCACATGGCTGGGAAGTAGGCCAGGCCAGTATTGTCTGGTTAGAATGGCTGAGTCTATCCCAGCTATAGTGCCTGAAACTTTTAATAGATATCAAGGTCTCCGTGTTCCTATTCAGAGCAGAGTGGGCATAGAAAAGCCCTACATTTACATCCTGTCTCAACAGTAAGAGGAGGAGAGAAAACTTGGAAGTGATTGGTCTTCGTTTAGACACATGCCCAGCTGCCCAAATTCTCCACACAGCTTCCCTGACAAGTCCTTCAACCTGTCAGCAAAGCCCGAGAACAGGCAAGAGGCTCCCAAGGCTCCCACTCTGGCCAAAACGCTACATTTCCAGATGTCAGAACCATGAAGAACTACACAGCACGGTGCAATCCCAAGGAACTGAACCAACGGGATAATACACAGGTACTCAAGGTTCTTCAAAATTTTTTTCTTGTTTTTTTTGTTTTTGAGACAGATCTTACCAGATAGCCCAGGCTGCCCTGGAACTTGAAATCCTCCTGCTTCAGCCTCCCAAATACTGGGATTACAGATATATGCTACCACAGCTAGATCAGTTGCAGGGGGGCTAGATCAGTTGCTTGGCTGCTCTAGCTGCTCTTCCAGAGGTCCTGAGTTCAATTCCCAGCACCCACATGGTGGCTCACAGCCACCATGAGATGTGGCATCCTCTTCTGGCCTGCAGGTGTACATTATAAACATAGTAAGTCTTTAAGAGAGAAGCTGCCTGCAACTTGAAGGATAGCTTAGTTAGTGGAGTGTTTGCCTAGCACACAGAGCACCATTTAAACTCAGGGCGCTGAAGCACGCCTGTTGTATTAGGTCATTAATATTTCCTATTGATTTTTTTTTATTTAAGCAGCAGTTAGTCCTAAGCAGCTGTATAACCAAATCACCACACAGAGACTAGGATTTAGTTAACCTAGAGCACAATGCTGGGCAATAGTTACTCCATCCTAAACCTCCAAACCCGCTTAGTTTCCTCCCATTCAGATTTCTCCCATTAGCCTTGCTTTTAGTCATATCTTAAGTCCAGTTCATTTCTCCACGTGGTTCTGAGACCTCTCCTCCAGCTTCTCCTTCTCCCTCTCCTCCTGCTTCCTTCCTCCTCCTCCCACTCCGGACCAGGATGTCCCACCCAATCCTCTCCATTGCTCAACATTGTGGCTGGTTGTTTTAATTGACAATTTAGAGAATAAATGGTGGCATGGTTACACAAATTTGAGACAGGTGATGCTTAGAATAAGCATCACAATGCAGTGTGATTTTTTTCTCCCCAGATAGTGGGGGAGAAAAATCAGCATCTGAATGAACAAGGGTAAATTGTATACATTCCAAAAGAACATTCTACCAGCACACACCTGAAAATTCAGCACTCAGGAAGGTCAGAAGCTCAGAGTCATCTTCATCACTATGTGGTTCAAGTCCAGCCTTGCGACAGTCTTAGTTCCTTTACTACTGCTGTGATGAAGCACCATGACTAAGGCAGGGTATAAGAGAACAAGTTTAGGGGCTGGAGAGGTGGCTCAGCAGTTAAGAGCACTGGCTGCTCTTCCAGAGGACTCGGGTTTGATTCCAAGAACTAACATGGTGGCTCACAAGTGTTTGTAACTCCAGTTCCAGGGTTATGTGTTGCCTCTTCTGGTTTCAGCCAGACATGCGTTGCACAGATACACATGAAGGCAAAACACATAAAATACATAAAATAAATGCAAAGAAAACCCAAAAAAAGGTTAGTTGGATTTAAAGTAACAGGTGAAGAATCCCTGGTAGCTGAGCAAAGGCACAGAGGAGCACCGAGAGCTCACATCTCGCACTGCCATCAGGAAACAGAAAGAGTCCTCTGAAACATCACGCCCTTCCCAAGTGACATACTTCTAATCCCAAACAGCCTCCAACTGGAAACCGACTATTTCAGTGCCTGAGACTTAAGAGGACATCTTCAAACCACCACAATGACCCAAGACACTGCCTCAAAAACAAGTTATAAATAGTGGGTTGCTTGGATTGCTCTCGTTTCTTCCTTCCCCATCTAGAAGGGGGTATTTCCTTCTATTAAATAACTAGATGGTTCTTTCCTGGTTTGTTCACATAGAACTTATCCCTCTTCAAAACTACTCCTTAAGATGTGGAATGTGGCTCTTCCTGAAACGTGAAAATAGTTCGCTACTCTCTTGACCCAGAAAACCCTATGAAATCATGCAAATCAAGAGGTTAAAATCTTCGTGTTCACTTTAAGAACACCCGGGAAACTGCCCAAGCGTCAAGGGTATACATATCAGAAAAGCCAAGTATCTGAAAGAAAGATGTCACTTTAAAGAAGCAGTGTGAGGGGCTGGAGAGATGGCTCAGAGATGAAAAGCACTGTCTGCTCTTTCAAAGGTCCTGAGTTCAATTCCCAGCAACCACATGGTGGCTCACAGCCATCTAGAGTGAGATCTGGTGCCCTTTTTCTGGTGTGCAGGCTCACATGCAGGCAGAATGCTATATAAATAATAAATCTTTTTTCAAAAATAAATAAGGAAGCAGTGTGTGCCATTCCAGCCGTATAATGTTGGAGTTGGGAGGTGTGCCAAGGCCAAACAGTGGGGCTGAACTCAGTCGGTGGCGAAAAAAGTGCTGAATTTTTGCTGCACATGCTTAAAAATGCAGAAAGTAATGCTGAACTTAAGGGTTTAGATGTAGATCCAATAGTCATTGAACATATCCAGGTGAACAAGGCACCTAAGATGCACCATCAAACCTACAGAACTCATGGCCGGATTAACCCATACATGAGCTCTTCCTGCCACATTGAGATGATCCTCACTGAAAAGGAACAAACTGTTCCAAAGTCAGAAGAGGAGGTTGCACAGAAGAAAAAAAAAATATCTCAGAAGAAACTAAAGAAACAAAAGCTAATGGCATGGGAATAATAAATTCAGTATAAAATAAATGCAGATAAAAGTAAAAAAAAAAAAAAAAAAGGTGTGGAATGTACCACCAGCAAGTTGTGTAAGTGTATCCCATGAGTTTCCTGGCCCAAGGCTCCAAAGTCTGGCATCCTCTGCTGTTAGCCCCGAAATACCAATCCCATGGAGAACTTTATAGATGGCTAGAGTCAGTTCCTCCTCAGCACTTAAACACCTGATGCCAAATACTGGACTTAGAATGGATGAATTACATCTGTCTTGTTGACACTGGCCATTGTGGGATAGAGCCAGGCACAAGAGATTCATTTGGGAAGATATGAGGACAGACTCATGGTACCCGAGCAGAGGTAACCAGCCTTGTGGCAGAATGCAGATTAATATAAATGGGTTATTTTAAGTTATTAGCTAGTCAGAAAAGAGCCTAATTATATAGCCTAGGTATTTGTAAATATATTTTGAGTCTCATGAGTCATTATTCTGGGAACTTGGAGCCAGGAGGAAAAATTTGCACCTGACTACAAGGATCATTAGCAATAAAGTCCTCCAATGAAACATAGTTAAAGTGAAGTCCAGTCTTTTGGACAGTATTGTGGATGTAAACATGTTTTTGATCACAGGTGTAGGATATGGGACTGAATCCAATTGTCCACAGTAACAAACTATTTGCCTTGTGCAGGCTCAAAGAGGGACTCTGCCAGCTGCAGATAGTTTAAATCTAAGGACTCTGAAGAGGGCATAAATGGTAGGGCCCAGAGAGAGAGAAGGGGGCTCCAAGGAAGAAGAATGCTGCTGTTTCTTCCCCCTTGCTGCTCCTGTTTGCTATTGTTGCAGTTTGACAAGAAGTTGGAGATATCCTGAAATGAGGATTGGACTTTCCCCAAGGAACCTGATGACCCTCAACAGCAGCAAGTGACTAAAGAGAACTCTGCCCTTTCTCCTCACTAATCTTGTACCTGATATTGGGGTGTTGGAAGAGACTGGGGTGGAAAAGAGAGAAAGAGGTATAAGAAACATAAATAAAATAGATTAAAAAAAAAATCTCAAAGACCGATTTCTGGTGACTGGCCTTTCAGTCAGGTATCTTCCACCAGTACAGAACTGCCCCTGAGGCTGCTGTGTGGGAAGTGGAATGTCTTCCATCATCGCTATAGTCTTAGTAACTAAGACTGAGCTCAGGTCTGCAGATGCCAGAGCCACGTCAGCAGTCACAGTTGGAAGCATCCCCCAGTGTCCAGAGAAAAGGATGAAACTTGGGCATCTCCAGCTAGCCATGGGTACTTGCTCAGTTTAGGCCTGAGTGTCAGAAACACATGGAATTCTAAATGCACATCTGTCAACTTTGAGTTTAGCATGGAGGGAGTTGAGTCCCCGTCTCTCTCCACACACTGACAGTCCACCCACTGCAGTGGCCCTCAACCTACTGTCAGAGGCTTTTGAAGAGGGAGAAAATAGGCTCTCACTCAGAACTAGGCAGCCCAAGCTGTTCTTGAACTCACAGAAATCCTCTTAACCCTCTGAGGGCTGGATTACAGCCCTAAACCACACACCTTGAGGCTCTCTCTCGTTCCTGGGGTTGTTGGCAAACAGTCCTCAGAACAAGGAAGCAGAAACGACAAACGGAGGATTTGGTGGGCTGTGAGCACAAACGGAAATGACCTTCCAGGGCCAGCTTCGGGGAGGCAGCTCTAGTTTATTCCAGGTGAACGAGGGTTACATAGAACTATGGGGAGGGGGTAGGAATAGCCAGGGTGGGCAAAGGTCACTGGTTGAAGGGCTAAGGTGCTGAGGTGCCCCGTGTACACGGAGAGGCTTTCCAGGAGTCCCAGGTACTTGCTGAACGGGTTCTTATCAGGAGAAAGGGAGTCAGACCTGTAATTTCCCGAAGGACTACATGGCATTCCTCAGACAGAGGGTGTGGGGATTCAAGATCCCCCAGCAGAGAAGAGGAAGCCTTATAGACAAAGGGAGTCCTCCATTCTGTGCCGAGCTCAGGCTCTTCAGTCATGGAGGATT
Organism: Meriones unguiculatus; assembly: GCF_030254825.1. Lineage (NCBI taxonomy): Eukaryota > Metazoa > Chordata > Mammalia > Rodentia > Muridae > Meriones > Meriones unguiculatus. The sequence goes on along the minus strand of NC_083351.1, from coordinate 6,809,507 downwards.
GTGGACTGAGACCTGAGCAGCAGGGTTTCCCCGACACACCTACCACACCCTTCTTGATAGCCTGTAAGATGACTCAGTGGGTAAAGGCTGTTGCTCCCAAGCCTGATGACTTGAGTTTGATCCTCAAAACTAACACTGTGGATGAGGGAACCAGATGCCTGCAGTTGTCCTCATGCCTCCTGCACACTGAGACTACAAACAGTTTAGCATCTAGAACCTTCACATTTGGTGTTTCTCTCAATGCCTATGGCTCAACAGTTAAGTGCGTTTAGCCAGAAAGGATTTCAGTGCTATGAATTAAAATGTGCTAACTTTAGCAGGGCTTGGCCACACACATCTGTAATCCCAGCACTCTGGGAAGCAGAGGCAGGCTGATTTCTGCCATTTCAAGGCCAGCCTGGTCTACAAAGCGAGTCCAGGACTACACAGAGAAACCCCTTCTCAAAAAAACCAAAAGCCACAAAAAATGTGCTAAGTTTAGAAACAGCGACTTCCCCCTAGCTTTCTTGGACAAGACCAAAATCCTGCTCAGCTATGGACTCAGCAGTTGCTTGTTATATAACAGAAAATGGAACTATCTCTCACCTGTTGTTCACTGGCAATTGAATGGAGAAGCTAGTGTGACAATTGTGCCTAGAGCATTTTGCTGGACAGTCCGGATGCTGGGTTTTGGGGGTACCTGCCTTAGAAGTCAAGGTAGGCCAAGCATGGTGGCTCACAGCTAGTGCCAGCACAGAGGCAGAGAGAGCTGGATCAACGTGAATTGGAAGCCAGCCTGGTCTGCATACCAAGCTGCAGGCCAGCGAAGGCTAAACAGTGACTCCCCGACTCCAAAAGCAAGTGGAGTGGACCTCAGGCTAGACGGGAGCACTGCCCAGTTCAACACTTTGTCAGTAGATGTCATTCTTCACCGAGTAAAACTGAAGCTACGACCAGGGAAAATAACTGCAACAAATTAATACTACTAATTAAAACTACTGTATAAGGAATTTGAATATAACTTTTATAAGCATTTCAGCATGGTGCTGGCTTAATAGCACAACATTAGTTTTAAAATTAGCTTTAGCTAAAATATGAGGAATAATCAGAGCTCAAGAGCAGTGTTGCTAACTTGCTTGTGAAGGTCACAGTGCTGAGGCTCAAACTCAGGGCCTCATGGCTGCTAGGCCAGCACTCTGCTGACCCTAAGCCTGGAGAAATTTTGTATTTTTAGTTTTAAAAATTATTTATTCACTGTATACACCGATTGCAGCTCCCTCCCTCGTCTCTTCCCGTCCCCCCTCCCCTTTTCCTGAGAAAAGGGAAGCCCCCTCCCTGGCCCCCACTGTACCAACACAAGTCCCATCAGGGCAAAGAGCATCCTCTTCCACTGAGGCCAAACAAGACAGCCTGGGTAAGGGAAAGCAATCCCCAAGCAGGCAAAGAGTCCATGCCAGAGACAGCCCAGCCCCATCCCCGGCTCTACTGGCTAGGGGATTCATGAAGACCAAGCTGCCCATCAGCTACATATTTTTAGGGGGCCTAGGTCTGCTGAGATTTGTTTTGTTTCTTTTTGTAGCCTTGGCTGTCCTGGACATACTTTGTAGACCAGGCTGGCCTCGAATTCACAGAGATCACCTGCCTCTGCCTCCGTGAGTGTTGGATTACAGGCATGCACCATGGTTTCTGGCTCCGGAGACAAATTTCTCAAATTGGACAATTCATATTTAAAAAAAGACTGGAATACAGCTGGGTATAGTGGTGCACGGCTATAATGCCAGCACTTAAGAGATGAAGACAGGTTGTGAGTTCAAGACCAACTGGGCTACATGTAAGACCCTATCTCCAAAAGCTAAAAATAAACTGAAGATTCTTCTTTGAACTCTTAACTGTGCAGCGTTGAGCTGGGCATAATCCCAGCACTTGAGAAGTAGAGGCAGGAGGATCATTTCAAGGTCATTCTTGACCACATAGTTTGGGGCCAGCCTGACCTAATACAGACATTCTCTTACACAAACACACACAGCCTTTAGCTGTCTTGAATTGAGAGACAAGGCCTTCACCTCCCAGCACCAGGAAGGACACAGAAGCCCAATGGTTCTGCTGGGTACACTCCAGCAAGAATCACCACCATTTTTATTTGGGGGGCGGGGAAGGAGTATGTGTCTTTGAATTTCCAGTTCTTAGCTGAATTACTCTTGGTCATGGCTGGCTGTGGCCATTACTGAAATTTACTGATTTCACACTGCACGGGAAGAAAAGCTGACTGAAGAAAGCGCCCACCGCTTGGCACTCTATTCAAGCCGTGGTAGCATTTCACAGGGTGGAGTTACTTGCAGGAGGAGAAGGTTTTCCAGAAGAAGTTCTTGCAGGGCTTTTTCTCCCGGCGTGGGGGCTGCTGCAGGGGTGGGCCTTCCTGCCGCTTAGACACCTCACGGGCGTCCCCTCCGACGACAGCTCCAGAGCTGGCTTGGGAAGCCCACTCATGCCACCAGGCAAGGAAAGTCAGGAGGCCAGTTCCCCTCCTGTCTGGGTCTGTGGCATCCTGCTGTGTTTTCAGAGAAGCAAAGGAGAGAAAAGCAACCATTGACTCACTCAGCATTAGGAGATGCTTGCTCCTCCCTCACAGAGAGCAAGCCACTCCTTAACAAACCACTTTTCCAAGTGAGTCAGAAGAACCCTAGAGAAAGTGCTCTGCAGAGGGAAACAGACAAGAAAAAAAACAAAAACAAAAACAAAAAAAACCTGCTAATTTTCCCAGGCATGATAGCACAAGCCTTCAACACAGGCAAAGGCAGGTGGATTACTGAGTCTGAGGCTAGCCTAGACTATACAGTGAGACCTTGTCTCAAAATATAAAAATGAATTGTTACTTCCACCTTATAATCTTTGCTGAGGTCCTTAGCTATGCGACCAGGAAAGCTATCAAAATGACTGACTGCTGAGAAGCCATGGCCAGCTAGGCTCATTTAGCTTGTTTGCATCTTCAGACATCCTCCTGGATGTTCAGAAATCAGACCCACACGTGACGTCTAGTCTTTCAGACTCCTTAGGAAGGTTCTAGGAGTATTCTGATGATAAATGACCTGTCTGAAACTCATCTGGTAATCTCAGAGAAAAATCCATTTTTGATGGTCAACTTTATGTACTCTTTCTTGGAACTTTTTCAAAATGGAAAAAAGAGAAAGTAAATCACTTGATGAAATTATAAATTTATAGCATGCAGAATCGGATGTTAGGAATTAATTTGAGTGAGTAAAAGCATAGCTGTGTATATAAATTAAGGCTCTGGAAGTCTGTGTGACCAATACTGGTAGGAGCCGTCCACAAGTGCACTGGGACAGCCAGAAGCAATCTGTGTGTACCCAAAGCTGACAGTAGCAGAGAGGCGTCCCTGAACAGACACAGGCTAGGACAAGTGAGGGCAAAATGGAGATCAGTGGTCTGAAGGGGACACTGCAGTATCCTGGGGTCACACACACACACATACCACACCCATCACAGGGTGCTCAGCATCCCAAGAGACAAACTGAGCGGCCCAGCCTGTACAAGATTGGGGCTGTACTCACCACACTGTCCTGGCCACTGGGATCACTCTCCAGGCGAAGGTCGGTGGCTGCAGTCCCCCAGAGCAGCAGGAGCAGCAGACCGAAGGCTGACGGCCACTTGCCTCTGGCACTGGGGCCACCCATCCTCTCCGGCAGTCCTGAAGTCTGCGGTCTGTGGCTGAGGGTCTCTTCTTTGGTATTTTAAGCTCCAGTGCTAGCTGCTTTGGGGTCCACACACGTCCATTGGAAACTTGCATGCCTCTCCACACTCATGAGGTGACGCACAAGCCGGGGCAATCAGTTCTCACAAAAGCATTTGTGGGGTTGGATTTAGCCCCTTAATTGAAGACTCAGGACTTTTGCTGTGTTTACAGCGAATCTGCTCTTATTTTAGAACACGGGCGCACTTGCTATCAGGAAGTTCTGTTTCCTTATAATTGTGCCTATAGCAAGCAGGAAGCCGTTAGAACAAAGCCAAGTGATTTAACAGAATATGAAATTATGCTTGGATAAAGAGCTTAGGATGTGGGATCTTACCCACATGAAAGCAAGACTGAGGGGCTGGAATGAGCTCAGCACAGCACGTGCTTGTCATGTGTGAGGCTCTGGGTTCCGTCCCCAGCACCAAAAACTAAATATGTCTGAGTCTGCTGCGAGCAAAAGAAACTAGATTCCATGAAGACTCGGGGACACAGGACAGTGCTGGTGTCTCACCCGATCACAAGCGAGGATGAACCAAGAGCTTGTCCTGGCACTGTGCTCTGCCTGGGCCAAACCTTGCTTCTTCAGCCAGACCTTCCACTGCTGAAGTACAGATGCTGCCGCAGAAGACAGAGGAACCAGGGCCCTCTGCGCCTCAGAGACACCAGGGCCCTCTGCGCCTCAGAGACACCAGGGCCCTCTGCGCCTCAGAGACACCAGGGCCCTCTGCGCCTCAGAGACACCAGGGCCCTCTGCGCCTCAGAGACACTGCCACCAGCATAGTTCTTGGTCTGGGCTTTCCAAACTCCCAGGTTAGCGAACAGCACATCTCTTAAGAAACAAAATTGGGCCAGTGAGCTGGTTCAGCAGCTAAAGGAGTCTGTTGCCAAACCCGATGGCCTTAGTGAAACCCCTGGAACCCTCACAGCAGGAGAGAAGTGATTCTCTCAAGTTGTCATATACTATGCATCCCATAGCACATGTGCGCTCACACATACACACATGATAAACAAAGGTAATTTTAAAAAATTAATGGCCTTGCATGTTGACATATACCTTTAATCCCAGCACTTGGGAAATATATACCTTTACTTTATTATTTTGGTCCAAAAAGGAATGGTCAGGACTTCGGCGGCAGAGGTAAATGGATCTCTGTGAGTTCAAGGTCAGCTTTTGGCTGTTCCAGGACAGCCAAAGCCACATAGTGAGACCCTACCTCAAAAAAGGAAGGAAGGAAGGAAGGAAGGAAGGAAGGAAGGAAGGAAGGAAGGAAGGAAGGAAGGAAGGAAGGAAGGAGCGAGAGAGAAAGAAGAAAGAAAGAAAGAAAGAAAGAAAGAAAGAAAGAAAGAAAGAAAGAAAGAAAGAAAGAAAGAAAAGAAAGAAGCAGAATTACTGTTTATGGAATCGTCAAGATGGCTCAATGAACACAGCACTTGTAATACAAACCTGATAACCTACAGCTTCACCCTGCAACCTGCATACCGGTGCGGGGGGAAGAACATACTGGTGCTTTAACAAACTTGTCCTCTGACCCGAACACACATGCCCCTCCCCCAGTTGCAGACATCTTTTTCTTTCTCTTTCTTTTTTCCCCCGAGACAGGTTTTCTCTGTCTACAACCCTGTTGTAGACCAGGCTGGCCGTGAGCTCACAGAGATCCGCCTGGCTCTGCCTCCTGAGTGCTGGGATCAAACGTGCGCACCACCACACCTGGCTGGAGCCTTTTTAAAATTTACTTTTAAGAGGACAAGTTGCTAGATGGGCAAGTGTAAGATGCCTCTCTGTGCAGGTTACACTCACTATCTGAGAAACCTGTACTTAGCCAGCTGAGAGCCCACCTCCATCCTAGACAGTGGCAAAGTCCTGGGCCACCTCCCATTCCTCATGGGTTCAGAATTGTGGGGACAAATGCAGACCCCTCATAGCCAGCCAGACCCAAAAAGCCCGCTTCAGACCACCACAGACCCTTGAGATCCAAGGCTTACCACTGAAACAAAGCAACTGGACAGACAGCCCCTTCCTACAGTAAGATCACAGCCCTCCTCAACTTCCAGGGCCGGCTTCCTTCCACCGTGGGATCACACTCAGGACTGCACTGGGCTGGCCCAGATACTGCCTGTGCCCCTATCACTCTGTAAGGGAGAGAGCCGGCCCTGAGCATCACACAGCCCTTGGGACACAGGGACAGTAGAACAGGGCTCTTTGGACACTCATGGCTCCAGACTTTCTCCTCAAGCAAAGTTCTGCTCAGGAGAGTCAAGGCTTCCTTACAAAATTGCTAGAGAAATCACACAAAACCATGTGTTTGAAGAAAATCACCTTTAAGAAACTTTCACTTCCAAACACCATCTTTCCCTGGTGATCAAGGGGCTGCGGGCCTGAAACCTTAGTAGCCAGAGCTAAGTGAACACGGCTTCGCTCACCTTTCAGAGACCGTCATTTGGCCTAGAGAATAAACAGTGAAGGACTGTGCTCACCCCCAAAACATGCAGCACGCCTGACTGCTAGCACACACCATCAGTCAGCAGCTCACAGGGTGCCTCCATCCGAACACAAGCCTTCCCTGTGCCGAGTAACGTGTGCGATGGCTTTGCAGGAACTCCCAGCTCTTACAAGCTTCTGCTGAGAGGGACTTTAAACAGGCAGCACAAAAAGGTGCCCAGCCATTTTTTATTTTTCGTTTAAACGTCTCTACTTATCCTTTCAGGCTGCCCTTGGCGGTGTGCAAATCTCCCTGCTGAAGGCTCCCTCCTCCAGGTGGCCGGAGCTTAACTCTCACTGTCCAGCACCTCAGCTTCCGGCTCCCGAGAGCTCCTGTTTTCATCCTCCAGCTTCTTTTTCTTCTTGGCCCTTCGCTCTAGGTTAAGCTGAGCAATCTCTTTGTTCTTCTCTGTGATGTATTTTAGCTATGTGTGTATATATAAAAAGCAAAACTATGTTAAGTCTTTAAATCTGTCTATAAACCATTTTAAACACTTACAAATAATCACAACAGCTTATACCTTCTCCACTATTCCAAGAGAACCGAGTGGAAAGTCATGGACTAAACTATGTATTGAGCACTAAGACTCTCTAAGAAATGGAGACAGACACAGTACAGAGAGTCTCTGCTCTTGTGGAAAGGAGATCAGAGGAAGGGCTGCGATCGCCGAGTTCTAGATCTGCCATCAGCCACAGCCAGGTGACCCTGGCACCTCTAACTGTCAGGTGTCTTCACCTAGACACTTGTCAAAGTGATTCTTTAGATGTGAAAAACTAGAAATTGTGCTCTCTTCTGCATAGCCAGCCTTGCAGACTTCCATCCATCCCCGGCCCACCAGAATTCCTGGGATAGCCTGCCTGGGGGCACACATGTAATCCAGGCCACTGGAGTGCTGCTGACACAGGAGAGCCTCATGGTCAGAGCCTGCCTGGGCTAAAAGTTCAGCATGCCCCACCGAATAATTCACTACAACTCCGTCTCAAAACAAGAAATGGGTCTGGAGAGACATATCCGTGGTTAACGACATTTGTGGCTCCAGCAGAAGACCCAGGTTTGACTCCCAGCACCCACACTGCGGCTCACAACCACCTGTTAACTCCAGTTCCAGGGTATCTGACACCATCTTCTGACCTCCAAGGGCATCAAGCAAGCATATGGTACACACACAGGCCAAACAGTCATTCACATAAAATAAGCTTTGCCAACAAGAAGCAAAAGGGGGCTGGACGCACAGAATAGTGGCACAGCACTTGTCTAGCATGCAGAAAGCCCAAGGTTCCATCCCTAGCACTAGGAGGTGGGTGGGTACCACAAGGAAACCATCCCTGTAGACTAATCATGACTAGTCTGTGACATCATGTTGTAAATGAAACATGGGGCCAAAGTTTTGAGATGGTACAAAAAAGGTAAATTATGGAATCCAGAGAGAGCTGATTAGAAAAATTGAAATTGGCTTTGCAAGATCCATCATGATGAAAGGAGGACTATAAATTACAGGCAGGGCTGAATGGTTCAACTGTCTCTAGTTTTTAATGCAAGGTGCCCTGAGGAATAACTGTGTGCCGTCAAGTGATTAATTGGGAATAATGTATTCTGGTGGGGAAGGGGAGGAAAGAAATTCATCTCTCACCAGTGAGTTACTCCGCCTGGCTAAGAGCTTCACGTCGTCAGTAGAAATTGTGCTTCTTTTTGCATGTCTGCAGAAAGGGCAGAATCAAGTCACGAAACATTTGGTATTAAAGTTTTGGTGAAATATAAAAGTTCATGGTCAAACTTGCGATGAGCAGGGATGCCTGCATGCACAGATGGTCAGATTAAAACCATCAGGTAAATAAAGACACAAAAGTGAGTAGAGTTTCTAGCCAAAATACCAGTTCCACAGAGGACACAGAAGCCCATCTCTCCACTGGGCCTGAGGACAAAGCGTGCTGGACAGCAGAGAAGGGGTCTAAGGGTTAGAAGCCTTCTAAAGTCACCTTTCTTGTCTTGGTAGTCAGTTTGACCACAGACTGCGCAAGGTGAGTGTACAACATTGGTGAAGAAAAAGCACATTGTAAGATACAAGAATGCTCTGCTTAACTAGACATTAAATAGCAAGAAAAACCCACAATGCTGACTTCTGAAGCTGTTCTCCAAGGGCTGAATTACAGGCGAAACACATGCAGCTCCTCCTGGGGTGTACATGCATGCACACACACACACTCACTCAGACACACACACAGACCTGAGCCTGGCAGAACAAAGAACTCCCTTTAAACTGGTTCTGCCTCCTGCTCACAATTTGGACCCAGAACATCACTGCCGTCCTCCAACCCTCTCTATGAAAGATGGGCTAAGAGGGATGGGGCTGCAGACAGGACTGCTCCCACTCTGCAGAGGGTGGAGTTCAATTCTCAACATCTGCGTCTGGCAGATCACAACTGTCTGTAACTGCAGGCCCAGGGCCCACTGCCCCTTCTGGCCTCCGAGGGCTTCCATACTCTTGAGCATATACACATATACCTGAGATAATGAACTGTTCTGCAGCATCTATTGCTGAGATCTCATTTCCCACCATGACCAACTTCTATCCAAACTAAGAGCAAACAGGAATAACTTGTATCTTTAATAACTAGCTCAAAGGTCAGACCCAATTAGTCCTCACAGAATGTCGGCTTGCTCAATTGAAGATGGAATCATACCACCGGGTATGGTGGGCACGGGTTTAATCCCAGCACTCAGGAGGCAGAGACAGGCAGATCTCTGTGAGTTTGAGACCAACCTGATCTAAGGAGCTAATTCTAGAGCAGCTAAGGCTACACAGAGAAACCTTGTCTTGAAAAATCAAAAATAAATAAATTAAATTAAAAAAAAACTTAAAAATAAAACTACTAGGGGATAGAAATGTAGCTCAGTTGGCAGAGTTCTTGCCCAGCATGCAGGAAGCCCTGGGCTCAATCCCAGCACCACAGAAACCAGCTGTGGTGGCAGAACACACCCGTAATCCCAGGAGTTGGGGGGTGGAGGCAGGAGGGTCTGAAGTTCAAGGTCATTCTCAGATACCAACATGTTTGAGGCCAGCATGGAGCATATGTGACCTTGTCTCTAAGTTAATTAATTAATTAAAACTAGTAAATAAAAACCCTGGGATTTCCACGCTAAATATTAAATTCATAGCTGGGCACGGTGGCCCACACTGTAGTCCCAGCACTCCGAGAGGCAGAGGCAGGCAGATCTCTGTTGAGTTTGAGGCCAGCCCAGCCTACAAATTGAGTCCAAGACAGCCAGGGCTCCATTACACAGAGAAACCCCAGGGACCTCCTGGCTACCCCACCCCACGCCCACCTCAGGCTTTCAGGAGGCTGAGGCAGAGGCACATGCATCACATACAGAAAGCTTTCTTTAAAGTAAAGAGGCTCTCAATGGTGGGACAAGTGACTGCCATGCACAAGGCCCCAGGTTGAAGCCCTATATGCCCGACCATGCAAACCAACAGTCCAGGCTATCAGGAAGCTTAACACGTTACTACAGTAAACATTTCTATTATCGTTCTCATTATACATTTATTTTGGAGACCCAAGCCCATCAGATCTTTTATGCCAACCATATGTCTGTCACTGAACTACACAAACTCCCGGTTTCTGATTTTTTTTAAATTTATTTTTGTGTGTATGTGTGTATTGTATGCATGTATGTCTAGTGCCTCATTCCTGAGGAGGTCAGAGAGGATGTGGACAATTGGGAGCCATCATGTGGGTCTGGAAATTGAACTCAGGTCCTCTGCAAGAACACGTGTGGAGCTACCTCTCCACCAGGTTTCTGGATTTTTTGACAAAGCGTCACTATGTAGCCCAGACCAATCCTGAACACGTGATCCTTCAGCTTCAACTTCCCAAGCACCAAGATTACCGGCATGCCCCTACCACACCCAGCTTGTTTTTGGAATTACATACACAAATTTTTTTTTTTCGAGACAGGGTTTCTCTGTGTAGCCTTGGCTGTCCTGGACTCGCTTTATAGGCCAGGCTGGCCTCAAACTTACAAAAATCTGCTGCCTCTGCCTCCCTGAGTGCTAGGATTCACAAAAACATTTTTAAAGCTTCCATTGACTCCCATAGCTAACACAGAAAGGGGACGAGAAGGCAATGGACACCTCAGGACTGAGAGGTGGGCAATAAGCGGCAGCTGGATGGCAGCGGGGTGAGCTATTAGCATCCCATAATACTACCTTATCCCTCTTGGCTAAGCTGATGATGCTAAGCAGTTTTTAGGGACTGATAATATATGTGTAGAAGGGGAAGATTTAGAGGCCCCTGAGAACCCACTGCTGTAATTCACCGAGAATATCCATCCCAGGACCAGAGCGCAGAGCAGCAAGGTGAGGAGTGAGGCTGCGAAGCTGAGCGAGCAGAAGCCTCAGTCACTCCAACTGCTGGGTAAAAGCAATGGTCTCCAATTACCTGAGCACTAATTGCAGAGAGAACATAAATCACCTGTAAAAGCTCAGGCCGCTCCAGCTGAGAGCAAGCCTCCCCCCCTTCCCAGGAAGATTACGTCTTCCTCACAGAAAACACGGAATGAAAAGCCCATCCTTCTCTGTATACCTGCAAGCAATCGGAGCTTCGGCACCATGCGGCCTTCTCCATGGGGGACCAACCCCACCCCCACGTTCCCAGACCCTGGGAAATCAAACCGTCCCCAAGAAACAGTTTTTAAAACTGGCAGCCAAACACGTGCAGAGTCGGGGGATGCAATCCAGATCTTTGTCAGCAGGAGCTGGGTAACTGTCAAAGAGTCGGAAATGGTGAGACAATCTGGGCTGACGTGTTCCGAGCAGATGTGAATTCCCTGCAGCATCGTGATCAGCCACAAGCCCCCAGAAAACAAGAACTCCTGAAATACTCCACCAGATGGGGACAATGATGTCAATGGACCTCACGTTATACAACAGCTTCTCTACCCACCTGGCAAACATTTCGAGGTCTTTAGCAAAAGTTTCTGAAAGAGAGGGGAAAAATAGATTTTAGCTGGCTTCTCTTCACCGTCAGGGCTGAAGCCCTGGCTTCTAGTCAGCACAGCAGCAGCTTTTTAAGATACCCACCCCTCGCTGTCCTTCCCATCACCCTCCATGCTTCTTATAAGTCTGGTGTCCTAACTAACTAGCTGATGACACTTTGGTCCCTAAAGAATATAGACTATCCTTTCTTTTTCTTTGGTCTTTGAGCCAGGGTTTCAATATGTAGCCTTGGCTGACCTGGACTCGCTTTGTAGACCAGGCTGGCCTCGAACTCACAGAGATCCACCCGCCTCTGCCTCCCAGAGCAATGGGATTACAGGCCTGTGCCACTACCGCACCTGGCAAGACCATCTTTTAAATTCTGCTCTAAGTTATAGCTTGTGAGGACACTACATTCCTCAAGTCAGGCAAGTGCCAAGGCCTCCGGTTCAGCTGTCACATACATTATGGACAGCATAGGGGTGTCACACAACACTGAAATGGAGACAGCGTCCAAGGTTCCTGCCACCAGGGCAGTTTAAGCCAGGTGCCGATGCCCGGGGCTGGCACAACAGGGCAGCCTAGCAGTCCCTCCCACACAGCATCCAGAGGGTCCAGCCGGGAGGCGATCAGGGAGGCTGTGGTCAGTGCTGTGTGAGGGGATGAGACATGCCATAGCCTCCGAGGCACCGGCCCCAGCAAATCCCGAATCAAAGGGCAGCGGCCTTACCGCACTGACGAAAGGTCACCTCCGAGATGGCTGCGATGGTCTGTTTGCTGAAGTGCGTCTGTTTGTCCCGAGCAACCTCCTGGCACAGGCAGCCGACTGTGTAGTGCACCGCCGCCTTTAGCCTCTGCGGGGAAACCAGCGTCCTCAGGGGCTACAAAGAAGAGCTCCCACATCTTTGAGAGCAAGCCCAAGCAGGGGGCTGCCTAACTCCTGCAGGGCTCGCCACCACGGCAGTGTGACACTCTCCGGAGTGTGACTTGGGAAATCCTGGCTTTCAGCTGATGGTTTTGATTTAGGTGACACCAGCGCCTACCCTCCCTCAGCTTCTGTCCAGCTGCTCATCAAGGGCCCATATGGAGAATACGAGGAGAAACCAGTTGTGGCCTTAACGTGCCTAACGAAGACAGAGAGCCCCCATCTCTCTGTTCAAGTCCCTAGAAGCCTCAGCCCTGCGTGTGCAGGTGACGGGCCACTACCAGGAGAGACACCTGACCACCTCAATAGCCTTCGGGACCCTCAGCAAGAGCTGGGAACCAACCCAGGGCCTCACACGTTAGGCAAACACTTCCACTGAGTCACAGCCCCAGCCCCCAGAAGCCCTTTCCAACACTGAAAACTCTCGCTCTTCCCCACTGAGGGGGAGGGGAAGAGGCTCCGAAGGAGCTAAGCAGCAGCCCTGCTCTCTCTCCACTGATGTGTGAGCTCCTGAATCTAGACACCAGCAAGTGTCCACTGCATAGGCAAGACAAAGATCAACTGCAGAGATAAGTCCAGGACAGGCAGATGAACTAGGGACATGTCCCTAACCCCTTGTCTGCTCAGACATCGGGCAAGGGAAACCCAGGCCTTTGGCAGAAGAGATAAAAGAACTAGCAGCCTAGCCTTACGATCCTCTTTCAGGTAGGGTGGGGGCTGGGAACAGGACATGGACCTCTCTGAACACATCTGGCTTCCGGAGGTTTTGTCTGCCCCTGCCTTCCCTCTTCCGCGCTGCAGACTTGGTGGCTAAATCACCAGACCCCAAACTCAAGGGCAGGACCCTTCCACCTTGCTGTCTACGCACCAAGAATGCCAGTTGGGTGGGCGTTGGGGCCTCCTCAGGTACACCAGAGCTGAGATGCAAATTTAAACTCAACTTTACAACCTCATCTCATCAGTAAGTCTTTACTGTCTGCTAAGGGCCTGTCTGAGAGCGGAGAACACAGAAACAAAAATGTAGCCACCATTGTAGTAAAAAAAAACTACTGGCAACGCAATTCAGAGGCAGGGTCCTCGCCTAGCATGTACAAGGACCTGATTTCGATCCCTAGCACCACCTAGCACCTAGAAAGAGAAATAATAATACAATTAAATAAAAAATAAAAACGACTTCCAGGCATGGTGGCGCATGCTATTAATCCCAGAACTCAGGAAGCAGAGTCTGTATGATTTCCAGGCTAGCCAGGGCTGCGTAGTAAGACCCTGTCAAAACCAAACAAACAAACACGCCACACTGATGCACAACTGTAATCCTTCCTCTCTCCAGGAGGCAGAGGCATGCAGATTTCTGTGAGTTCAAGGCCAATCTGATCTACAGAGTGGGTTCCAGGACAGCCAAGGCTGCAGAGAAACCTTGTCTTGAAAACCCAAACCAAACCAAAAACCAAACAAACAAACAAAAAAAAAAAAAAAAAAAACAAATGAAAGTGAAGACCAAGGAGACAAAAGTAACCCAATCTTTGATTTGATCCTAGATGAAGGAAAAAGGACAACTAAATCTTGAGGACAAATGCAGACATTTGACTACAGACTGTATATTCAACAATGTAATTCCATCCAAGTTAAACTTACTCTGATCCCTTCTAGGCCTGTAATCCCAGCATTTGGGAGGTGGAGAGAAGATCAGAAGTTCAATGCCAGCATGCACTACGGAAGACCCAGTCTGAAAACAACTAAGCAAACTTCTGCAATGTGATAGACTATCGGGGAGGCTGTCAGATGGCACACCACTATCTTGCCTGCTGGAGATGCGAGCTGAATACGCCACCCTGAACTTGACCTGTACTCTCATCTAACTTTCATTTTATTTTTTTAGACAAGGGCTGGCCTAGAACTCAGAGATCTGCCTGCCTCTTCCTCCTCAGGGCTGGAATCAAAGGGGCACACCAGGCTTCATCTGAACCTAGAACCTCCGTGTAGCAGGCTGAAATGGAGCTCAGCCGATCCCTAAGCACGGCCAGGGCTTTAATACCTAAATAAGACCCTGGAATAGCACTTGCTACAAGAGAATAAATAAGCAGTGTTTCTCTACCTTCCTAATGCGGCAACACTTTAATACAGTTACTCACATATTATTTTAATTTTATTTAATTTTAATACATAAACCATAACATTATTTTTAAATCATTTGTTTTTATTTCATGTGCACTGTGTTTTGCCTGCATGTATGTCTATACGCGGGTATTGGATCCTGGAGTTACAGAGAGTTGTCAGCTGCGTGAGTGCTGGGAGTTGAACCCAGGTCCTCTGAAAGGGCAGCCCCTCCTCTTATCCACTGAGCCATCTCTCCAGCTCAGAAATTATTTCATTGCTTCTTCCTCACTGTAATTTTGCTACTGTTATGAATCATAATGTAACTATCGGATACACAGGTTGAGAACCAGTGAAACAAAGCAAGCTGTCAACAATGAAAGCAGACCGTGGGCACTCGGGTGGCCGGTCCGAATGTCTGAAGTCCTTAAGAGGGCAGGGCAGCCGGCTGCCGGGACTCAGAGCTAGCTAAGGAAGAAATCCCAACCCTTAGCTCGCAGTTCCCAGCTGAGGCTGCAGCCCTGATTCATGAAACAACTGGCTCTCACAGCACCCTGCGCGGCAGTTATTCCTATTCCAACTTTGCAAGGGAGAAAACCGCATTTGGGTCCCGGCAAACTGAAGCTAGAGGACTCAAACCACACCCACGGCAGAGGGCGGATTCCAGGGCGGCCTGCCAGGCGCTGGATCCCCGCCCTGCAGCACCGTTCTCGCACAGAGCACAGGCCGCATTTCCCAGGTCCCTCCGGGGACTAGAGAACTGCTTGGATCCTCTCTTGCTCTTTACTGACCGGTCTCACTACTAGGCTAGCCTCGAGCTCAGACATCTGCTTGCTCTCACTCCTGGGTGTTGGACTTCAGGGCCTGAGCTGAGCCCCCAGGCCCTGCCCTCTCTTGCTTCTGAGACAGGCTATCTCTAGGTAGCTAATTGACGCGAAACTCATAATCCTCCCGCTTCAACCTCTAAATCAGTGTGTCTCAGTTTCCCCTCACCCACCCCCTCTCTCTCTTTTCGTTTTCCGAGACAGGGTCTTTCTGTGTAGCCTGACTGTCCTGGACTCGCTCTGTAGACCAGGCCGTCCTCGAACTTGGAGATCCGTTTGCCTCCCGCGAGCTGGGCAAAACTCTGCCAACTAAGCCCCGTCTTCTTCCTTTAACACCCACATCGCACCCTCACGGCCCCGCGAACGATCGACACGCGCGGGCGGGACGCCCCTCGCGGAGAACCTCAAGCCCGCGCTGCAGCGAGCGACGCATGCGTACACGCGGAGGCGCCTAGGGACTTGGGGCCTTGCCCTCCCGCAGGACCCCGCCGCGCCGCCCTTGCTGGGACCCTGTCTGCTTTGTACCTGCCGGTGAGAGAACTGCCGCTGCTCCTCAGCCTCCACCTCCTCCATCCCGGCGGACTACCCCAGCAGGCGCGCCACTGCCGGGTCAGATTTCCCGCGCTACCTCTGCAACGGCAGGCGCAGAGGGTCAAAACGCGCAGCGCCTCCTTCCCGCCCCGCGCCCGCCACCTAGCGGCGGCTCGCGGAAGGGTCTTGCTGGATCTGGTGTGACTCCAGGATCCGACCCACCAATCCTTTGATACCCAGCAGGCTCTTGTTTCCTAATAAAAAGAAAAAGTTAAGAACAGACACAAACGGAAATGTGAGGGCGATGCATTAGCATTTAGAAGGAAAATCCCGGGACAGGCAAGCTTGAAATCCTGAAGGAATCGAATGGAGAAGAGAGACATGGAGGTCAGCCCCATGGCCCGAAGCCTGCCACACTATGCTAATCCCAAAGATTTGAGGAGAAAAACCACCCACCCAAACCGTCATGGCCCAGTCAATTAAAGCAAGCAGTTAATTAAAGCAACTCTTTTATTTGTGCACATGAGCTGCCTCGCTCTAAGGTAGGGTTTGAGAGGTCAGTATTGAAGGTGAGGGAGACAAGGTTTTTATAGTTCAGCAGAAAGGGGTTTCCAAATGGGGGGGGGCAGGCAAATAGACAGAGTCATAGGAGCAAAACATAAGCAGAACAAGGCAGTCATAACAACCTCCTGAAACAAAGACAAGATGGTCGTAACAACAGGGAGTCCTAACCAGGTAGTCATAAACTTTTGAAACAGAAGGAGGTTTGCAAGATGGTAATAACAACTTTTTAAAGTCATGGTTGGCATTTCCTGGAGCAGCAGTACAGAACCCCCTGTAGTTAAGGTTACAGGTGGGCACAGCACAGTCCTTGAGAAATAGACTTAATCACAAGCAAGAATGAACCTAGTTTGTCTTTACTGTAAGATGGCTTTTCAGCCTGAGATGGAGGCCAAAGCACCCCAGTTGGGCTCTGGCCAGCCCCAGAAAGAGAAAGATAAAAAAAAAGCAACCGTTCTGAGTGGGGACTCAAAAGGGAGACAGAACACTGAAACCCGTGGCAGCAGTAAGGACAGCACTAGGGAGCAGGGATCCAGGACAGAAAAGTACATAATCTCAAGGTAAACTTGCCTTTCTGGTATGTCCTGGCCAGGCCCCTGAACTGCCCCCCTGGAGTCTCCCTAAGGGAGAAGACAAAGGTATGTCTCCATCTAGAGCTAGATTCCAGTGTGTGTGTGTGTGTGTGTGTGTGTGTGTTTATTTATTCCCTTTACATCCTGAACACAGCCCACTCCCTCCTCTCCTCCCAGTCCCATCCTCCCACTCTCTTCCCCCTCTCCTCTCTCCCCTCCTCCTCAGAAGAGAGAAGCCCCTCCCCGCCTATCAATCCACACCAGCACATCAACTCACATCAGGATTGAATGCATCCTCTTCCACTGAGGTCAGGCCAGGCAGCCCCACTAGAGGGAAGTGAGCAAAAAGCAGGCAACAGAGTCTGTGCCAGAGACGGCTTCTGTTCCACTTGCCAGGGGCTCACATGCAGTCCAAGCTGTCCGTTAGTTACATAAGTGTAGGGGCCCTATGACCAGACCATGCGCGCTCTCTGGTTGGAGCTTCAGTCTCTGGAGGCCCCCATGGGCCTGGGTTAGTTGACTCTGTTGATCTTCTTGTGGAGTTGTTGTCCCCTCCGGATCTTTCTATTCTTTCCTCCACACTTCCACGAGGCTCCACAAGCTCCGCCAAAGGTTTGGCTGTGAGTTTCAGCATCTGTTTCTATCTGCTACTGGGTGAAGGCTCTCAGAGGACAGCTATGCTAGGCTCCTGTCTGCAAGCATAGCAGAGCATCATTAATAGTGACAGCGGTTGGCTCTCTCCCATGGGATGGGTCTTAGATTGAACCAGTCATTGGTAGGACATTCCCTTAATCTCTGCTCCATCTTTATCCCTGTACTTCTTGTAGGCAGGCTAAATTTTGGATTGAGGGTTTTTTTGGGGGGGTGAGAGGGTTAGTGTTCCCCTCCTTCCACTAAAGTCCTGCCTGACTAGAAAGTGGCGGCCCCTTCAGTCTCCATGTCCCTCACTGCTAGGAGCCTCAGCTACAGTCACCCCCATAGCCTCCCGGAATCCTGCCCTGTGGAAGGTCTTCAGCTTGTCTCAGAGATGGCCCCCCTTGGTTTCCCTTCTCTCTTCCAGCTCTCTTACCTCCTGCCCCTGCTCTCCCTGGCCCCCTTTCTCTTTCCATACCATCTCCTGCCCAGTTTCCTCTCTTCATCCACTTCCACTGTCTATTCTATTTCCCCTTCTAAGTGAGATTCAAGCAACTCCTTTGGGCCCTCCATGTTACTTAGCTTCTTTGGGTCTGTGGATTAGTATGCTTATCCTGTACTATACGGTTAATACCCACTTATAAGTGAGTACATACCATGTGTGTCCTTCTGGGTCTGGGTTACCTCATTCAGGATATTTTAGTTCCATCCATTTGCCTACAAATTTCATGATTCCTTTGTTTTTAATAGCTGAGCAGTATTCCATTGTGTAGATGTACCACAGTTTCTTTGTCCATTCTTCAGTTGAGGAACATCTAGGTTGCTTCAAGTTTCTGGCTGTTATGACTAAAGCTGATATGAACATAGATGAGCAAAAGTCCTTGTTTAATACTGCAGCATCTTTTGGATATATGCCGGGGAGTGTTATAGCTGGATTTTGAAGAACTATGCTCAATTTTCTGAGAAACCTCCAGATTGATTTCCACAGTGGATGTACAAGTTTGCACTCCCAACAGCAATGGAGGAGGGTTCTCCTTGCTCCACACCCTCCCCAGCATGTGTTGTTACATTCTGATAGACGTAAGATGGAACCTCAGAGTCATTTTGGTTTGCATTTCCCTGATGACTAAGGAAACTGAGCATTTCTTTAAGTGATTCTCAGCCATTAGAAATTTCTCTGTTGAGAATTTTTGGGTTAGCTCAGTGTCCCATTTTTAAATGGAATTATTTGGTTTGTTGGTAATTTTTTTTTTTTTTGAGACAGGGCTCCTCTGTGTAGCCTTGGCTGTCCTAAACTCACTTTGTAGACCAGGCTGGCCTCACACTCACAGAGATCTGCCTGTGCCTCCCAAAGTGCTGGGATTACAGGCGTGCACCACCACGCCTGGCTATGTTGATGTCTTTGATCCACCTAGACTTGAGTTTTGTGCAAGATGATAAATATGAATCTATTTGTATTTTCTACATGTAGACAACCAGTTAGACCAGCGCCATTTGTTGATACTTTCTTTTTTCCATTGTATGGTTTTAGCTTTAGCTTATTTGTCAGAAATCAAGTGTCGCTAGGTGTGTGAGTTCATTTCTGGGTCTTCAATTTGATTTCATCAACCAACCAGTCTGTTTCTATGCCAGTGCCATGCAGGTTTTTTATTACTATAGCTCTGTAGTACAGCTTGAAATCAGGGATATAGATTCCATTCTTTACAGCAGTAGGATCACACAAGTCAGTGAGTTTTAATGGTTCCTTTTTCTTTTTAAGCCTTTGAGGTTTTTAATCAACACAGTCTCCCCAATTTTCTTTTTTCTGAGACAGGGTTCTCTGTGTAGCTTTGGCTATCCTGGATTTTCTCTGTGGAACTGGCCGGCTTCAAACTCAAAGAGAGCCGCCTTCCTCTGCCTCCCGAGTGCTGGGATTAAAGGCACGCGCCACCATCACCCAGACGTCTCCCCAGTTTTCACAGCAGCTTCTCCCCACATGAAGCATCTATGTTGCCAGGATGGTGGAGAACACCTTAGGCTGAGGCAGGGGGATAGTGAGCTCAAGAGCAACTTGGGCTACTGAGCAAAACTGTCTCAGAAAGACAAAACAAATGACACTTAGTTCTCAGTCAGTCCCCACTCTGTCCTCACATGCTACCTCTTGCTGAAGCAACCAGTTCCCAGGGTTAATGAACATCTCTGTGGTGACGTGTGGAACTTGAGAGGACAGACTGAACAGACTGGGTCTGAGGCAGCGCGGTGTAGGATCCTGGCCGACTTTGGAACTATTTCCAACTGATAGCGCAGAAGCATAGACTGGCCAGTAGATGTCAGCATTGTGCCACTGCGATCAAGGTCAGGGCTGCCTGGTTGTAATTTTGTAGCTAGCCCTGAGCCCTGGTCTTGTTCCCTACAGGATCATGTGCTTGCTTTCTGTCTCCTCTGCCCGAGAGAGGCCCACTTCACCAGTAGAAATACCTACAAGGACCAGAGTTTTTCACGGGAATAAACTGCTTTGAAGTGGGTAAAGGCCAGATTTTATCCTGAACAGCCTAGACCCTGTATCACACTCATTCCCATCATCCTTGAGACAAATAAGACTTTTTGAGCCCTTTTCAGCTGCATTGAACAGGACACCACAAATATTAGTTCAATAGCACCTCTCACTGTTTTCCCTTACGCTGAACTGTCAAGCAAGGATTTGGAAAGCAGACTCCATTAACGAATAGCACATGGCAGGACTTCCTGCTTCTCTCACACTGGGGAAACGGCACCCAGTACATAGCGGGTGTGTGGTTAATGTGACAAGTGACTGAGGGATGCTTATGTACAGATACCTGGTTTGAACATAAGGAGAGGTAAGGCAGTCTCATTGCCTGGCCCCTGGTATCAGATCACCAGGGTTCAAGTTCCTGCTCTATTGCTGAACAACTTAAACTCCTGTGATTCATCTGGCAATTTGATGCCGCTGAGTTCAGGTAATAGAGGAGTCAGAATTCACTTAACACGTGGCCTACTCAGGTTTGACACACACTGTCTTATGGGTGTGCCCTCAGGTAACCCAGAACAAGGCACAGATTGCCCATTTCTACCAGATGCCACGGAGAGGCATGAGTGGCCAGTGTTCTGTTCTTTTCTTTTCAAGACAGTTTCTCTGTTTAGCCCAGGCTGTCCTGGAAAACTCTCTGTAGACCAGGCTGGACTCACCTGGGAGCTCCACCTGCCTCTGCCTCCCCAGTGCTGGGATTGAAGCGTGCACCGCCACTGCCCCTGCCCCGCTGGCAGGTGCATTTTCTGAAGATTGCCGAATGCGTGCCATGACAGACACTTCTGCTCTTGAGACGGGCCTGGTTACCACCTCTCTCCTTCTGCTGTCTTTTGAGACAGGGTTGTCTCAGGCACCTCACACTGGCTATGTAGCTCAGGGTGATCTTAAACTTTATTTTTTTTTAAGATTTATTTTAAGTATACAGTATTTTGCCTGCATGTATGTATGTGTTCTGTCCGTGTGCCTAGGACGTCAGGGTAGGACACTGGATTCCCTGGGCTTCACAAATACCTTTTGATCCCAACATTTGGGAGGCAGAGGCTGGCAAATTTTTGCAACTTCAAGGCCAGCATGGTCTATACACAGAGTTCCAGACAAGCCAGGAGCTGTACAGTAAAACCATGTTTAAAAAGAAGAAAGACAAGCTCAGGTCACAGGCTCTGAGGAAAAACCTATGTGTTGTTTACTAATTAAATACTATGGCAAACTGCAGGGTGGGTGGAGACTCTAGCATTGAACCATTCTACCATGCTTTCTGTTGGCGCCTTCTTCCTGGAGGAAGGTAAGGGGTCTAAGAGGGTTTTGATATGTGTAGGCTGGCCTTGAACTCTCCACCCTCCTGCCCTCAGCTCCTTTCTGCTGGAGTTAGGCAAGTGTGTCATCATGCCCAGCCCACTACACACACTGGCACAAATGTGCACAGAGGACAGCTTTCAGGAGCTGACTCCCGGCTTCCTTTTGGGCCCGAGACTGAACTCAGAGGGTCAGGCTTGGCCTTTCCCCGCTGAGCCATCTTCCCACTGTCAGGAAGTGCTGTGACCACAGCTACTAAGAGATGGGGCCAGATCAGAACCCACGTAAAAAGGCCAAGATCAGCAGGCACCAGGCATAAGCTTGAAATCTCAGTGCTGTGGAAGGAGGCAGGGGCAGCTGGATCCCTGGGGCTCACAGGCCAGGCAGCCTATCTGAATGGGTGAGCCTCGGCTCACAATGAGAGCTCAGCTCAGAAGAGCAATAGGCCTCCACATGCACTAGCACATACATGTGTGTGCTCACACTGCAGAGTGCCTGGCTGCGTGAAGAAAACGCCACTCGGACAGCTCTGAGGTCAAACCCTACCCCACGGCCTCAGTGACTGTACACTAGTGCTCTGGCAGCTTTGCTTCTTGGTTTCTCTTGTGTGGATTTGTGGTTATTTGCATGTATGCCCAGAAGCATAGACAGCAGCTGAGAGCTTACTGGAAATGCAGAGCGCAGGGAACCATGCCAACCAGCACTTTTTCATTCTACAGGGGGACATCGTGCTGGTGGCACAGTGCAAACAGCTCCAATCTGTTCTTAATTAGTACACCTACTGTGTGCTACACACAGGACACTGGCCAGAGGCCTTCTCAACATTGGCACAGAGTGAACTCCTCACCAATGCAGCATATCCCTGGCACAAGGCAGGCCACATCCCACACGGCAGCTGCTGCCACTTGTGCGGGTGTGCTCTTGTGGGAGACCCTTAGGACAGTTTCCCATGAGAACACACCCCAGACAGGAAAGGATTTTTCCCCAGTTACACAGCTAGAAAGAAATGGGGCTGGGTTAGAAACCTGACCGTAGCCTCCAGAGGTGAACTAGCGAGGGCCGGAGTTGAGCCTGGCTGGCCCTCCGCCTCTGAGCAAGGATAAGGGGTGAAGCAGCCTATAGGTAGGTGGGCAGGTGAGCCCCAGCCCTCCCTTCTAGGGAGGGGGTGTGGGGATGTACCCTCTACCCCAAGAGGCTTGAGGCAGGAGGGTCAGGAAGATTTGATGAGAAGCTGCTTTCCCACGTCAGCTCTGCCTGCCCTGCAGGCTTCTGAGGCTGAAGCCAGATAGAGGAGATGCCAGCTGTCCAAACAGGCGCTGTTTGCTCTGCTGTCGGGCCACTTTTGGGACTCTAAAACAGTCCAGAAAAGGCATCACAGAGCAGAGTCCAAGAGTCAGATGGCCCCAGGCCAGATAATCCGGTCAGTAAACAAATGAAAATGAAAAGCCTGGTCCAGGAACAGACTGAGGGCACTACAAATCCCAGGGCAGACCAGTGTCAGACGCAGACAGATTCGGTGCAGGAGACACAAAGAGGACCAAGCCAGTCAAAAAAGTTTATTACAAATGTGTGACGGGAGGATGTTACATGTAGGTACCCAGAAAAAAAGACCCAGCATGAGAGCCCCTGTCCACCTACTCCTCACCTTCCTCCAGGCTTAATCATTACCCTCAATTTAATGTGTCCTGTTTTATTTGGAGGCTTACAAGGAAAAAAAATAGCCAGACTCAAAAGCAAAACAAATCACTTCCCATGTAATGAACTCCGCGTACAACTTTCTGCTAACAGGACAGCAGCTGGCACGTCCAGAGGCCAGTGTAGAAGAGTGTAACCACATACATCTGTTCCTGAGTGGGGGCGGCAGCACCCACACGCATGATCCACGCTCAAGGTTGTACAATCCCACACACCCACACTCCGTGTGCTAAGAGCGCAGCCTGTCTGACCCACATGGCACAGCTCAGTCAGGGAGCGGTCACGCAGTGGCGCGCAAGGGCAGTTCCTGGCAGTGCAAAAGGTCGAGGCAGAATACATGGTGGCTCAGAAACTACTGGACAAGAGACCCTGGTGACTTCTTCAGCAATCATAGCCAACACTTGGCTAAAAGATCTGAGCAGGAACTAGGGCAGAGAGGAGTGCTGTGTGCCAGCCCCACAGGGGCTGTTCCGTTGCTGGGAGGGAGGAGGAGGGGGAGGGCGGAGCCACAGGCCTACTAGGCATTGTATGAAGAGGATGACACGCTGCCACCGTGGCCTGTCCAGTTGGTATGGATAAATTCCCCTGGTTTGGATAAGAGTTCATAGGTGTGAGCCCCAAAGTAATCCCGCTGAGCCTAGGAGAGAAATGCAGTTGGTCAGGTGACACGCAGGCACACCCTCAGGAAGCAGCCAAGGCAAAGGGCTCCCGCTCCCCAGCTCACCTGGATGAGGTTGGCTGGCAGCACTTCATGTCGGTACCCGTCATAGAAGGAGAGGGCAGTGGTGAAGCAGGGCATGGGGATGCCGGCTTGCACCCCAGTGCTGACCACCCGTCGCCAGGAGTCCTGAGCACAGAGAGCACAAGGTCAGTGGCTCGCCTTGCCCAGAGATGCTGAGGCTCCGGTCAATGCTGTGAGACCCAGAGAGCCCAGCACCACCGATGCCAGCTACGTACCTGGCAGTCGTCAACTGCTGACTTAAAGAAGTCGTCCAGCAGTAGGTTCTGAAGTTCTGGGTTTCGCTCAAATGCATCTTTAATTTTCCCCAGGAACACACTGAAACAGTTTGCAAGAAATCGATCTTAAAGAAAAGTCAGTTCTCACGCCCCAGAGCCAGCTGAATGACCTTCAGAATACAGAGGAACCAATGAGGTGGCTCAGCGGGTAATTCTGAATTCATTCCTGGTCCCACATGGTGGAATGAGAAAACTGACCCACACAAATGGTCTTCTGAGCTCTACATCCAACTGTGGCACACGTGTGCCACCCTACAAATGCAGTGTGTGTGTGTGTGTGCGTGTGTGTTGCCTGCATGCACATCTGTGCACCAAGTGCATACTCAGGGAGGCCACAAGAGGGCATTGTACCCCTTGGTAGTGGAGTCACAGATGTCTGAGTCACTATGCGGGTGCTAGGGGTTGAAACAGTCTTCTGGAAGAGTAGCCTGTGCTCTTAACTGTGCTCTTAACTCCAGCCCCATAAGAATGATTTAAAAAACACTCTGTACAGAGAGTGCAGAGAAGACAGAAGAACCAGGAGCTCAAGGCCAGCGGCTGTGTGAGACCTGACTCCTATCAAACAAGAGAGGGAGTGGGCCCTAGGAGGCAAGCCCAGGGACATGACACTTGTCACGAGCTACACAGGTGTGCTAGAGGCAATCGAGTGGGAGACACTGAGCTGTCCCTCAAGTGTGGACAGGAGATGGGTTCAGTCAAAATTCCTGGGTGCTCAAGCCCCCCATAAAACAGCCTAGTATTTAATGGGCCAGTGACTCGGCTCAGTGGGTAAAGGGCCTACTGCCAATCGCAGAGAATGGAGTTTAATCCCCGGACCCACGAGGTAGAAGGGAAGACCTGAAGGTTAGTGTAGGTATTGTAATGGACAGCACAGTAAAGTGAAATTACAGTCATGTAACTTGTATGGACCTTTGGTACTGGCTAATCAGTCATGGGATTTCCAGGAATGAAACAGATAAGAAGCAGAAAAACGCTCAAACAAATGAAAGAAAGGCTACATTGGATCTTAATAAGATGGAATCTCAGCTCCTGAGCCAATTTTCAGACCCAGAACCCCTTGAATAAAGGGAGACCTAAAGCCTTTTACAAGGTAACTGTGTACTGGGGGCTAGGGAGAATCACTTTCCCGAGGCTACCGAACACCGGTTCTGAGCTGACATTAACTCTGGGAGATCCCAAGAAGTACTGTGGTCCTCCAGCTAAAGCAGGGGCTTGTGAAGGTCAGGTTTAGTGTAGTTCTGGCTGAGGAGGTCCAGTGGCTCCCTAAACTTTTCCTGTGGTTACTTCCCCAGTCCCAGATGTACAACTGGGATCAATATACAATACTCACTACGTCAATGCTACACAAAGGGGGTTTACTGTTCTGCCCAGGGAGCAATGCCACAAAAAGCAGTCTAAATGTTCAGAACCTTTTCTGGTGCTGGACTCTGGGGCCTAGCAAGCTCTCTTTCTACACACTGTTTGTTTACTTGTTTTTTGTTGTTGTTTTTGTTTTATTTTATTTTTGAGACAGAGTTTCTCTGTGCAACCCTGGCTATCCTGGAACTCACTCTGTAGACCAGCAAGGCCTCCAACTTACCGACATTCACCTGCCACTGCCTCCCCAGTGCTGGGATTAAAGGCTCACAGCATCTCACGAGGGTCTAGATTTTTTTTTCTTTCTTTCTTTGATTTTGAGACGGTTTCTCTGTGTATTTTTTTCTTTCTTTGGTTTAGAGACAGGATTTCGCTACGTAGTCCTGGCTGTTCTGGAACTCACTAAAAACCAGGCTGGCCTAGGACTCAGAGATCTGACTCCCTCCCAAGTGCGCCATTAAAGGTGTGTGCACCATCACCCCCACTCATTTATCATTCTTATTCTTAGTATCTTTGACCTACAGTTGTTTTAAGGTGTGGACTCTTAAACAGAAGGGGTGCAGCATAAGACAAGAGTGGGCTGTGACAATGTAACCCACACTGTTGCAGTGTTGAGTGACAGGGCCTGTCGCAGTCACAGGGAAATGCAAGCACTGTCCTGGCCTGTGCCAGCCCTGAGCTTGCCTCTCACTTACCTTCTGATGATACAGCCCCCTCTCCACATCAGGGCAATGCCACCATAATTGAGGGTCCAGCCAAACTCAGTGGCTGCCTGTCTGAGCAGCATAAAGCCTTGGGCGTAGGAGATGATCTTGGAAGCATAGAGGGCCTAGAAAGTGACACCAGACTTCAGAGCTGTGGTAAGTGGAGTAGCCACACCCACCTCTCAGCTTCATTCTCACCCCAGAGAACCCAGAGAGGCTGACAAGGAAAGGCCAGAAATGAGAACAATGCAAAGGATCTCTATAAACCTTACCACAAGGTTAGGGGCAGCCCACCTTGCGAATGTCCTCCAGGAACGACTCCTTACTGCCTTCCAGCTGGACCTGCTGGGGGCCCTTCAGCTTTCTGCTGGCCTGAACTCGCTCCTCCTTCAGAGAAGACAAGCACCGAGCAAAGACAGCTTCTCCTAGTGGAGAAGAGAAGGCCGATCAGAGACCCAACACCTGAAACCAGAGGAAAGGGGTACGGACAGCCAGAGCAGGGGCCAGAGAGGGATCTAACTGAAGGCTTTGACCACAGTTCTTCCTTAATCTGGGTTGGGGGAAGTGTTAGGGAAGCTCTAAGCTGTTACTTCTACAACAAAACTCTCAGCCTCCCTACACAAACGCAGGTATTCAAGCACAAAGTTCAACCTGAAATGCAAAGGGAGGTCTCCAGCTCAAACAGCTAAGTCAGTGATTACATAAATTACTCACTGTTAACCCAAGAGTAAGACATCAGTTTCCATTTAGAAGAAATTAATTTTGTAAGATGTGATTTCATAAAGTACAAACTGACCTCTAACTCATTACATGGCAGGGAACGGTCTTGATCCCTGGCTTTTGCTCCTACCTCCCAACTGATCACACTTGACTCGAGAAATTTGTTTTAAGTGCTTACCAAAGAGGCAACTTACTGTCTTTAAAAAAAAAAAAAAGATGTTTATTTTTGTTTGTTGGAGACAACAGGGTCTCTTTACATAGTGCGGGCTGTCCTGGAACTCACTCTGTAGACTGGGCTGGCCTCGAGCTCAGAGATCCCCCTGCCCCTGCCTCCCAAGCGCTGACGTTAAACTGGGTGTTGCCCCGTGCCTGGCTATCTTAAATTTACTATTTCATGTGTATGGGTGCTTTGCCTTCCTGTGTCTATGCACAACCTGCATGTAGGGCCTTCAGAGGCCAGAGGAGGCCATCCAACCCCTTGCAGCACTGGCAACACGTGGGTGCTGGGAGCCCAGCCCAGCCCATCTGCAGGAGCAAGCACCATTAACCGTAAGGCCGTCCCTCAAGCCCAGGCTCAGGCGACCCCCACCCTGTAAGATTATTTTTAATTATGTATATGTGTGTAACTATGTACACATGAGCACAAGTGCCCCAGAGGCCAGAGGAGTCACAAATCCCCGGGCCGGAGTTAGTGTGTTGTAACCAACCTGACGCGGGTGCTAGGAGTCCAGTCTCTAAGAGGACTACCTGCTCCTAACTGCCACGCCACCTCTCCAGCCCCGAGGCTGTTTGAACACCCAGAACCACTGGTTTCACAATATCCTCCCACAGGGTACGCTGAGACATTCAACACTTTCACAAACCACCCCTTCCCAACATATTTGCTCAGTTTACTTAAGATAAATGAATTTTCTTTTCCTGCAAACAAGATGGGCTGACTCTCTGGGAACTAACATGCATTTCAGTTTTGGGAAAAAGGTTGTCACTTGAGAACAAGGTGCTAAGGAGATGGCTTCTTGCCCTTACCCAAACACTTTCCTTCCCTTCAGCGTGACTTGACATTTGTGGAAGGAAACACTGTAAGACTGCTGTGCAACAGCAAGTGTGGCAAACCCAGCGAGTTAGAAGGGGCCTGACTGGGACAGCTTTCCAGGGTTCATTAGGTACCCTTACTCTTTGTTGCCAGCCAGCCTGCTGGGAGGGAACCCAGTCTCTACACTTGAGGAGGTGCTTTTGAAGACGCAGCACTGTGACGTAGAGTCTGTGGTGGACAGATGTTCCCTGCACACAGGGCCACTGGGAGTGGCCAAAACGCAGCCAACTTCCTCCTCCTCCAGCAGGCCTCAGCAACCCCACCTGTCTTACACAGGGTGAGGCATGACTCATCATAAAATACAGGGAAGAAGGGGGAGCCGTGCTTATTCGGAGAATAAGCAGAATGTCTGACTTAATTCCCGCGCAGCCGCCTGCCAGCACCTGGCTCTGTCTTTTTCCCACCTGGGCGGAGGGGCAGTCTATCCCTTAAAAAAAAAGCCAGGGTGGGTAGAGCGCTTGCCATGTAAGCATGAAACTGAGTTCAGATCCCCCAACATGCCAAAGGTGGCCACACATAGCTATGACCACAGCCCACGCGTGTCAGAGACCAGCGGTTCCAGCTACTCTAGCCAATCAATGAAGAGAATGTCTCAAAATAGTGAAGTAAATAAGTAAAGGCAGAGAGTGACTGAGGAAGACAACTGATGCTACCTCTGGTCTGCGTATCTGTATGCATGGAAACGGCCACCTGCACCCTGCATGTATGTACACACATGTACACTATATAGACACATGCCCAAGGTGATCTTGAGCTTCTGTCATAGCTTCCTGAGTATATATGGCTACAGAGGCAGAGTGTACCTGGCTTTTATTTTATTCCTTTAAAGTTTTTTTGTACTATTTCTCTGTGTGTATGTAGATGTATGAATGTGTATGGAGGTCAGAAGACAACTTGTGGAAGTTGGTTTCCTCTTCCTACCTTGTGGCTGTCAGGGCTTGAACTAGATCATCAGCCTTGGTAGCAAGAGCTTTCTCCTGCCGAGCCATCCTACCAGTACCTAGCTACTTTTATTTCATCCAATCATTCACTTATTTATTTTAATTTTTCAAGACAGGGTTTCACTGTGTAGCCTTGGCTGTCCTGGAACTCACTCTGTAGAACAGGCTGACTTCAAACTCAAAGACCCCCTGCCTCTGCCTCCCAGGCCTAGGATTAAATATGTGCACTATCACACCGAGCCCCAGTTTCTTTAAAGCCACAGGCAGGGGCCACTGAGATGGGGCAGCAGCTTTGTAAAGGTACCTGCTGCCAAGCTGAGATGGACCACTAGGTGGAAAGAGCTGACTCCTGAGGTTGTCCTGACATACATTCCGTGGTACTGAGCCTTTTTATTCTTTCTTTCAAGACAGGGTTTCTCTGTGTAGCATTGGCTGTCCTGGACTCACTTTGTAGACAAGGCTGGCCTTGAACTCACAGAGGTACACTTGCCTCTACCTCCCCAAGTGCTGGGATTACACGCATGTGCCATTGTGCCCAGCTGATTTTATTCTTAAAGAACAAGATTTTGTACTCAAGAGGCATAAACAGGCAGATCTTCACAAAATCTAGGGCAGCCAGGGATACAGGGACACAAAGGCATAGTAAGACTCAACTAAGGGCTGGAGAGATGGCTCAGAGGTTAAGAGCACTGGCTGCTCTTCCAGAGTTCCTGAGTTCAACTCCCAGCAACCACATGTTGGTTCACAACCGTCTATAATGAGATCTGGTGCCCTCTTCTGGTGTGCAGGCAGAACACTGTATGTGTAATAAATAAATCAATCTTAAAAAAAAAAAAAAGACAACTAGTTTTTGTTTTCTTATTCTCTTATTTTCTGGGTTTGGTGTTTTGCAGCGCCAGGGATCAAACCCAGAGCCTCATACATGATAGGCAAGCACTCTACCAACTGAGCCACACTCTAATCTCTGAGCTCTTTGAGTTGGATGTATAGTACATTAATAAAAAAGTAACGTGGGGAAAAAAGTAATGTGGACAGTGTTTTTCTTCTAAATTGAGAAGGAACCTAGGTTATGCCCTCTTTTTCCAGTATCTGTGGGCAGAACCTCTAAAATATTAGTAAGTGCTGACTACACAAACAAAATGTTTTAGTCTGTGAACTTTTGTTACTGAACCCATTAAAGAAATCTTAGAAATCCAACAAATAAGCCAAAGAGCCAGGCATGCGTGCATTCCTGGCTCTCAGGAGGTTGAGGCAAGAAATGTGCACTGAAGGCTAACCTGGGCTACTTATCAAGACTGTTTCAAGAACCAACTAGACAAAGGTCTCAAGTTACTGACTACAGTTAAGTCAGATGATAAAGAAGCCCAAAGTTAAAACCATACAGCAAGGACATCTACGTGCAGAGAAAGGAGAGGGGGCAGGGAAACCCGCCGGGGTCAACAGACCACCTCCAGCAGGTGGAGCTCCAGCAGGACAGCAGGGTCCGTGTGGTAGGACCAAGGGTGCAGGGGAGAGGTGTGACATTACCAATAAGGGTGACCGGCATGCCGTATTCCAGCGCCGAGATGGCGGTCCACTTTCCAGTGCCCTTCTGCCCAGCACTGTCCCGGATCTTTGGTAACAGCTCTTTGCCATCACTGTCCAGGAACTTGAGAATATTAGCAGTGATTTCAATCAGGAACGAGTCCAGCTCTGTCTTGTTCCACGTTTCAAATGCCTACACACAAAAGAGAAAGCCGGGTCAGAGGGTTCTGTGGGCTTCCTGACTCACCTGCCATATCCTTGCTTCTCTAGATAGCTGCTGGGTGCACTGTTGAGCAATGGGGCCTGCAGACTCCTCATCCGGCCCAAGCTCCTCCCTTCATCTGGGTCTGTGCACATTGCTACCTTCTTGCTTTATCTCAAAATCTACCTCCTGGGACTGGGTACTGCTCAGTGGTGAGGGTATTCTGTGTTTTAATATTTTCCTAACAAAATGTTGGAAAAAAGCTTGTGCTTCCCCAGTGGAATGAACTTAATAAAAAAAATTTATTATTGTTTATTAGGATGTTTATTTCTTATGTGTTGGGTATTTTCCCAGCATGTATTCATATGTTCCATCTGTATTCAAGGCCCACAGAGGTCAGAAAAGGACACCAGATACCCTGGACGACTGTGAACCTCCACATGGGTTCTGGAAACCCAACCCTGCCACCCTTCTCCAAGAGTACCAAGTGACCTCATCCACTGAGCTATTAGCTCTGGACCCTGGGATGAACTTTTTTGAGTAACTTCCAGAGCTCCAATCCTACCTTGGTCAACAAAGACAGCTACTTAGCTCCCTTTGGGAACACAGGCGGGAGTAAGAAAGAGATGGCTCGGTGGCAGAGTACTGGCCTACTATGCCTAAGGCGAGGCCTTGCAGTCCAGGGAGGCATGTATATGAGGCCACACTCGGTGCCTGACACAGCGTGGCTCACTAACTAATCATCCGCCAGTGATTGCTGCTTCATGGCCGCCCATCATGTTTTATGATGCCATTACCGTGGCTTCCCTTACATTAAGCTGAGTCCCTGCAGGCCACCAGACAGCCAGGCAAGCAGGAAGGAGGAAGGGTTAATTGTCAGTAGCAGTCTTGCTCTTACCGAGCTGTCTTGCCTGGGTGGAGGCAGTGCCTGGGACTCACCTGGGCCATCTCCTTGTGCTGCATGCCCAGGACGTCCTTCATCAAGTGGTAGGCCTCACAGATCAGCTGCATGTCGCCATACTCTATCCCGTTATGCACCATCTTCACAAAGTGCCCAGCACCCTCATCTCCCACCTGCCAGGGCAAAAAGCAACGAGGCCTTCAGAGCAATAGACTACTAAAGAAAATCCTCAGTGGACCCGAAAGGCTTCAGAAAGACTCCCTCTCATACAAAACGTATCATTGGAAAACTGCTTTTTAACAGGAACCTCCTAACATACCCCAAATCTCCCACTACTTCTCATTACTAAAGCAACTCCCTCCTCCCCAGCTCCAGCACAGGTTAGTCTTTATGGTCCTCAAGTTAACACTTCTCTGGCAACAGCTTGTTAAAATAAATTAAATTACTTGTATTTGTCCTAGATACAAATGTAATACAATTTTTCCTAACAGCTACTAAAGGTGAAATGAGTGAGATCAAGGTCTGTCGTGGGCCTTTTAAATCTGTAAGTGTATTCTCTGATGGTCCCATCACCGGTAAGGTATTTACTTTACTAAGTTGGTAGGATTATCAATTTATCAGCTTATCAATTTATCACAGCATTTAAGGAGGGCCTTTCAGGAGCTAGACAGATGGCTCAGCAGTTAAGAGCACTGGCTGTTCTTCCAGAGGACCCAAGTTCAATTCCCAGCACCCACATGGCAGCTTAAAACTGTCTGTAATTGTAGTTCCAGGGGAGTCAACACCCTCAGACATACATGCAGGCAAAACACCAATGTACATGTAATAACACACAATTAAAAAAAAAAAAAAAAGGGAGGGTCTTTCAGCTGTGTTGCGCTGCTTATATGATACTACGGTGTTTCTCTCAGAGGCTTCCCATCTACCTTTATCGCTGGCCGGCCCCTTCCAATTTGGAAACTAGCTGTGTCGTATGAGGACATCCTACTTCACTCTTCCTCTTCCTGTTGCTCCAGAAGTGAATGAGCCTAGGATCACATACTTTCAATTTATACCATTTATTCTTGACCTGAACCCAAGCCTGCAGGCTACAGGAGTTGACTCTAGCTGAGTCAAGACCCACTGGTGCAGCTGGCTTTTCCTTTACTTGGGCCTAGAGGAAGCTGAAAGGAAGTTACTGTCACAGCCCTCTAATGGTAGTGCCCTGCCACCAAGGGAGGAGTCCCTTTCTAGTCCCTTACACTAAGATTGGAAAGACTGAGCGGCTTTTCGCATCACAGCCTTTGACCACACTTAGCAGAGGATAATGGAACTTGATACTGGTCCTTGGGGAAAGGCAGGCACCAAAGCTGGCAGTTAGTGGGAGTGTTTTCCTTGTACCCACATGCCTGGGTCCTTATGTTATCCCTAAACTTAATCATACACATTAGTAAAATAATAAAGTGAGCACATAAAATAACAGGTATAAAAAAGGGGCATGAGATGTGGTGGTGCATGGGTCTGTAATTCAGGAGACTGAGACCCAGCGCCTGCCTGGGCTACACAGTGAGGAGACACTAGGAGCTGGGGATAGTAAGATGGTTCAGGAGATAAAGGTGCTTCTGCCAAGCCTGAAGACCCGAGTTTAGTTGTGGCACAAACATGGTGGAAGGAGACCACTGACTCCTAAAAATTATCCTCTGACCTTCAAACACAGCTTCTTCACACCCTCCCACGAATAAACCAGATAGATAAACGTAAATCAGAGGCAGACAGGGAAAAAGAGAAAATGGAAGAGGAAGAGGAATAAAAGGGAAACAAGTAAAATTAAGGAAAAGAGAAAGAAAAAGAGGGAGAAAAGCTGGTGACAGCGTAGAGCTTATCCAGCACAACTGGGCGTTTCTCAGATGAGCCTTTGTGTAGTGATCAGTCCCGGGATGGAGACAGATCTGTTAACTAAGACCATTGGTTAACGAGTGCTAATGGCAACTCTTGCCTCCCTGCGCTGGTGTGCTTTTCTCATCCATTGTCCTGAAGCTGCAAGATGGGATATTTATTCTCACAGCAACACCAAACAGGAGGGGAAGAGTCTGTGGCCAGACTCCTGAGCTTTGGTGAACACCCAAGTACAAAAAACCCGAAACCCAGGCTATGCAAAAACGTTCATGCATGTCTTGAGACATCTGATGTGGCAAGGTGGCAAACCCAGTTTACTTTCAGCATTTGCTGGCCGTGGAGTAAAGAGCTACAGAGACCCTTCGCTTCCCCTGCTATTTACGAAATCCTCTTTTTAGTCAGCCTTAGGAAGCTGCTTTTAACACAGTAACCTCCTGGCCCTGGAGGGTTGGTTAAAGCACAGGGACATTAGACAGCTGGGAGAGTGACTTAGACTGAGAAGCTTAGAGCACAGAGCTAACCACTGGGACCACGGTAGTCTTTCTTCAGCTGTGTACTCCGTCAAAGGGTAGCCCCGAACTTGCCCAGTCACAGCAGGGTTCTCCAGTTCCTACTTTCGCAGCGATGGCTTGGAAGATCGTCTTGATGTGGGGCCTGCGGAAAGGAGAAGTGTGGTTCAGCCAACAAGAGAAGGCCTGAGCTTTCAGTTCAGTGCTCAAGGACAACACTCAAGGCCACCACCCAGAGTAGCGGATCTCCATGCCCTGTGTGTGGGCCTCAGAATACACGCTATACAACACCTGAGTCAACACACAAAGGAAAAGGCAAGGCAGAAGCAGCAGAAGAGGGACGTGGCTGCACGGTTAAAGTACACAGTTACCATGCAAGAGGCCTTGGGCTCCATCCCAGACCTCACCGACCCGACCCCACAGAGCACCAGAAGAATCTCCTACCACTTTATTAGAACAAGCAGACTCAAGAGCAAGCAATACAAGAGCATTGTCTGGACGTCTGTTACCATGACATGACCCTATACATTCGGGTCAGACAAGCTGGGACTGTGTGGCACTTTCAAGAGATGCTCTCGTCTGGAGCAAAAACAATTCTTCCTTTCATCCCGCTCACTATGAACTCACAGTTGATCCCTGAGCCCGTCCCTTCACCAGTCTACCCTCTACCAAAGAAAAGTACGTATTCTCCAAAACGTTTGCTACAGACTCCAAAAGTCGACACAGGCAAGCTCAATGCTTAGGACTGGGCTAGGGTCGCTATACCTTAAGCTTCCAAAGGTCAGGGATCTGTCTGTGACAGGACAAAGGTAAGAGAACATGCACACACGATGCAAGAGCAAAGTATCTAGATGACAGAAATGTGCCCAGTGCCTCCCAGCTCTCACTCCTCCATCTCACACCAGGCTGTCCTGTGCTGAAATACACAAAGCATGATGTACTCACCAAGCCTCTTTGTTCCCTCCTGGCATGAGTGACGGCCCATACCGGGCCCCTTCCTCACCACCGCTGACTCCGCTCCCTACAAACAAGATCCCCTTGGCCTTGAGATCCCGGCATCTTCTCTAAAACAGAGAAAAACAACTTCAGGGTTTTCTCACAAAATAAATTCCTTCTGATGAATGAGAGGAGGTATGAGACCAGTAGAAAGAGTTCATATTTGCAAGTAAATGACCCAAGGGCTCAGTAGAAAATGACCCAAGGGCTCAAGAGCAACCATACAAGGTAGTTTATTCATTCAGTGCTGCAGTAACAGACTCCTAAAACTCAAAACACTCAGGAAGCCAAGACAGGAAGATTACAGGAGCTTGGGAGTTGGCTCGGCAGTTAAAAGCACTGGCTGCTCTTCCAAAGGACCTAGGTTCAATTCCCAACACCCACACAGCAGCTTACAACTGTCTGTAACTCCATTTTCAGGGGACCTGACACTGTCTGTCTGTCTCTCTCTCTCTCTCTCTCTCTCACACACACACACACACGCATATAAGCAGGCAGAACACCAATGTACATAAAATACAACCATGCTGTACAGTGGTAGCATGTGATGCATTATAGAAACAGGGCTCCTGCAAGAAGCTCTCAGCCTGCTGTATCTAAGCCATACATAAGCCTGCTGTATCTCTCTTGAGTTATAAACTCATGCAACTGGAGTCTCATCCATCAAGTGTCTTAGCAGAAAAAGGCTGAGATCCAGCATGCCAATACCAATCCCCAAAGGATCACAAGACAGCTCATTCTTTGGTCACATGCGCAATGCTACTATTTCTTTCTAGAATGTTCTCAAGACCTGAAGGAATCTGAACACTTACTGTTGTGTCCCGGTACTCAGAATTTCCTCCATCAATGATGATGTCACCAGTGTCCAACAAGGGTACCTGAAACCAAATACTACCTTAGGATGGACCAAAGGCAGAAATAAAACATACCTTGGCCACTGAAAACAAAGATTTGTCCCATATAAACAGTGGGAAAGCATTCGTTATGTAAACTCCAACAACCTTCTTTGGCCAAAACGGCACCTTTAAGTTTGTGGCTGCCTAACCCAGTCAGACCCCTGCACCGTACGCTTGTGTTTTCCTTCTCTCCCTCTCCTCTGTCCCTTCTCTCCTGAGGCAGGGGCTCACCATTCAGTCCTGGGTGGCCTGGAGTTTGCAACGGCCTCACTCATATAGACCCGCCTGCCTCTGGAGCTCGAGGATTAAAGACATGACCTCCATCCTGGCTGGGTTTACTCTCTATTGCTCAGCCCCTCCCCCAAGCTCCACCTCAGACCACGTCAGCACTTCCCTAGGTGGCGAACAATCAAGAAGCTTTCAGCCCACTGTTTGGGAGCGAACGGTGGGCAGTTTGGCATCTTTCTACACGGGAAGCTTAGTAGTCTTTTCTCTTGGCGTCCTACCTTCCTAAGCCACTCACTGAAAAGATTGCCAGCTGGTTACAGGTTTTTCTCTTGGAAACAAGTCTCCAATAGCAATACTCTCCCTCTGTGATCACATCATTTCCACATCATTTTTAAGTCAGTGCCTTGGTTTTTTTCTCCAATGGTTATTATAGTTATTTCTGAATATCTAAAATATTTCTTTCTACCTGTTTCCCTTCATTTGTAAGTATATTTTTCTTCCCAAAGTACTCTTCTTTTAAAAATATTTTTATGGCTCAGAGGTTAAGAGCACTGGCAGTTCTTCCAGAGGGCCTGAGTTCCAGTCCCAGCAACTTCATGGTGGCTCACAACCATCTATAATTAGATCTGGTGTCCTCTTCTGGCCTGCAGGCACAAATGCAGGCAGAATACTGCATAATAAACAAACAAACAAATAAACAAACAAATAAATGTGTGCATTCCCATGAAGGCCAGATGTTGGATGCCTTAGAGCTGCCATTACATATGGTTGTGAGCCACTATATGGATGCTGGCAATTACACTCAGGTCCTTTGGAAGAACAGCCAGCGCTCCTAAAAACAACTCCAACTCATTTCTAAATAAAACCTGTATTAGACACTATAGTTTACTACCAAGTAGCACTAAACATTCATACATATCACAGTCAACACTGCAAGATACCAAAGCTGGGGATACATTCCAGTGATAGAGTGTGTGCAAAAAATGAAAGGCCCTGAGTTCTATTCCTCAGGACCAAAACAAAACCAGAAAACACAGAGGTATGGTGGACGGTGCCTGTAACAATAGCACAAAGTAGACTGAGGGAGGAGAACTGTCAAGATCAAGGCCAGCTTGGGCTAATACATAGTAAGCCGGGTGGTGGTGCATACCTTTAATCCCAGCACTTGAAAGGCAGAGGCAGAGGCAGGCAGATCTTTTTGAGCTGGAGATTAGCTGGTCTACAAAGTGAGTTCCAGGACAGCCAGGCCTACAAAGCAAACCCTGATCTTGAAACAAACCCCTATCACCCCCCCCCAAAAAAAAACCAACAACATAGTAATACCTTGTCTCAAAAACAAAGAAAAAAAAATAAAACAAACAAAACAGAGAAACAGCTGGGCTGTGCCTGAGGGGCAGGAGCTTGCATTTAGCCATCATGTGCAAAACCCTGAAATAGGTCTCTGGCTCTGGAGCCAGAGGAACCCAACAGGAACATACACAACTGTCAATCAAAGACAGAACATGGATGACTACTGTTCAGATGCTACTAGTCTTCAAAAGCTCTAGGTGAAATATCCTTAGTGTCCCGTAACTATGACCACCCAAGAATATACCATTATGGGCCAGCAAGATGGCTCAGTGGGTGAAAGCACTTGTTGAATAAGCCTGATCCTGGAACCTTGATCCAAGCTTGATCCTGGAAACCAAAGCAAGGTTGGAAGAAGAAAGCTGACTCCACAGAGTTGTCTTCTGACCTCTGCCTGCATGCTTTCATGCCCCACACTACAATAATAACAAATAAAATAAAATCTTGAGCCAGTGAGAAGGCTCAGCGGATAAAGGCATCTGCCATCAAGCCAGACAACCCGAGTCTTTCCGGAAACCCCATGGTGGTGGTAGAGAACCAACTCCCTCAAAAGTCCTTGACTTCCACATTAAACTTTGTCACACACCCACACAAATACTAAATAAATGTTTTGTTTTTTTGTTGTTTTAAATAGGGGCTAGAGACATGGTTCAAGGGTTAGGGCACTGGCTGTTCCTGCAGGGGACCTGGGTTCCATTTCTAGCACCCACATGGCAGCTCACAACTGCCTCTAACCCCAATCCCAAGGAATCTGTCTCTTCTGGTCTCCTCAGGCACTTCATGCAGGTGGTTTGCAGATACACATGCAGGCAAAACACTCATACATATAAAATCAAATGAAAACTTTTTAGAAAAAAATATAGCTGGGTGGCTGTGGCTCACACCTGTTAATTCCAGCACTTGGGAGGCAGAGGCAGGCAGATTTCTGAGAGTTTGAGGTCTATAGAGCAAGTTCCAGGATGGCTAGGGCTACATAGAAAAACCCTGTCTCAAAAAACAACAAAACAAGCTGGGCATGGTAGTGCCCTCCTGTAATTCCAGCACGGGGCGGGGGATAAGAGGTGGAGAGGCAGGCGGATCTCTGTGAGGTTGAGGCCAGCCTGCTCTACAAAGTGCGTCCAGAACAGCCAAGGCTACACAGAAAAACTGTGAAAAACAAAAAAGCAATATCAAAAGAACATAAAAATAATTACTATTACATAAGTGCCAATCAAGCCAACCAAGATAGAAACATTTAAGCATTCATTTCATCAGAACTGATCAGTTTATATCCAGAAACTGAAACACATCTCTAAAGTAAGACACGTTAGAGGGAAGAAAAGGCAAACACTCTGAGTGCTAGCAGTGTCTGAGAACAGAGCTGGCCTTACCAGTTTCTCGATGAAATCATCAACAGCTTGCCCAGCCTTCACAAGAATTATGATCCGGCGGGGCTTCTTCAGCTTGGAGACCATCTCCTTCAAGGACTGTGCGCCGACCACTTTGGTTCCCTTTGCCTCATTGGCCAAGAAGTCATCAACTTTGGAGACAGTCCTGTTGAAAGCACAGACCTGGAAGGACAAAAGGCCCGTTAGAGGATCTGGGACACACATGGCTCTCAGGTGGTGGATCCAGCCACAGAGAAATGTCTATTCCGCCCAAGGTCTAAAGAGAGCTGACCCGCCTTCTCTTTTTAAGTGCCGGGTGATCCCAGCAGGATGAAACAGCAGAGAACCAAGGCAAAGGCCAGTTGCCACTTGTTGCTTATCAGGTTTAGCCTGTCACTGCTGCCTGGTCCTCTGTCCCTGGTAATACTGGTATCTAAGCCATGTTACTATTTAGAAAGAACATTCAGATCCCATAGACAGGAGGATCCTCTAGCGCCAGCAACTCAGAAGACTGAAAGGATCCCTTGAGTCCTGAAGGTGGGACTCCAGTGTGGCAACATCATGAGACACTGTCTACAAAGAAAAAGAACCCCCATTTTCACTTACCCCGAGTCTCACTAGCCAACTGAGCTACAGCTCTACATCCTTCAAGATCTGGCTCCCTTTACATCTGTGGTTCTCAACCTTCCTATGCTGCGACCCTGTAATACAGTTCCTCATGTTGTGGTGACCCCAGCCATAAAACCGTTTTCATAACTACTTTGTAACTGTAAATCTGCTACTGTTATGAATCACAGTGTAAATATTTATGAAGATAAAGGTTTGCCAAAGGGATCTAGACCCACAGCTTGAGAACCACTGCTTTATATTTCTCTCCAAGCAGGCTCCTTCTTCAAGAAGAATAGCAGAAAACAGAAATTCCTTTTTTTGTTTGTTTATTTGAGACAGGGTTTCTCTTGGGTAGCCTTGCCTGTCCTGGACTCACTTCGTAGACCAGATTGGCCTCAACCTCACAGAGATCTGCCTGCCTCTGCCTCCAGAGTGCTGGAATAAAAGGTGTGACCACCAAGCACAGCTGCAGAAATTCTTTTACAGAGACGACTAAGCAGCAACAGGGCTAACTAATCGAGAAGCACGTTCCAGACGCCTTGGCGTCTGTGAAAAACCGCGTCAATGCTCACCGCGGGAAGGCAAGGTGTCTCTAGCACTTACCACAAATCCATGGTCATTCATGTTCAAAATTAAGTTCTGGCCCATGACAGCCAGTCCAATCAGTGCAATGTCAGCTCTGGAATGCCAAAAAAGAAAAGAAAGGACGTTAGTGCCACTTGATCGCTTTTAATAAGCCAGGAAGGGAGCCCACACCCTCCCCGACTGACTGCGCCCGCACAGCAAGCACCGGGGAGTGCCCGCGCCCTGCTGCCCCTGGCCATCACTCCCGCTGGCCCGCGGGCTCCCCCCGCCCGGGGCGGCCTCCCTTCCCCGCGAGCAGGTCGCAGCCGCGAACTCCCGGGGCGGCCGAGCTTCCGCCACCCACGGCGGGGGGCCCTGACGTGCAGGGGTCCCGGCTGCGCGAGGGGGGCCAGGCGACCCCCGGGGCTGAGGAGAGCAGGCAGGCAGAGCCCCGCCGCCACCACGCTGGCCCCGGAAGTCTCCCGGGCCGGCCGCGCGTGCCGGTCACTCACTGGGCCATGGCGGCGGGCAGAGCAGAGGCGACGAGGAAGAAGAAGGAAAGACTGAGCGGTCCGAGGCGAGAGTGGCGAGGTCCGGCTCCCGGCGCCTCGGGAGCTTTGCTGCCACGCCCGCCAATCGGAAGGCAGGGGCGGGGCGATGCCCCACGCTATTGGTTCTCTCCGGCGCCTGTTATACCACCTGAGGGCAAACGGGCCCGCCCACCCCCGGAGCCAGATCTGTAGAGCGCCGAGCGGTCGATGGCCCACTGAGCGTTTGCGTAAGCGGGCTGCGGGAGGCCGACGGCCTGGGCAGGGGCTCGCGTCTGCAGCCCAGCGTGAAAGAGAAGACCCGGGCTTAGTGCAGCTCGGGTGCGGTAACTCTGGTTAGACCACACATTACAATTTACCAAGCCCACAGGCGGCCTGCTCCTGGGTTGCACCCTCCCTTCCACTGTAAGCTCCTCAGCTCTGAGGCAGGAATCACATTGTCCTTCCGGTGGGAACCCGGCGTGGTCAGCGTGTACCATTTTCGCAGGTCAAGAAACAGCGGCGCACCCTGGGGCGCGGTGGTCAGCAGGTAAAGCGCCAAGAGGGTGGAAATAGAACCCGCTCCACCAAGTTTGGCTTCTGAGCTCCGCGTGCAGCAGTGCGCGGGCCCGAAAGGCACGGAAGGAAGAGAAAAAGGCAGCGGAGGAGAGGCTTGAGGGGTTTTCGGGTTTGTTATGGCTTGAGTTATTATTGTTCTATTTTATGCGTGTGGGTTTTGCCTGCGTGTATGTCCGTGTAGTTCGTGCTGTGCCTGGGGCTCAGGGCGGTCAGGAGCGGGCGTGGGATCATCCCCCCCCCCGCGGGACTCGGACCTGGGTCCCCCGGAGCAGCACCCGTTGGTTTTTAACCTAAACTCGGAGGCTGGCAGAGTGGTTCCCTAGCATGCACGATGCCTGGTTCTGGCCTCAGCGGCAGCCGTGGTGAACGTCCACAGTCCCGCTTTCTTTGCTGTCTTTCCCTTGTATGTGTCTGTGCCTCCCTCCTCCACGTAGGAACACTGGGGTTGCAGCCCTGCTCATGCTCTGGGTATATGGGTACTGGAGATCTGAACCCAGGTCTTCGTGCTTGCTTAACAAGGCCCTTACTCAAGCATCTCACCAGTCACGACCCCTGTTTTTGTGCCGCGCTGAGGACGCATGCCAGGCGAGCACTACCAGCTGAGCTACACCTCAAGCCCTACTTTAGTTAGATATGTCTCATTTGCCATGTTCCCCGGGCTAGCCTAGAGCTCCTGGACTCCAGCAATTACCAGCCTCCAAAAAGCAAACATCACTGCTCATAACTTACCTTTTTCTGGAGTGAAAACCCGTGCATCGTCTGTGACTGCCTGCCTCAGTCTGAGCTTCCGTCTCCAGGAGCCACCTGC
The DNA here is from genome assembly GCF_030254825.1 of Meriones unguiculatus. Lineage (NCBI taxonomy): Eukaryota > Metazoa > Chordata > Mammalia > Rodentia > Muridae > Meriones > Meriones unguiculatus. Next base: position 6,767,904 of record NC_083351.1, on the reverse strand, counting down.
TTGTTAGCCAGGATGAAAGCACAACCCTTCCTCAGCCGGATCCCCAGAGGATGATGTCCTGGTACAAGACTGGAAGACTGGCCCGGCCGGCTCGGCTTCACTGTGCACACTGTAGAACACACAGACTCATCCTTTCCTCAGCCCGCCACACTGCAGATTCAGAGTTTCTGGCTCCTGAGTAAGGTCCAGGTGCTGTTTCGCCTGCTGGATCCCACCACCTTTTAGTCTCAGTTTACTTTCCCGTTCAGACTTGGGTGTTAGTGTGGTGCTTTCTCTTGCCTTCAGCTTCGGCCATCTCTCAGGAGTGTCTATCATGTCCTTCAGGGAATTCCTTTCATCTTTCCCAAGTTTTGCACACAGAACATAGGCATATATACTTGATGGCAAATGAAGAAACTGGTTTGTACCAGTTTGAGTTTTTGTTTTGTTTGTTTTCCTCTCACTACAGTACTAGAGATCAAACTGCAGGCTTTGAGCATTCTAGGCAACACTTTCCACTGAGCCACATGCCCTGCCCTGTGTGGCTTTCTGTCTCTGTTTTTGTGAGTGTCTCTCTGTGTCTGACAGGTGCCTGCTGCCCCTACACCTCCAGCCCCCTGGAAACACCAACAGTCAGATCTGCTCCAACTCTGAGCTTGTCATACCCTTATTTCCAGGACAAGAATGGAAACTGGGTTCCAGGTAGGAGCTGCTCCAGGCAGCTTCTCTTACAGTCCTCAACCCATTGTCTAGCCTGTGCAAGGTGGGGGGGGGGGGGAAAGAGGTCGGGTTTCCAAGTTTATGTTTTGCTTTAATTAAATAATTGATTGATTTTGAGACAAGGAGACAAGGTCTCAGTACACAGCCCTGGCTTCCAGGCTTTTGATTGTTTTTGTGGTGTTTTGTGGAGCTTGAACTATTTTCTTTTTCTTTCTTTCTTTCGTTTTTTTTTTTTTTTTTGAGGTCTCACTTTGTAGCCTAGGATAACCTCAGATTCCCATCAGTCCTCCTGCCTTAGCCTTCTGTTTTTACAGAATCTGCCCAGCCTTGGCACTGTGAGTCTACAGATGAGGCCTTCGCAGTCCAGGGCCTTGTGAAGCACATTAGTACTTACCACGACTGCGTCTCTGCCTTAGTTGTTGCGCACCCCATGTTTGTTCATTTTGTGTGCTTGTTTGTGTTTGTGTTTGGGCACACATGGAAGTCAGTTGTGCTCTTTCTCTGCCATGTGGGTTCTGGTGACCAAACTCATGTCATCAGGCTTGGCAGCAGACACTTTACCTGCTGAGTTATTTCATTGGCCCTAGTCCTTAGCTGTTGTGTTTTTGTTTTTGCTTATTTAATTTATGTGTATATAGGCAAGTGTGTGCAGGTTCCTGACAAAGCCAGAAGAGGGAGCTGGAGTTGTGGGCTGTGAGGTGCCTAACATGGGTGCTGGGATCCAAACTCGTGTCCTATGGAAGCAGTGCATGTGCTCTTGGCTGTTGAACCTTCTCTTAGTCCACAGGTCTATAGTTACTAGATTTTTTTTCTTTTTCTTTTTTGAGGCAGCATCTTACTGTATAGCTCAGGCTGGCCTCAATTTTGCAATTCTTAGCTCCACATCCTGGGGTTAACACCCAACTCTAAGGCCTTCCTCTTAAGTCCAGAGGGAAGGAGTGGGCCCACTGAGGAGGAGCTGGAGCAGCTGGCCTTCCCTGGAGGACCAGAACACTTTGCAATTACTCCTGTACTGGATGCCACCACCACAGGCATCTCTCTGTCACATGCTGGATTTGTCACTTTAGCCTTAGAGCAAATGAGGATAAACCATGGCTCAGATAATCTAGGAGAAGGCTTCACACAGATAAAAGGATCGCCGTCCACTGGCTCATGATAGTCCTCAGGCCATGATCATGGGCTCCTGCCTCTCTTGCTGCTTTCCCAGGACAGAGGATAAGATGAGGGAAGCCCAGGTTCATGCTTCCGTATTCCCAACACACATACACACGAAGGCAAATGAGCAGAGTGGGCGAGGTGGCTCTTCCTGTGATTCCAGCATTTGTCCAGCAGAGGCAGGAGCACTGCTAAAAGCTCAAGGTCACTGGGACTGTCTTTTGTTTGTTTGAGACAGGGATCCTTTGTGCAGCTCTGGCTGTCCTGGAACTCACTCTATATCAGGCTGGCCTGTAACTCAGATCTCTGCCTGCCTCTGCACCATCACCACCTGGCTGAGACTCAACAACAAAACAACTCTCTGTCTCTCACACATACCATTACATAACAAATGTGTGCATATGGATATATGATACACTACACACATACACACAGTCTCATATAGCTCAGGCTGGCCTGGAACTAACTCAAGTCTGATCTTGCTGTCCCAAGTGCTGGGATACAGACGTGTGTGCCACCGCACCCCATTTCACAAAGTGCTGGAGATTAAGCTGAGGGCTTTAAGTATTCTAGGAAAGCATTCTACCACCCTACATCCTCTGAGCAAGAAACCATTATTGTGGCTTGAGTGATGGCTCAGTGACTAGGAGCGCTGCAGTGTTCACCATCATCTGCAGCTCTGGTTCCAGAGGATCTGGTGCCTTTCTCAGACCTCTGTCGGTGCTGGACACACGTGGTGAACAGACATGTATGCAGGCAAAACATCCGTACATAAGTACAAACTATACGAGCACACACACATTTATTTATTTAAAGTTAGAGAAAACAAACGAAAACGAATCATTCTTCCTTCATCTTGCGTGAGGAGCTCACGGAACTGACTTTCCCAGCCAGTCAGTGACAGAACTGAACTTTAACCCTGGGCCCAGCTGGGATTCTTTCTTAACAGGAGCAGCAACACACGATCATACCTACTTCAAACTTGTGAAACTGGCTACATCTCTGTGTTAGAGGGTTTAGGCTGTATTGCCTTTCTCAGTGAGGAGGTTGGGAGAGCAGCCATTGTTACGAAGCCCTTCTCTTTTAAGAGAGCCGTGGTGACAGGCAAACCTTTCAACTTCACAGCAACTTCTTCCTCCTTCTGTGGGCTTACTTCCAACAGAAGATTGCCATCACATTTTGTTGCAGGAACAGATTGATTGCTCTAGTCTGAGATTTAACAGGGGAGGAATTATGCTGAGTCAATGTGACTAAACATCTGGACTTCCCCAAGTCACCACTGACTAGACTTTATGCACACATAGTTAGACATTCAATAGCTATCTTCTTAATTAACTGTTGTTAAACCCTTACTTGGATTGTCCAGCTTTATGTTAAGGTACTAAAGGAAATTATCACTGCTTCCCAGGATTGTTGGAAAACTAGAGTAGAGAGGCTTAGGAGACCAAGGTTGGTGACCCTGGGTCCCTGATCACACTGACAGGTGTACTTAAAGCTTAATTTACTTCAAAACCTTTTTGGCTTGGATCTTACATCAAGAAATGTCAGAAACACAGTACTTAGAGTGAGGCCAGCCTGTGCTGTAGAGAGACCTCTCCTCAAACAGTAAAGGGCTGGGAGTGTAGCTCTGTGGCAGAGCACTTGCCTAGCATGTACAAGGCCCTGGGTTCAAGCCCTATCACCTCAAAGACAAAACAAAAAGACAAACCAACAAAATCCACCAAAACCTTGTCCCTCAGAGCAGATCCTCCCAGGGTGGAGCTCCCTGTTTAACTTATGTAATAGGGTGTGTCAGCAATGACTTATTGGTACAGACTTGAACGGTTCAGCCCTGCCACCAGCCTTGCTGTGTAGTTCCTGTAATTTTAACTTGCGTGGCTAGAAGCAGGCTAGAGAGAAAGCATTTTGGAAACACAATCTCTCTCTCTCTGAGAACACTCTCACAGACACCCCGTCCTCAGATGACTGAGCCTGTGAAGTGCTCACAGGGGGTACTCAGGGTTCTGCAGGGACAAGGCGCTTCCAAAGGGAGACTGCAAAATCTTCCTGTCCCATTAAAAGTAGAATGTTAAGAAAAAAACCAGAAAACTGGGCTGGGGTGTAGCTTAGTTGGTAAAGTGTGAGGACCTAACTCCCCAGCAGGCATGGTGACTGTTGTCATCGCAGTGCAGGGGTGGTGGAGGCGGGTGCTCAGTCAGCTGAGCCTGTCTGTGAGCTCCAGGCTGGGGAGACCCTGTCTCAGGCAGGCAGGTAGAGAGAGATGTTAAAATGTACCTGACAAATGACGCAGAAGTGCATATATGCACTGAAATAAAGGTCAAAAAAAGTAAAGAGATAACAAGAATAACAGAAAATGTACAGTTCAGCGAGACTGCCTGCCTCTGCTGCTCTCAGGTTGGAGACAGGGCAGCGTAGACAAGACTGAAATGTAGGTGACCACCTTAGTGAAAACAAACTCAGTTATTCAGTTCAAACTGAAGTCCGGCAGAGTTGAAGGACGACGTGGCCTGATAGAGCACATAGTGATTTAATTCTTCCCTCCAGGATCCAGCACCCTCTTCCAGTCACACTGTTTCCTTTCTCCCCTTTGCAGCAAAAATCTCTGCAGGAATTGTCAGTAAAGCTGAGCCTGGTGGCACACACCTGACCTAAGGAAGCTGAGGCTGGAAGCTAAAGACTTGTAGGCCAGGCAGCTGGCTCATAGTTAAGAGCACTGGCTGCTCTTCCAGAGGGTCCTGGTTCCTTTCCCAGCACTGCATAAAGCCAGCCATGTTGGGGCGCTGGAAAGCGCATGCAAACACGCACACACACACACACACACACACACACGTAACCCCAGTACTTAGAAAGTAGATGAGGAAGTAAGGAGAGAGCTCTGTGGTTAAGAACACTTACTGCTCTTCCAGAGGACTTGCAAAGATCCTAGAACCCACAAATAAGCTCACAGTTCTAGTCCCGGGGGATCTGTTGCCCTTTTCTGGCTTTCTCAGGCACCAGGCTTGCACATGGTGCAAAAACCAACCAACCCCCGGCACCCTCCCTACACCTCTCCCAATCTATACTTTAACAGCATCCTCAAAGTTCTAGAAGTGAGGGCTGCCTGCGCACACAGGACATAAGAGTCTCTGCCTAGTATACACAGCCCTGGGGTTGGTCCCACACCTAATAGACTGGGCAAGGTAGGGCAGGGCTAAAGTCTTAGCATTTGGAAGGTGAAGGATCAGGAGTTCAAGGCCATCTTTAGCTCAGTAACAATCTCAAGGCCTACCTGGGCTGTAGGAGACCTTGTTTCAAAAACAAAACAAACAGCTGCTCCAAAATCTCAACACTTCAGCTACTGAGGTTCAGAGTTAGTCAGAACTATATTTGCCCCAAACCTAATTTGCATCCTCTAATATCAGTTTTATTAATAGTAACTGGGGCCAGCAGGATGGCTCAGTAGGTTAGGGCGCTTACTACCAAACTTGAAAACCTAGAATTTGATACCTATGAGAGGATGGACTCCTGCAAAGCATCCTCCTACCTCCACACAGATCCATTGCCTGTGAACATATACATGATAAACATAAAAAGACAATGATGATGTGGCCTCCATCTTTTTCTTCTCTCGGTTTATTTTGAACTGAATAGCAATGGTACCGTGTGGCTCCCTCAAGCCCCCATCTCCTGTTGCCCAAGCCTGTGGTCATTGCTCAGTCCTTGTTTTGGCTCATCAGCCTCACAGGATGTGGCAACTGAGCCCTTCCTCTTCAATACTTCCTTACTCTGGTGGCCAAGTGTCCCTTTAGAGACCTCCAAGGCCATTCTTCTTCCTCTTTGTGGGACCTTTATGTACTGAAGTCCTCCTCCTGACCTCTATGTATGAAGTGCTCAGAAGTTCAGCTCTCCTTGCCTGTCTGGAGCCTTCATGTCCACAAAGACTGTCTACCATCTTCAACACCCCAGGAAGCTGCAACACTGCTGTTTTGCTGAACCTACCCCGTGAACTCTCCTTTCTCCTTTGCAGCTCCATGCAGATTTTCAGCAAACATGTTCTTGTTTTGTGATTAAGATTTCACTATGTAACCCTAACAGGGCTTGAATTTGAAATCCTGTCTTAGCCTCCATAAATGCCAGGATTACAGCATGAACCATCACACCCAGCCTAATTTTATTAGAAAAAAATAAATTGCATTTATCTTTTATGTGTGTGGCCATGGGTGCCAGGGTGTGCATGTAGAGGTCAAGGGATAGCTCTTAGGAGTTAGTTCTCTTCTACCATGTGATAGAACCCACATCATCAGGCTTGGTGGCAAGTGCCTTTACTAGCGAGATCATCTTGACGGCCCAACACACTCAACTATAAATATGTTAGTTCCATCTTTAACACATACTGAGTCTGACCTTACCTCTGCATATCCTGCTTCTTCATCCATGCCAGAGTCTCTGGAATACAGCCTACTTCCTAGTCTTGCCTCTGTGAATCCCAGACTGTTTAGGAACATGTCATGGGCCTCTCAGGTGCTTTCACTAGCTTCCCATTTCACTCTAGCCCTATGTCACCATGTCCTAGCAGCTTCCTGGTAACTCCTAGCACTCTCCCCTTTATTGGCTTCACATTGGCAGCTCTGTCCAAAAGATTTGATTTCTTCGCTTGGCAACTTCCCTAACTGGAGGGTGTGTGTGTGGGGGGGGTGGTTACATGGCCTACCCATGTGATGCAGGACTCGCTTGAGTGCTATCTCCTAAAAGGGCCTGTCATACCTAGATACCTCCTGTCTAACCATCCCTCTCATCTTCCATTTAGCTTTGTTTCCTACATTCACTGTTAAAACATGGTTCTGGCCAGATCCCACAGCCTGAAGAGATCAGGCCAGGCCTCCTGAGAACAGACACTGTTGGTACTGTAACCTTACAGGAACCCATAATTTATGGTCCTAATAAGTACCTGACTCCTTTATACTCTATGCTAAACTAAATCATGTGGTGTTAAATTTTCTACCATCCCCTAAAGCTTGTGTCAAACACCCTCTTTGTTCTGGGGATTGCTCTAGGGATTTTCTCTAAAAGATTTTTCTCTGTACCCCTAGCATTCTTACCTTTCCCTCTCCTTATTCTTAATCTTGTTTGTGTTTTTGAGATAGTGTCTCTATGTAGTCCTGATTGTCCTGGAACTCACTCTGCAGACCAGGCTGGCCTTGAACTACCAACTACCTCTGCCTCCCAGGTGCTGGGATTAAAGGTGTATGCCACCATGCTCAGCTTTATTCTTTTTTATTTTTTATAATTTATTTTTATTGTATGTACATTGGTGCTTTGACTGCATGTATGTCTGTGTGAAGGTGTCAGGTCCCCTGGAACAGGAGTTACAGACAGTTGTAAGCTGCCATGTGGGTGCTGGGAATTGAACTGGGTCCTCTAGAAGAGCAGCCAGTGCTCTTAACCTCTGAGCCATCTCTCCAGACCCTTTATTCTTATTCTTAATAGAGCACCTCTCTAGGCTTTTAAGGACCCTTTCACATCTGCCTCACTTATGTGTGTGTACCCTCATAGCCCATTTTCTTTCTAACCATTTCTCTCCCACTTCCTAGCCTGATCTTGGTTTTGAGAGTCTCTTTCCTAATAAATCTCATATTTGAAGGGTAATTCTGTGTCAGCTTCCTTCTTGAACTGACCACCACATTGAATATTTAACATTTTCCACTTAGTGTTAAACATCTGAATAGCTCTCACTGCAGTGGAGGTGTATGTTTTCTTTCTGTGGTGGTGGAAACACTGCACTCAAAACAGCACACAAGGTGTTGGATGGGCACTCAAAAGAATACATCACTGTTTTTTGTTTTGTTTTGGTAGGGTAGGCTGGCCTGGAATTTGATATGCATGAACTCTTAATCCTTCCTGAAGGCTTAGATTACAGGTATGTGCCACCATACCTGGTTTATGGGTTGCTGGAGGCTTTGTGATTACTAAGTCAACAGTCTATTAACTGAGCTATATTCCCAGCCCTGGCCTGGGACTCGAATCCCCTGCCTTGGCCTCCCGAGTACTGAGATTACAGGTGTACATGCACGGCCACACCTGGTCACCTCATTGCTTTTGCCCAGGTACAGACTTCATGACCATGGTTCCTTGCCTGTGCTCTGCTTACAAGGGAAGCTCACAGCAAATTTCAAACTACTGCCTTCCCCACCCTTTCCCGGACCCCCAGTGTAACACACCTTATCGTGGGTAGGTCTACAAAGAGGGGCTTCTGGAGAATGCCCACATCTTTTAGACAAAGTAGTTGCTTACACACTCGACAGAAAACTCTTCTAAATAATTCTATCACATGTACTTCTCTAGTTATAGCAGAAAAAACAAACCTGTAGGTCACACCATGGTTTCTATTTTAGACAGGAATGATTATCAGGCATAGTAGCACACACCTTCAGGAGGAAGAAATAGGCAGACCTCTGTGAGTTTGAGGCCAGCCTCGTCTACAGAGTGAGTTCAAGGATGGCCAAGGCTACACAGAGAAACTCTGTCTCGGAAAAAAAACAAAAAACACAAGTCATTCGATGCACTGGTTGTACCTTTATTACTTTGCCTCGTTTACTAGCAGTTCTGTGATGCAAGGTTACCACACACAGTCAGATAATGTCTGCATTACACACTAAGGCTATACAGCAAAAGAATCAGGGTTAGTACAAATACGAGAACTGTATTTACATTTTGTATACTCAAGCTCCAAACATCAGATATTTACAAAATAAATCATGAAAATGAAATCCAAAATTAATAATGTACATTGTTGCTTGTGCTCAACTCCTTCACTGGGGAGAGATCAGTTTGCGAAGTCTTGGTTCAGAAAGGCCACTTATGCTTCATGGATTCTGTTATAGCATGGGGATGGTGACAGGAGACTTGACTCTCAACAGACAAGTACGTCGGAGCCACAAAGTCTGAGACAATGCTTGAACATGAGAAGGCTGGTGGATCCCTTAGGTGAACGGATGCCAGAATACACAGCATGAGAAAAAAATCAATTAAAGACATGACAACACAAAACATCCAGGATCTCACATGAGACCAACCTCTGCCTGTACTTTCTATCGGAGCAGCTCTCTACTGTGAGGCCTTCTGTCTGTCTGATTTGCAGTACTGGGGACTGAACCAAACATCACATATAATTGCCAAATGCTCTACCACTAAGCTACACCCCTAACCTCTGGCTGTGAGTTTTTAACACCAGTTCTGTATCAACTTTTAATCTCTTTCTTATGGTAGAAATTTTTTTAAATAATTAGGGGCTCTCTTGAGATATTTTTTGAGCTCAAATGCCTACTTCATAAATGGCCTTCTGAACAGTTAACAGCAACAATCTCTCAGCCGACAATCTCTGACTTGCTCCACAGTCCTGGTCTTACTCACTCGTGGCGGACCACTGGTCACAGTGGATGGCTGTGGTGCATGGCGCCAGAGTTTTACTCAAATGCATTCAGCAGACCTTCCAAGAGCAGCAACAGGATTATTCTTTTCTTCTCATAGAGCAAGTTAGAGATTACAATTTCAAAAAGAAACCCAAATGAAAAGTGAAGGACCCATGCCAAACAAACCACCCATCCCTGGGGGCTGTTCACAAGACCTCAGAGCACAGTGCCCAAGAGGGAAATGCTAGAGTCCCAACAGAAGCCACCCAGGGCAGAACCATTTCCTTTCAGTCCAATGTGCAACTCATCACAGCTGTATAAATATACAAATACCTACAAAGTTAAATATCCCTAAATTAGACAAGAAGCAGCAGGTAACAAAGTCTATGGTTTGAAATATGTGTCAGGAAAAGTTATCTGTCTTTAGACCCTGAAGACCTTTCACAGTCATCATTCATTTCTTCACCCAAACAAGATGAAAAAATTTTTGAAAAATTAACAGATATGTAGCTGAAGGGAAAAAACAAAAAACACAATAGTTTATTAATTGAGGAGCCTCAACAAATTTCTCACTTATGGATGGAGTCAGGGGCCTGCCTGGAAGCAGCCTGGCCTGTGCTCTTGCCTAACCTTGTACAGGGACTGCCTGGTCCCCGCACAGTCTGCACCTGAAAGCTGACTGACTCCCAGGATAGTCTCACAGAAGCAGGCAAGGCTGAGCACTGGTCAGGGGGATAGTTATGAGGCCATATTTGTATGGGAGAAAGGAGGATGAAGATGTAAAGGAAGGGGAGGATAAGGTTTTAAGTAGCACTCACTTTTCTGTACTTTGTGTGTTTTCATTCTAGGTTTATTTTTTGTTGTTGTTGTTCTTTAAAAGAGTGCTTTGAAAATTAAAAAAAAAAAAAAATTAAAAGGTAATTGTCCGTAAAAGGTAGTTGTCTTAACTTTCCTGCTACCATGGCAACAACAAAAATCGCACGAACAGGTCTTCCCATAAAACCCTTTCTTTTTCAGCACTTCAAAGCATAGCTGACCTTGTCAGGAAACAGAACATAAATCCCGTAAATGCTCAGCTTCTGGTCTGAGCATGGGCCCTACAGAAAGAGGGGCAGGGCAGGTAGAAGCACAGGTGCCCAAGGTCTAGCCCTACCTTCCCTGGTTTTCCTATCAAGGCCTCCTTAAGGGGCAGCTTATGAAGTCTTGTTTGGCTCATGTTAACATTTGATATTTGCAAAGCAAAGATTTTCTAAACCAGTTTTGTATGAGTTAAAAGAAAACACACCAGGCATGGTAGCACACGGCTTTAATCCCAGCACTCAAGAGGCAGAGGCAGGTGGATCTCTGTGAGTTCGAGGTCAGCCTGGTCTGCAAAGTGAGTCAAGGACAGCCAGGCCTTGTTACATAGAGAAAGCCTGTTTTGAAAAACCAAAAAAGAAAAAGAAAACACTCATTGCAGGGTATTGTGTATAGCACAATTTCACCCTCCCCCAGGCTTCACACCGCTCGTCACTGACATGGATCCTTACATCTACTTTGTAACAGCAGCGATATCAGCAATTCAATTTAAAAGCGATCTTTCACCTTCATTTCCCTGAAATTAGATTTAGTTCTGGTTCAGGAAGCTGTCTCCAAGCACAGACAGAACCTGCTGAATTTGAGTATACACCAGAAGGGCGTGTTGTGTCCATTAGACAACAGAGACTGCTAACTACATAAAAAATCTTCTATATATGTTTAGAAGAAAACTAACATTACAGTTAGTGCCTTATGCTTTAAAAAGGAGAGAAAGAAAGTTTTAAAAATCCACCAATGAGCTGATCTTTTAGATAAGAACAGTCTGGTTTCTGCCCTTTCTTTTCTCCATGGTCCACTTTTCCTTTTCTTTGCAAGGCAATTTTAACAAAGGAGCCAGGAGCCCTGTTCTTCAGAGGGAAGCCCTGCTGAGGTCAGAAGCAAGGGTCTGCATGATGCCTCCCTAGTGGCTGCTCTACAGTGGTGAGTGAGTTCTTGACCAGAGAGAAATCCATTCCTCCACTACCCTCAAGTGGCCAGAAACCTTCCCAGAGTGGAGGTGAGCAGATGCTTTCCTGGGTGCCTGAGTGATGGTAAAACAGGCTGATAAGAACGGCAGCATGAATGAGCTGCAAGTCACTGGCACAGCAACCGGAGTAACCAAAAACCAGGGGCGTTCTGTGCTCTCCTCAGTCCCTGGCAGGTAGAGAACAAGCATTATTTTCTATGATAACCTCTTGAACCCAGAGACCGAGTTAGTTAGAAGCCACAGAAACTAGTGGCAGTGAACTCTTCTTAACCACATGTGGATGGGGGACAGGGGAAATGGGGTTGTAGGATCCAATAGCAAACCACAGGACAGTTGGGTGCATTCTCTTTCTACCTTAAGAGGCTTCTGATTTGTCTGGAGTGGTGGTAGAAGCTGGTCAGTTCTAGCATACAGAAAGCAAAGCCTGCCATGTTTGCTTATTTTGAGACAAGTATTATTAGAAATGGCCACTGGGTTCAGATGGTGACTTTAAAGTTTATGCTGAAGCTACAATTCTTTGATCAAAGGGAGCTACAACAATCACAAGATGCACTCAGCACCTCTGAGCAACAATGATCCAGTTTCTCACCAGAAAGTCAAACACTCCCACACTCTCCCTTGTGGGAAATGTGTTCATGACATCACATAATTCCAAACAGTGGCACCAGCATCAGTAATGCTGAAAACAGAGTTAGAGAAACTCCTAGACAAATGCCTCCTTCCCAGTGAGGAGAAAAGTTTGCAGGATCCTGCTGTGAGGAGCTATAGTCAGTTGGCCTCTAACCATCACCCTCATCACCCACTGCCCAACCTACTGTGGCAGCTTGGGCCTTAAAGGGCCCAGCCGCAGCTGCTGTTCCAGGCCTATCACAAAGGCCCTTCTGTATCTTCCACTTCATACATCCATGCTCTAAGCCCTGATTTGGACAGAGAATATAAATCCATTTCTGAGCTTCCCACAGTGCTTTCCCTGAATGGGAATACAGGGATTAGCCACTAAAAAAAAAACAAACAAACAAAAAAAAAAAAGAGACAGAAGGAGGGAAAAGAGGTTTTTCTTTCAGGGCTGACAACAGCAGGTGTCGTCTCCCTTAGTCTCTAAGCCATCCAGGAAAAAGTAGTATTATCATAAACAGTGGGGGAAAAAAGAGAAAGAGAAAGAAAGTACCCTGAAACCAGAGATACACAGAACAGCCAGACGGTGACCAATGAAGGGGATCTGCCATCCAAAGGAAGCTGAAGTACGTGGGAAACTCATTTTGAGATTTGCTGGATCCCCTCAGGGTGTGTGTGAGTGTGAGTGTATACAAATGTGAGTAGTGATTTTCCCCCCTTCTGTTAGGCCACATGCTACAAGTCTTAGCACAAGAAAAAGAAGAGTACAGAACCATGGAGATGGGGAACAGGAGAACTAGAGGAGCGCTGGATGACAAGGGAAGTAGTTAAGCCACAGGATTACATACAAGAATAACCGTCAAGAATCACAAACAGAATGAGAGGTAACACTTTCTTTATCTGTCGAAGGTGAGCAAGGCTCAGGAGAATCACTTAATATTTCGGCTGGCTTGGGCATCTGCGAGAGAGCTTTGATCTATGAGAAAAATGGAAGGCAAGATTAGAAAACTGGGTGTAGGTCTCTTCACAGGTGATCCACAGGTCCAAATTTCTATGATCTTGAACAAATGGATAGACCAGTAGTTCTCAACTTGTGAGTTTCAACCCCTTTAAGGGTTGGACAACCTTTTCACAGGATCGCATATCAGATATTTACATTATGACTCAAACAAAGGGCTGAATTGTGGGAGTCCATTAAAGCATTTACAATCTTTCCTTTGCTCAGTACCCTGAACCCCACCTGCAGACCTCTTGAAAACTAAAAACAAAGGGGATTAAGTGGTGAAAATGTGACCAGTGTCCTATCATTGACGACACAGGTGATATCTTGCTAGAAGCAGGGGACTCATTCTCACCCTGTAACTTCATTGTACTTCAGCGGGGCATGGAGGCACATGCTTGTAATCCCAGCACTCTGGAGGCAGAGGCGGGTGGATCTCTGTGAATTTACGGCTAACCTAGTCTAGAAAGTGAGTTCTAGGACAGCCAGGATTGCTAAGAGAAAGGCTGTGTGTGGGGGTGGGAACTGTCTCAAAAAGCAAAATGAAACAATGTTTTACCTTATTGTGCCAGCCAGAAGTGGGTTAAAGGCATATAACCAGTCATTCATGTCTTTGTCATTGAGCGCTTGCAGAAGGACCCCACGGTGCTTTGTGCATACAGCAAAGGTATTAGGTGTCTGGAAAGAAACATTAAGTAAATGAGAAAGTTACTGTAGAGAATGAACAGCCAGGCCCATCTTGCCATATTCATAGGGTGCATAGCACTTCACACTGTAGGATCCATGCCACAGACCAGAGCTCCAAAAGGGAAGGATACAGGTAGCAACAGAAAGCAAAGTCAAAACAGACTGACCTTCACCATGGCCTGCTGGTCCTCACTGTACTCCACCTGTGCTGTAGACAGGTTAATGATGCCACGCTCTACTGGGTCTTTGTCACTGTTATAGATGAAGACGTAAGGGCGACGAACCACAACGAAATGTTTAGCCCAGTTACTGGAAAGTGGCTCCTTAAAATGCAGGTATCCCTTCTTAGACACCACTGAGCTAAAAGGACATTGCAAAAGAAGTCACTTTCTCCTAAAGTAAATGACAATAAGCTGAACCATCAATACATGCTTCCACTAGGCAAGCCCCCTGATGCAACAAGACAGGTAAATGATCTATCTGGCCTAGATTCTCATTGTCGTTTTCATTGGCCAAAGCAACACAGAAAAGGAGCAAATGCCGTGCAGGCTCAGGCCTGATGCACACAGCGAGCACAGTCAGTGCACTGCAGGCCGGAACGACCGTGCCTAGGAGAGCTGGAAATCTGCCCCCTCACACCTGGCAGGTCTGCATCACAGTACTCACCCTGCTCTAACTTCTTCAATGTCTGGAACAAGGTTGAGAAATTCATTTTTTCCTGCTCGGGCCAAATAGGGTGTCTCCACAGCTGGGACGATCTGAAACTGTTCAAATTCTTGGCAGGGACTAGAGGCGCGAGAGTTGGCTTCTGGGGTCCTTACAGAGGAAGAATGAGATAATAAGCATTTCAGTAAGGTCAAGGCATCTGTGGACACGACCTCACAGGACACAATGCCCCTGCCCTTAGCAAATACCCCTTAGCAAACATCAGCTAAGACAAGCTGGTGCTTCCCTTGGAAAAGGCACTGGGAGCCACTGGGTCACAGCCTCCCCTGCTGTCCTAAGAGCACCAGCATATGAACGCTACTCCCTCATGAGTTTCCGATCAGTGCCATGAGGCGCTGGTTCTCAGAGTGTGGCCCCTGACTGACAGCAGCAGCACTCTCTGGGACTGGCAGACTTCACAGTCAGAACCTCAGGGAGACTCTTGGCCACTGCACTGCAGCAAGTTTCCAAGGGCTTTTAACAAGTTCACCATCGAAGGGGACAGCAGAGAAAGCCAACAGTGAGAAAGAAGTGCCTAGACCTGGAGGAGGTTCCTAAGATGCAGGAGCAGAGCAGTGAGCTGGACCATTCCTTAGGTCTCTGTCCTGGCTGTCTTAGGGATCTCCTAGAACAGCTTAGCCTGAAGATTCTGCTTCTTTCTGCTTCTAAAATTTCATTTTGCAAACGTTACTGTTTCTTGTGTGTTACATATGGATAAGCTCACGTGTGCAGAAGCCAGAGGTTCACACTGGATGGCTTCCTGTCATTCTCCACTTAATCTTTAGAAGTTCTACCTTTTATTTAGTTCTTATTTTTTCTTTAGGAGTTTTATACTTGTTTTCAATGTGTTTTGATCATCTCTACCTCTCTACTTCCTCCAACTCCCTGACTCACCGATGTATGCCCCTTCCAACTTCATGTTTACAGTCCACTGGGTTCAATTAGCTCTGTCCACATTCACATAGGTGTGGGGCCATCTACTAGAGCATAGGCAACCTACTAGTGGCCACACCCCAAAGAAAAATGACTCTTTCCCAGTAGCCATCAGTTGCCAGTGGCTCCTCAGCTAGGAATGAGGCATTGTGAGCCTCACCCCTATCCATGGTAGAATTTTGACTGGCTTCATCTTATGCAGATCTCAGACAGGCAACCACAGCTACTGCAGAGTTCGTGAGTGCAACCACATCTAGAAGGAAGCATTTCAAAGCCCTCCTTCCCATCCCCCAGACAGGAAACTCAACTCTATAGACCAGGCTGGTCTCAAACTCAGGGATCTGCTTACATCTGCCTCCCAAGTGCTGGGATTAGAAGTGTGAGCCACCAATGCCTGGCTTAACCCCCCCCCCCCCCATTTCCTTCTGCTCCCTCTTCTGTGATGTTTGCTGAGCCTTAGGGATATCTTAAGACAGGATCTCTTACTGAATCTCTTAGCTAGACTAGTTGGCCAGCAAGCCCCCAGGGACCCCCTATCTCTGCCACCTCAGAACTGGGATTATAGGCTAGTTCTACTACAAATTCTCTTTGTTTTTGAGACAGGGTTTTTCTGTGTATCCCTGGCTGTCATTGAACTTGCTCTATAGACCACGCTGGCCTCGAACTCACAGAGATTCACCTGCGTCTGCCTCTGGCATTATAGGTATGTGCCACTGCTCCCAGCTGCAAATGCTTTTTACATGGGTCTGAACTCAGGTTCCCACGCTTGTAGAGCAAGCACTTTACCATCTGAGCCATCTCCCTGGTCCTCCATGCACTATCATTTCTAGAACTGTGATGCAGCTTACATTTGATTGGTGTGTTTTATTAGCTTTTCCTTTCTTAGTAGCATACATAACAATTTCATACAGTTAGAAATATCTTACTTTAATATTTAATGAAGAAAGTAGCCACATATTTTAGAGTGGTTCCTACTAGGATAGTGAAGCCTTGCTGAGAACAAGAACTACAGAAAAGCTGCCGTTTTCTTTGCTTATTTCTGCAAACTCTGAGTACTTACTTCTGATCCATGGAGTTGCTCCTTGAGTCCACCAGAGAGGGGCACGTGGAGGAAGGAGTGAGGGTCGAACTGCTGAAACTGGACACGGAGGGATCCCGTCCGATCGGAGAGATATCAGACAACTAAAACAAGGACATCGCCGATGAAATTCAGCAGCGAAACAATGCCCCTCAACAAGTAGCTAGACTGCTTGGCCAGCAGGCCCCTAGGACCCCGTCTCTGCCTCCTCAGCACTGGGATTACAGGAGTGTTCCGCTGCAAATGCTTTCTGCATGGAAGCTGGGGTCTTCACTCAGGCTTTCAGGCTTGCATGGCAACACTCTACCTCAGGCTCTGCTGTAAAGAGCAGCAGTAGTCGTCCAAGACAACTAGCACCTCATTTTCATAAAGACGATTCGGAGTCATTAAAGAGAACAACCCCTATAAACTATCATTACTGTTTGCAGACAATGCACCAGACCCTTGGTTCTCTCCCCAGAGTGTGGAGAAAAAGAAGGTGGGGCGGGAGAGAGAGGAGGGGAGAATGAGATACTTTTTGTGTTGCTTATTCTTCTGGCTATTTAAATAGCCTTATACACAGAAACATCAAGCACCTATGGCATACATGCATTGTTCTAAGCACATGGCAAAGTCCTGCTCTCATGGAGCATACACTATTTAATGAAGAAAGTAGACAGACTTTTAAAAAGTGTCACATGGTCAGGCACAGCATCCCATGCCTTTAATCTCAGTACTTGGAAAGCAGAGGCAAGCAGATCTCTGTGAGTTCAAGACAATTGTATAGTTCCAGAGCAGCCAGAGCTACATAGTTGGACCATGTCTCAAAAAAAAAAAAAAAAAAAAAAAAGGAAATAAATAAAATAAAAAGTTCACATAGTGGGTCCAGAAAGATGCCTCAGTGGTTTAGAACTGGCTACAGAAGACCTGGGTTTGATTCCCACCAAAACATAGTGGTTCACAACCATCTGTCACTTCAGTTCTAGGGCATCAATACCCTTTTCTGTCCTCCACAGGCACCGGCCACAAACATGGTGCATAGAGCTACATGCATACAAAACAACCATACATATAAAATGGAAACAATAAAAATGAAACAAAAAAAAACCCAGAAGTTTTAGGGAATCGCTAACTTGCTGTGGGTGCTGAAGGAAGCTCATCCCCAATAAGGCTGGAGCAAAACCCACAAGTGATGAGGGAGTCAAATGTGGACATGTCTAGAATGTGAAGTGTACAAAGACCCAGGCAAGCAACAGTTGGGAAGGCTGAAGGAAAAACCAAAGGGTCAGGCTGATCAAGGCTGAGAAGGACACACACGTATTCTCAAGCACTATCACTCTTTGTGAATGCACTAAGCTGGATGTTGCCAACAGCCTCACAATGTTTTTGTGTCACACAAAAGCATACCACTTCCTTACATCATAAGCTCTTATAAGGGACTCAAAAAAAAAAAAATCAAGATCTTTCCTGTGTGACAGGGACTATGCATCATAGAGGCGTCTGCCACCTTTCAGAAGTCAGTGTTCTGACAAAATCAAAAACATACCAGAGCATAATGTTAGACAGTTTCAAACACAATCTATATCCATGTTAGACCCTAAAAGCAGCAAAATCTGTGACAGGACATCTACACAACTGGGAAGGAATAGTCATTACCACAATGGTAAAAAGTAATGGCCTCAGGTACTGCTCACCTTACAGTCACTGATGCTGCCATGTACCTGGTTCAATTCTCGGTTGAAAGTGTGGGTAAGAAGCTGCAGGCACTAAAAATGAGAGAAAGAGAGTGTGTTAGTTGGCGCTGAACATAAAACTAAAGGGCTAAATGAACCCCTGTATACAAGGAGAACTAACAAATCTAGCTAGATCTCAGATGTTGCCTTAGAATGACTAACAATATGTTGAGGAAAGCTAGTGTGTATCTAGATAAGCCAATAAAAAAAAGCCAAATGGATTTCAACGAATACTCTTAACACAACCAAAGAAAATTACTACAAATGTCATAGCTTAGAAGAAGTGCCTCAGAGCTGAGTATGGTGGCCCATGACGGCACTGAGAAGCAAAGGCAGGTGTGTCTTTGGTCTACATAAGAAGTTTCAGGGCAGCAAGGGATACATAGCAGAGAGACCCTGTCTAAAAAAAAGGGAGGGGGGCAGGGCTGTAGAGATGGCTCAGCAGTTAAGCGCACTGGCTGCTCTTCCAGAAGACGAGGGTTTAGTTCCCAACACGCAACCATCTGTAACTCCACAGTGAATGAGGTACCTTTTTCTGACCTTTTTTATGAATCTAATACTTTTTTCTGCAGACACTAGGGACACACGTGGTAGTGCATATACATACATGTAAACAAAATGCTCATACACATTACTTATTAATAAACAAATCTTAAAAAAATGTTTAGGAAAATAACAGAACCAGGAATGGAAATATATTCCTCTAATTCCAGCACTCAGCAGACAGAGCTGGGAAAGTTGCCGCAAGTTCCAGGCCAGCCAAGGCAATACGGGAAGACCCTGTGTCAGAAAAATCCAAAAGAATGGACATTTCCTCTAATTCTCAATTCAATGAAGACATGGACATAGTGGTAGTGTTTGTTTAGTACACATTTAATTCCCCACACTGGGAAAACAAAAAGCAAAAGCATGAACACTTCTGGTTGGATACATTTTCCTAAACACACAAGAAGACCACTTGACTACTAAAACAGGACACACAAAAATCCCTCTTGGGGGCTGGAGAGATGGCTCAGAGGGTAAGAACACTTGCTGTTCTTCCAAAGGTCCTGAGTTCAATTCCCAGCAACCACATGGTGGCTCATAACCATCTATATAAGATCTGGTGCACAGGTAGAATGCTGTATAACTAATAAATAAATCTTAAAAAAAAATCCCTGTCAGTTTTCTATCTCCCCTGTTGCCAACTACAGGCAGTACACACCCAGGAGTCATCTTCAATAGCCTTTGTCTTCTCCCATCCATGCAGAACTCTCTCTTACCCTCTTTGGACAGGCCTCATCTTTTCTAATGGATCACTGTAACAAGGATCTCTCTCTTCCTCAGTCTCACAAAGCTATCTGTTTTATTTCTGCTAAAGAAAACCTTTGTCATTGTTGCTTAATTAATGTATTTTTTGCAGTACTGAAGGTCAAACTCAGGGCCTTGCACATGCTGGGCAAAAACACTCCACCACTGAGCTATACACCATTAGCCCTACTAAAGAATGTTGAACAAATACCATTTCAAATATTTACGTCATTCCCAGGACCTACTTTTTCTCCCATCCCTCTACCACATGAGCTCTCTAAGCTACTCCATGCCTCCTAAAACGTGCTTTATGCCAGTTCACAACACATCTATAAGACACACCACCATGGTGTGGTTGTAACCCAGTCTTAAGCTTAGAGGCAAGAACTGATCCTTATCTTTCTATATTCAGTGTTTGTGTCAGGGTCTTCAAAGAAAACTGCTGAAGATGAAGAACAGAGAGACCACCTCAGAGCCCTGGTGGTAGGGACTCTAGGCCAAAAAGGAGGGATTCCCCACCTTTGTAGCCAGTTCCTTCTCTCTATCTACCAGGCTTTCAATGTCTGCGGAGTCATAGCCACTGCTCTCGCTGGGTGTGACGGCGCTTTCAAAGGTGGTGGTTGAGATCTGAGAAGAGATGCTGGTCGAGGTACTAAGGGTCCCACTGCTGAGGCTGGGGGACAGTGAGTCACTCAGAGACTTGGGTATGCTGTCACCAAGCCTCTCACGAAGCAGCAAGAAGTGGCGAGTTTTCTCCACCTAAGGATATGAACATCATTATCTAAGTTCATTAAGTGTTCCAATACGCAAATTATGCTTTCATCATCACAGAAAACCAATACACTGAGAAGTCATGGAGAGAAGGCAGGAATAGGACTGTGTGGTTGCTATCCTAAGTCCTTGATGTGGCCCAGTCTGTCCTTGATACCTCATGCAGCAGCTCCAGCTTCTCCAGCTCCCACTGGTGCTCCAGGATGAGGCTGTCTCCTCGAGGCCGCCAGCCTGCTAGGTTCTCCTCTCCCCGCACATATGCCACAGAGGTGTCCAAGACTTTTCTCCTCCGCCTCTGCATGCCTAAGAGGAAACATGGTTTTTTGTTTTCAATCTCCCAGAGAAAAGTCAAATTCCAATTTATGTCAAAACAAATTGCACAAAACTCTTACACATTTTTATGTTAAACTAAATTTTTCCCTAAAATCAATGAGATTTTATTTATTAATAAAATTAATGCTGGGAATGGTGTCACACATCTTCAATTCTAGCACTGAAGGGACAGAAGCAGGTAATCTCTGCAAGTGTGAGGCTAGCATGGTCTACACACTGAGTTCCATGCCAGTCAGGACTACACAAAGAGACCCTATGTTAAAAAATGGAAAGCCAGGCAGCGGTGGCACATGCCTGTAACCCCAGCACTTGGGAGGTAGAAGGCAGATTTCTGAGCTTGAAACCAGCCTGGTCCATTCCAAAGTGAGTGCCAGGACAACCAGGGCTACACAGGAAAACCCTGTCTCTAAAAACAAAAAGGCAGACAGACAGACAGATATTCAGACAAAGAGAGAGAGAAAGAACAAGACAGAGTGAGAGAAAGAGAGAGAGAGAGAAAGAGAGAGAGAGAGAAAGAGAATCCGTAGCATTCTCCTAAACTGGATGCTGGGCTCAGACCTAGGGCTTATGCAAACTAAATAAATACTTTACCATTATTAACCTGTATCTCAACCCTAAACATGAATTTCTGATAATCTTCCAGGTGAACTGATTTTGTTGCTCACAAACGATCTTTGTTAAGGCAGTGTGGCAAGCAGTGTGAGGGCTTCTGAATCGCGGTGCTGCAGAACCTGTGGTCCTAGCATCTGGAAGGGCTGCTGTAAGTTGCAGGCCTGAACAAAGCCCTGTCTCAAGAAGAGCTTTCTAAAGCCTTCTCCTTGCTACTGTTCCGAGACAGGGTTTCTCTGTGTAACAGAGCCCTGGTTGTCCTGAAACTTGTTGGTCTTGAACTCAAAAAGAACAGCCTGCCTCTGCCTCCTGAGTGCTAGGATTAAGCGTGCACACCCCCTCCCCAAAGTTATTCTCTCAACAAGTTTGTATCTCATAGCACAGTGTGCCTTGTTGGACACCATGTTCATAATCACATTAGAATAACATCATAAGTCAAATAACGTATCTCACCACCACAAAACCGGTTTTTAAAATACTAAAAAAGACTTTCTAGCCCCAACATGAATGAGACTCCAATTTTTCAGTCTTACTCTTGAAGCATTTGGTGTGGGAATAGCTTACCTGGACTACCAGTGTCTGCCATTTTGCATAAGCTCAGTTCATAAATTCCAGTAACTCGGTTGCTATTTGAAAAGAAAGTAGAACAACTGCTGAGTTTCTTATAGCACAAAAATAGGAAAGACCTAGATTGTTTACTTAAGAAAGAGTGTGTATTCTCAACAGGCTACAATTCCATACTTAGATACACAGCCTTTCCATTTTTGTTTATTTACTCTGTGTGTGTGTGTGTGTGTGTGTGTGTGTGTGTGTGTGTAAGGACAGCTTAGAGAAGCCGGTTTTCTTCTGCCATCATGTGGGTTCTGGGACTCAGGCTTGATGGCAGGCGCCTTTACCTCTGAGCCATCTTTCTGTTCTAAGACACTGCTTATTTTTATCATTAACTGTTGTTTGTTTGTTTACTTGTCTTTTCTTAGGAGAAGCTTATTTTCAGCTTAATATTTTGACCACTGTTAAATCATATTTATTTAATACGATGAATAGAATAGGATAAACTAGAAAATTTGCAAGATTAAAAACTTTTCTGGACATAAAATGAAGTGCTCAATAACAAATTCTGGGCACTGTTCACAAGAAAGGACACTCAACCTTTCATTGCTTTATAGTAATTCCTATTTTACTCATTAACCTGGGTGGTGATATTCAAGTATACATGCTATATATTCTCAAATGTGTATTTTCGTGTGCCTTAAATATGTACAATAACTCTTACAAAGAAGAAAATCTTAATAACAATCCATTAAAAACATGAGTAGTAGTGAAAATTAGTTCTACAAACTTGTTTTGGAAGTATTTACAATATAACCCTTTCCTTCATCAACTCATGCTTTCATCAATATTGTATCAAGCACCACCATGCTAGTCTTCGCCTCCCAGGTGCCAGTTATAAACCAAAATGGTTTATGAGACAGTAAACTAACTTGCATCAGAAGTGGGGTTACCTAAGGGCTGCTGTTTCTTTCTGTTGGACTGGGCAAAGAACTGGGAACTAAACTTGTTTCAAAAACTTACGAGTCTGGTGACTTTGAGTAGCCACTACCAAAGAGGCTTCGCAGAGAACGCGGAGGTGAGATCTTGGCATCTCGGGAATAGAAGACCATGCACACATCCTTGGTGATGACGGCTGGCTGGATACAATGGTCCAACTGCAAACAGACAAAACATGGTGCTGAAAGATTCAGGAAGAGCATAGTAGCTGGTTCCAGCTGTGGAGATAAAAAGGTTTCTGCTTCACCAATGATTTAAAAAACCACTCAACAGATAGTAATGAAAAGTCAGGAGCATTCATGATGAACACACTTATTTTCCTTTGAGGGAAAATGCTATCATTATACACTATTTAAAAATGAAGAAGCCAGGTGAGGTGGCACCTGCCTGTAATCCCAGTACTCAGGAGGGCAGAGGCAGGTGGATCTCTGTGAGTTCAATGCCAGCCTGGTCTACAAAGTAAGTCCAGGACAGCCTTCAAGAAGAGGAGGAGGCTTCAAGAAGAGGAAGAGGAGGAGGAGGAAGCAGAAGAAGCAGCAGAAGCCAGGTGTGGTAGCACATGCTTTTAATCCCAGAACTCAGAAGGCAGAGGCAGGCAGATGTCTGAGGCCAGTCTCAGAAAACTTTATTTCTCTGTCTTAAGAAACAAAACAAAAGCCAGGCGCAGTGACACACTCCTGTGATCCCAGCACTCCGGGAGGCAGAGACAGGCAGATCTCTGTGAGTCTGAGGGCAGCCTGGTCTACAAAGTGAGTTGCAAGACAGCCAAGGCTACAAAGAGAAACCCTGTCTTGGAAAAAACAAAACAAACAAACAAACAGCCCCAACAAACTAAAATAAAACAATAACAACAATAAAAGAATATAGGAGAAGAAGAAAGTGACACACACAGAGCTTATCTAAGGACACAGGGGCAATAAGTGACAGAATTAGAATCAGTCTCAGATCAGTTATGGTGGTACATGCCTGAAATCCAAGAACCTGGGAAATAGAAACGGGAGCAACAAGTCATCCTTAGGTACACAGTAAGTTTGAGACAAATCTTAGATACATGAGACTCAAAAAATAAAAATTTAAAAAATATAAACAAACAAACAGAGGAAAAAAAAAAAAAAACAACAGAGGAACTCAGGTTTGTTCCAAGACCTGGAACTACTGGTCCTTGTTACGACCACGAAAGCATGGTATGAAACTGTCTTAACTGGTAATTGGGTTCCTGAAGTTGTGCTCATTTGACAAAACAGAACTCTGGAACAGAATGTAAAACAATCATAACAGGTAGCAGAGTAAAATCAAATAAACAGGGGCTGGAGAGATGGTTCAGAGGTTAAAAGCTCTGACTGTTCTTCCACAGGTCCTGAGTTCAATTCCCAGCAACCACATGGTGACGCATAACCATCTATAATGATATCTGGTTCCCTCTTCTGGCATGTAGGCAGAACAACGTACATACACTAAATAAATAATTTTAAAAAATCAAACAATTCAAGAATATGGAGGAGGAAAGGATGAAAAAAACAAGTTGAATTTTTGCTGATAGCTTCCTGTCATTGCCTATTTCTCAGGGCCTGCTAAAGTTATGGGTCCCTTACCTCCAGATAAGCTGATAAGGTCATGTAGATCTTTTCTCCATAGGGTGTCACTCGGTTCAGAAGAAGGGAGTTATGTAGGGAGCTGTCCCATACGGCCTCAAAACGGTAGAAGGTCCTGAGGTCAGAAAGACATATGTCAACCAAAAGTAGCTAATGTTATGGTAGCAGAGAGACTACTAGTGGCAGGGATCATAAGGAATCCTATGCCAATCAGAACTCTGACAACAGAGGAAGCTTTATGCCTTAGAGGAAGAGGCAGGTGTCCAGCCACTTGCCCCATCCGTCATTTAGGGTTACTTGGTTTGTGTGCCTCATCACTGCTTTCTGATTGTTTTTGCCTGCTAACATGAAATCAGTGATAGCACATGGCTGGAGTCCCAACACTCAGGCAGAGTTAGGAGGACTGCTCAAGTTTGAGATGTTTGGTCTAAATACCAAGTTCCAGACTGGCCAGGCTACACCACAAAACTTTCTCAAACAAAACCAGCCCCACCAAAAACATAAACTATGAGAGCATTCAAAAGGATTAAGAAGAATGTGGACAGAATCTGGAAAAAAAAAGTTTAAAAGAGCTATCCTGGTTTTTGTTTTGTTTTGTTTTGTTATTTTAATAATGAGAAAAGAAGGGCTCAGCCAGGTGTGGTGGGGCACACTAACCCCAGCCCTGGGGGGGCAGAGGCAGGTGATCTCTGAGTTCGAGGCCAGCTACAGAGTGAGTCCAGGACATCCAGGGCTGTTACACAGAGAAATTCTGTCTCAAACAAAACAAAATAAAACAAGTAAGGACTCAGTGACAGTAAGCTTCTGCCCTCACATCCCAAGATCTAAACTGCACAGCTGCTCTGCTGACTCTTAAATGCTCAAAGGCAGGAACTGGCAGACATGAATTCTGAACGCTTGGATGAATACACATGAGCTGATCTATTAACAGTGGAGAATGATTTTACAACACTAGAGGTAGTATTCATTCCTTCTGAACAGATCTGAAAATCAACCTTACAGTTAAGAAATAATCATAAACTGAATTTAGCAGACTGGTTCAAGTTCTTCAAGTATTAGTTTTTCCTACTGGCAAAACATGACAGGCAGGTGACACTGGTGGGGCTACAGATCAATTCCAAGCTCAGCACCATTTTCTTTCTTAAAGCTAGGACACCTTATGGGGAAATCCTCTTGTAACCCAATCCCCTGCACAATACTGTCTCTCAGGCAGAACAGAGCCCACCCAGCTCACACAGAAAGAGTGTTTACCCTATTCCCTGCCAATCACATTCTTCCTTACACCTTTCCAAATGGTGACCCCACTAGCTCTGCTTTTCTAGATTTCCAATGACAATCAACAGGCACATCCCAAGCATCCTCCAGAGAACATGAGCAGAGAAAACTTTCTCAAAGTGAATTCCCTGACCACACCTCATCTTTCCAGGCCCTCCTTCTAGAGCTGGTCTTACTCTGTTCTTTTCTAGAACGTGATTATTTTCCACTGTCAAGGTTTTAAGGCATGAGCTGTGGGACAACAAAGTTCTCTACACAGACTCAGAAGGCATACAGATAGCAACAATTAATAAGATAGCCAGCCATCAAGTGACCCAAAGGGCAAAAAAAGTGCCAGACAAGGGAAGCCTTTTTCATGGCTTAGAGATTCAAGAGAAAACCTTCACACATCCAAAATCCTATTTAAAGTAAAATCTTTATTTCACTTTGGGTTAAAAAATTCTAATAATGGAAAATGACATTCATACAGACCAGGCTAGCCTCAAACTCAGAGATCTGACTGCCTCTGCCTCCTCAGTGTTATACTTAAAAGCATGGCAACACTAACTTCTTACATTATGATTACATTTCATGCTGTGTGTGTGAGAGAGAGACAGAGACAGACCAATAGACAGACAGAGACAGAGAGACGGGGGTGGGGGGTGAGAGAACTATTGTCCAGCCAATGACTCACCCTGTTGAGTTCACTGGGAGATTCTATGTGAACTGATATCCAGACTAAGATATAAACATTATATTCATACATCTGCCAAGTAACAGTTTGGACTACGTTTCATGTACTGTTGACACATAGTCTAAGAATGGAGTTGCGTAAGGAAAATTCTGAGTACGTGTGAGAAAACTCCAAGAAAACAAGACAAGAGTCTTGTGACCTCAGTTTCTTCAAAGCATGGAACTGTTCTTGGAATGTGTTTTTGTGCCCCTCACGGGTGTAGCAGATGGGGGTGATTTACTTCAGATTATTCATCACAGCTAGCTACTGTTATTTCTTTATATGCCTCTATGGAAAAACATGTTTTTGCCACATGTAGCTTGTCCTTGTGATTTACTCATGTTGATTGATCATGATTACTCATTTACACTTTACTCATGTTGATTGTTCTTAACGCTCAGAGTACAAATTGTCTGATGCTCTGAATAAAGTTGGCTATCGCATGAGATTTTAATCCACCTCATTTTTAGGCTGCATTCTCCCGAGTTCCACCACCTTTAAAGTGGTAAACAATATCTCATCATTTTCTTCAGTTTTCTTTCCTAAATCAAGTAAGAGAAATAGGAAAACACTTTACTGCCAGGAATTTTTCTATTCCAAAAGGACTTTTTTCCATTCCAACATATTTTAGCTCCAAAAAGAAAAACATATTAAGACATACAGATAAAAAATGTTTAAAAATAGACAAGGCCAGATTTAGTGGCATATGCCTTTAACCCTGACACTTGAGAAACAGAGGCAGGAGGATCTCTGTGAGTTCAAGGCCAGCCTATTTCATAGAGTGAGACTCTGTCTTAAAAAATAATAAAATAATAAACAAACTAACATTTCTTCTTACAGAGTCACCTACCCAACTAGCCATTTTGTTCTCTTTGTGATAGGCACAGAACAAAAAAAAGAAAATAAGTGGGATCTGTGAGGCAGCAAACCTTTCAAGCTTTTGAGAGATGGAGTGGAGGAAGGGAAAGGAAAGAGGGAATGTCAGAGAACAAAGGCTGCGATTTCATATGAAATGTAAAACATTCTATTTTAGAATATAGAAGAGGACAACTTAAAGTGTTTAAAATTAGTAAATGGCACTGAGCATGGTGGCGCATGCTAGTACTCCCAGCACTCAGGGAGGCAGAGGCAGGTGGATCTCTGTGAGTTTGAGGCCAGCCTGGCCTACAAATCGAGTCAGGTCAGCCAAGGCTACACAGAGAAACTCTGTCTTCTCTCAAAAAATACCCCCCAAAATAGTAAATAAAATGAGAAAATAATTTAGAGCACCAATTCATTAGAGAAGGTACACAAGAAACTGCATACACATCAGAACCCAAAGCACCAGAGGCAGTCTTTGGTTGCAAATAAGATCTTGCTCTGTTCTAGGTACAGTTTAGGTTTACCAAGGGAATAAACCACTGAATTAAAATAGCAACCAAAGCAACATAAGACATCAAGCATTCTGGTAAACTAGAATCTCTATGTGCAAAAAAGCAAACAGAAAGTACCTAGGAATATCCTTATCAAGAAAGAGCCTGCAAAAACAGAAAAGGCTTTCGTTAGTCCAGCAACCAAAAGACAGAGAAGGGAAAACACAAATATATATGGAGAAATAGAAACACACAGAGAAAGTATTTTTTTTAAAAAGGCAAAATAATGCTAACAAGCAAACTGAATTCCAGCAGACAAGCATCGAACAGAAAACTCTGGGACACATTCTGATAAGGGACTTACAGTGACATGGATTCTTCTCCCAAGACTTTCATTAAGAAAATGGATGGAATACAAGAGGGTATAGAGAGCAGCTCTATTAATGACACCCCCAGGGGGACTTAGTAGCAGATACAGTAAGAAACTGCTGTTGAGCTAACAGAAAACCAAGACAATTGGTTAAGGGAAGTGCAGGTGTAGAAAGAAAGGGACTCAGGATCTTGTCAGTTACTCTCCACTGTCAATGTGTTAGAACAGCCCTCCCAGACACATATCTGGTGCAACCAATGTGCAGATCTATACATTCATTTCAACACTAGCCCTTAGATAACCACGAGCCCTTTTAGTCAAAATCACTTAGTGACACACCATATTAACCTATGAGACTGCAATGGTGAAACTGTGTCAACTTGCCAGCACCCAGGATCATCTCAAAGGCAAATCTGTAGGTGTGTGTGGGAGGGCTTGTCAGGGCTAAGTGAACTGAGGTGGGATGAGCCTCCCTAAATGAGAGCTGTGCCATGCCATGGGTTGGGGCTCCAGACTGAGTACAAAGAAGAAAGGGAGCTGAACACCATTGTTCATCATACTCTCTTTGACAGCAGATGGGTGTGATCAGCCACCTCAGGCTCCTGCTGCATAACCATGACTGACTATATTCTTGAACTGTAATAATCCTTCTTTTGCCAGGTACTTTGTTATACTTGTCAAGGGTCACTACTACAGCTCTCCATCCACAAATGTAAATATTCCAAACTAGAGAGGTGTCTCATATGCCTAAATATTAGCTTCAAAAAGCTGAGTTGCTTGCTTAAGTGTTAGTAGTATATGTCTGTCCTTAAACATTTTAAAAATGTGTATGTGTGTTTTCCTGCATGAATGTAAGCGTACCACATGTGTGCTTGGTGTCAGGGTTGTTCAGAATAGGGTACTGGAATTGGAGCTACA
This sequence comes from Meriones unguiculatus, assembly GCF_030254825.1. Classification (NCBI taxonomy): domain Eukaryota; kingdom Metazoa; phylum Chordata; class Mammalia; order Rodentia; family Muridae; genus Meriones; species Meriones unguiculatus. Next base: position 6,739,118 of record NC_083351.1, on the reverse strand, counting down.
GCTTTGAGCTGCCAGGTGGGTCTGGGCCCTTATGAAGAACAACCCGTGCTTTTAACTGCTGAACATCCCTCCAGTCCTCTTAAATCTTTTTAACCAGCTGTGTTTTTTAAAATTTATTTATTTTTACTTTATGTGCATTGGTGTTTTGTCTGCATATATGTCTGTGTGAGGGTGTCAGATCCTGGAGTTGCAGACAGCTGTGAGCTGCCATGTGGGTGCTGGGAATTGAACCCAAGTCCTCTGGAACAGCAGTCAGTGCTCTTAACAGCTGGGCCATCTCTCCAGCCTCACCAGCTGTGTTTATTATTGTAATCATTTAGAGTTAATTAAACATTAGGACTATCAATCAAATAAAAAGGTAAAAATAACTTTCTGTGAAGATCAATTTAAATGCTTTTTCCTAATGCTAAAATTCTGAGTTATTTAAATAAGCTATTATTTTTTTTTCCCCAAGACAGGGTTTCTCTGTGTAGCCTTGGCTATCCTGGACTTGCTTTTAGACCAGGCTGGCCTCACAGAGATTGGCCTGCCTCTGCTTCTCTGAGTGCTGGGATTTTGGTGTGCTCCACTGAGCTCACCTTATAGCTGTCAAATTTAAGTGAATTTTTCTTTTAAATTGAGACAGGCTTTTACTCTGTGGCCCACAAAAGCCTCCTACTTTTAATCCTCTAATCTTCCTCCTCTCAGCTTCTAGTTCTTGTCCCACCAACTAGAAACCACATGAGTATGGTTTTTACAAGAAAGACAATCAGAATTTCAACAAATGACCCCAAAGTTAAAGAAAATACTTTATCTCACAGCAAGAGCATGGTAAATAAATGTGTACACACAAAGCTTGTCAAAAGCCATTCTGTTGAAGAAGCTCAGTAGACATGTGGGCCTTCTGGAAGGGGATCTGGTATTTTGCATGGTATTTTACCATGATGCATCCTAGAATTGCTTCCAACCTCTGACAACCCTGTCATTTGTGCACTGCTGCATCTCTCTAAAATCTGATATGGTTGTGAACTTGTGAACCGTCACTTTCTGGGTATTTACTCACTCTGTTTGAACAAACTTCCTATGGGATCTTTATGAAGATGTGCTGCTGTTCAGATAAATTCATTCCCAATTATGGAATTCCTAATTTGATTCAAACAATTTTAACAGTTAAATTGTTTTAGAATTTCTAAAACAACTTTAGAATGTATATGGCTGCAATAAATACCTTTGTGGAATTCCAGGTGCCTCACTAGAAGACAGGCTTAAGAAAGATTTGTGGCCTCAGAAAAGTTATCACTCTAGGGATGACACCATGAATCCTGGTATATGCCATAAATATAGGTGAGTTGGTTTAAATTTCCCATGAACCCAAAATATAATGGGGCTACCTAGAAATGTCTAAATTAAGTGCAAACCTTAATGTCAAAATACACAAACTGGTTCACTGTAATTCCTTATACCTTGTCACCTTATGGGATAAAACACTGTCATTTTAAATTTGCTTTGTTTCTCAAAGTAAAAGACAGATAAAATTATTGTCCTAAACTCACTATAAACTAAGAGATAGCTGGAGAATATGTAGCCAAGTCAGTCCTAGTTGAAAAGACATATTCTTGTAACTTTTTAGATCCTGATAACTTTTAGGCCTTGTCAACCTTTGTCATTCTGAACTCACTATGAACTTATGTAATGAATACATACATGAGAAATGTTTAGTTTTGATGAAAAACACGTAACCTGTTGCATTTTTTAATTCATCTGTTTTTGTGATTAACTGCTCTTTTAACTAGAAGGTAATTTTTTTTCTGATGTCTCAAAAGTATAAAAGCTGTGACCAGACATTAAAAGTTAGTTGAAGTCCTCTGGGGTTGAAGCCTGCTAGAATTCGCTTCATCCATGAGTTGTAAATATGCATATAAATATGTGTTTTCATGTAAATATATCTATCTGTCTGGTTTTTGTACATGTTACATGAGTGTATATAAATTGTCTCTGTATGTAAGGAGCTCCTTTTATATCATCCATTAAATATATGTATAAATATATACAGGTCTATATGTCTGATTGTCTGTGTGTACATATGGGCTGATACAATGGAACCAGTAGCCTTAACTTACCATAGTTTCTGCAGAGGAGATACTAGCTGAAATCAACATCATTGTCATATGTAAGTTTGTGGGAATTTATTGAAGTTGAAATTAGAGTTTTTAACCTTATCCACCTATTCCTCTTGAATTCTTATGTGTGTGAGTGGTCTAATTTTTTTTATCTCTCTCTTATTTTTTGTTTTCCTGTACATTCACTAATAAGTTATAATAATAACTTATTATAATAAACAGTCTCAGAGCTCTAAGGGAGATCTCCGAATCTACAGATCAAAGAGCCTCCTTTTACAACCCCCTGCAGTTTTGGGTAGAAGCCACTTTTACAGCAGCCACTGCAGGAAAATAGTGCTCAGTTTAAGTTTTCCTCCTTAGCAGCAATGTAGCCAGTCCCTAGTCTTAGAGAAGGAATCCTGGGCTCCCTCCCCTCTTTCTACTTTAAGTTGTCCCTCTGTCTGTCCTTTGTGACCAACTGCCTGAGGCATCGGCTCAGCCACCCAAGAGATAAAGCAAATGGGAATTCTGCATCCTGTCCCAGATTCTATCCTGGATCTTGTCAAAAGCAGAGAGACATTGGCAAATGCTACAATCAGTACAGAACTGCTCAGACTGTAGGATGACACATAAGACAAAGCTTAGCAGCTGCCCTTATGTGTGACCTCAGAAACTTGTCCTTTGACTTTTATATGTGTATACCTCACACATGCACACAAAATAAAATGTAAAAGAAAAAATTCAAGATGTGTATCTTTCATTATTCTTGGCTTCAGCCAACTTATTTGATTAACTATTTTTAAACTTCTATTATACATGATCTAATAAAGCCCACTTCTCTTCATATAGTACCGGATCTGCTGCTGGGCTTTGGTCAGCGGACTTTTCAAGGTTACTTTAGTGTGCACACATCCAGCACAATCAGGGTTTCAACAACCACCATCTATTTAGCATCAGGAAATAGTGTTGAATGTCAGCTGAACACTGGCAGGAGAGAGTCATGTGGTTTCTCTGCTGACTTCAGAGACATGGTGTTTATGATCTTCCCAGGAAGAGGCAATTCTACCTTCTCCCCAAACATAATACTCTTTCATACTCGCCCCCTTTCCACAGGCCCTGCCATCTCTCCTTACATACAGAAAAGCAAGCACAAGTTTTGGCCTTTTTGGTTTCTTGTTTTTTTTTTTTCTTATGTAAAACTGTAATATAAGGGGAAAAAAAATCAGTCCTGGCTCAAACCTTTTCATTCTGTTTCTGCCTCCTGTCTTATCCCTGCCCCTTTCCCAACACACAAATAAGTAAGTTTTCCAGAGCATAAAGCAGCACAGAGAAATAATTCCATAATGTGATGGCAGTGTCCTCAACCAACATGGAACATGCTGCCAACTTAAGGAGGTGGATCCTTTGAGATACTAACCTAACCTTTCTCCTGGCTCTGCAGGTCAGAGACCCTGAAGGTTTAACTCCAAGATAATCTGGAAAATTTGGCTATGTACTTTCGCAATACAAGTCACACTTGATTATAAAAGGAAATTTACAGGAAAGTTAAAAAAAATAAAATCCATTTCTTTATAGGAGCCAATATTGTAAAGAAGAGTTCATATTAAATTATCAACTTTAGGGTTAGGAGGTAGTGGTGCATGCCTTTAATCCCAACACTCAGGAGGCACAGGCAGGTGAATCTCTGAGTTAGAGGCCAGCCTGGTCTACACAGCAAGTTCCAGGACAGCCAGAGAAACCCTGTCTCAAAATTAAGTAAACAAACAAATAAATAAACAAATAACTTAAACAAATAATCAACTTTATACACAAATGAAAATAAGAAACAAAACAACACACAGGCCTGAGTATTCCCTGGAGGGTACAAGCTCCAGGGTAAGAGCTATGCTCTTTAGGATGTAGGAAATCTTTCTTCACAGCAACCATTTCATTGGGAAACTTTAATCTTAGCAATAATCAATCTGTCTAGTTAAGCCCTTGAGTAGCATTTTGAGTTTTCTTATATTTTTTTCATTATCATTGTGCTGCGTTTGCTTAAACAGTACTCATAACAGAAACCCCCCATTTTCTATGGGTAAATAAACATACAGACACATTTTCAATTCTTTTTCTTTCTTTTTTAGGGAGAAGGCTGGGCAAATGAAGAAAGAGATTTTTATTTTAAGATTTATTTTTTACTATTTTAATTTGTTTGTTTTTATGTGGGTATGTATTTGTTTAGTACAAGTGTCCACAGAGGGCAGAGGCACCAGATTTCCCTGGAGCTGAAATTACAGGCTATTCTGAGTCATGTGATAAATGTGCTAAGAATGAAATTTGGGTCCTCTGCAAGTGCAGTAAGCTCTCTTAACCAATGGGTCATCTTTCCAGCTCTGAAAGCAAAATCTCCCTTCCTTCCTTCCACTTCCCTCCCTCCCTCCCTCCTTCCTTCCTTCGTTCCTTCCTTCCTGTCTTCTTGCCTTTCTCCCTCCCTTTCATTTTTTCTTCCTTCTTAAAACAAGGTCTCTCTTAGCCCTGGCTGTCCTGGAGCTTGCTGACCAAGCTAGCCTTGAACTCATAGAGACCCTCTAGGCTCTGCTTCCCAGAAGTGGAATTAAAGGTGTGTACACCATACCAGAACTTTTTAAATAAAAAGGGAACTAATTCCTTTCTTCATCTGTATCAGAAGTCATTAAAAATATGGAATCTAATGTGAATCCATCAAATCACACAGGGCTGACACTGCTATGACCAAGGGTATCCTACCTGCTGGAATTGTGGGAAGACTTCAGAGACTTAGCAGAGATGATGTTGAGGGAAAGGATAGCATCAACTGCAGCTTCATCTACCTCAGGTTTATTCCTAATACGGCCTAAAAGAAGGGATAAAGAAACCAGAAGGTGAGCACATTAAAAACAAGATAGAACTTTGTCAAGTCAAAAGGTCAGGTAGCTACTTAGCAGAAGGATCACATGTTCAAGGACAGCCTGGGAAATTTAGTGTCATCCTGTCTTAAAAAAAAAAAAAAGAAAAAGAAAAAGAAAAAAAAAAAAGGAAAGTAGATCTGGAGAGACAGCTCAGTGGTTATGAGCACTGGTTATTCCTCTAGAGGTCCCGAGTTCAATTCCCAGCAACAACATGGTGGCTCATGACCATCTATAATGAGATCTGGTGCCCTCTTCTGGTGCACAGGCAGAATACTGTATATGCAATAAATGAATAAATCTTTTTAAAAAGTATAAGGGAGACAGCTTAATGGTGGAACACACGCAAGACCCTAGGTTCAATCTTCAGTACCATATCATAGTGGAAGAGCACTTGCCTAGCATGTGCTCTCTTTCACACACACATACACACACACACACACTTCAGTCTCTGTAATTTAGGTGCTTAGAGATCACTTGGGTAAGCATAGGATCCTACTTGATTTACCAAGGTTGTCTAATTTTGCTTTCCTGTACTAGGATGAAAACCAGAGCTTTGCAGATGTTAGGTAAGGACTCTACCACTGAGCCATGGCACTGATTCATCAAATCATTTTATACCCAACTAACTACAAAGAGCAAAGCTCTTTTATGATCTTACAACCTGCAGTTCTGATCCATGCTCATAGGCAATAGTTGGATGACACAGTAACGGGAACTGGGAAAAAGAAGTTTCACTCTCTCCCTCTTTTTTTTTTTTCTTTCCGTTATTGGGGATTGAACTCAGAAGTTTGCATGCACTAGGTAGTCATTCTACTCCTGAGCCACAACCCCCAGGGTGCAAGAGAGCTTCACTCTGTACTCTCTAGTTTTCCATACCTCTCCTGCACGCAGTACAGAATGACAAATGTCAGGCTGTTCTCAGCTGACGGAATGTACTCACCTACCACCAGTTCACGGACGTCTTTCCAGTGGAGCTCACTGCCCTTCTCGTGGATGATAGTCACTGTGATCCTTCGCTGGATGCCCTAGGTAACGGAACAGGATTACAATTTAGAAGAGTGCATTAGAGACTTAGCAGGCCCGTGGCTGAGCTGGTTTAAGAGAGGCCTTGTAGGGCACCGTGTTTCACTCCTGTAATCACAGAATGAAGCCCGAGGCAAGATGAATTCCTACATCCTGGGAGAGAGACAGAGGAAGAGGTGGGGGTGGGCGAGGCTGGCGGGGGGGTCAGGCAGATAGGCAGCTGCACACAAAGAGGTGAGAAAGGCAGAGACAGACCAACAGACAGATTGAGACCCTGTAATATGCTGTAGGGTATGGCACACCATGAAACATGGACACCTGCACAGGAAGTAGTTTTGAACATTTGGCTAAAATTTTTTTCTTTTTTTTTTTTCTGAAAAAGAATTTTTTTAAGAGTCAGGATCTTGTTATGTAGCTCAAACTGGTTTTAAACTTACTAAGATGCCAAGACTGGCCTTGAATTCATAATCCTCCTGTATCTGCCTCCTGAATGCTATAAAAGTATAGTAACACTAGGCGTTGCATATTATTCTATCAAATGAATAGTATATATTTAAGAAATGTATTTTAATCCACTCAGACTTCATCATCTACTCCCTTAGGAACTTCTGGCTGAGCTTGGTGGCACATGCTGTAATCCTAGCACTTAGAAGACTGAGGCAGGAGGGTCTCTCATATTCAAGGACCTGGGCTACACATGTCTGTTAGAAAACAAAGAAAAAAACAAAAACAGTTTTAAGGACATAGTTCAGTGGTAGAGTACTTTCGTAGTATGTAGTAAGGGCTACAGATTTAATGGCCTGTACAGCCAAAAACAAAACAGGAGAAGAAAAAGCAAAACAAAAACTCTCATTGCCAGGGTATGGTGGCTCATGGCTGCTAAGCCAATGATTGGGAGGTTGAGGCAACAAGAGATGCATCCCAGGAGTTGGAGGCCAGCTGGAGGTCAGAAGAGAATCTGTCTCAAACAAATTGATAAAACCAAACAAAAGGACTACTGTCAGTGAAACATAAAGCTTCTAAACATTATGGAAAGTGTATAAAATTGTATGAGAGCAGCCGGGTGTGGTGGCGCACACTTTTAGTCCCAGCACTCAGGGAGGCAAAGGCGGGTGGATTGCTGTCCAGGACAGCCAGGTCTAAAACTGAGAAGCCCTGTCTTGGAAAAAAAAAAAAAAAAAAAAAAGTATGACAACAACACAAATGGCAATAACTGACCTTAATTTTTTTTCATACAGCGATAAAATATAATTTGGTGACAGCCATTCCTCCAGCTCTTCCTAATGCTCCACCTTGTCACCTTTCTTCCTTTCTTCTTACTTACATCCACCATTCAATTAGCACTGAACACATGTGTGTGGGTGTAGGGCTACTGGCTGGGGCATGGACACCCTACCTGTATCCGTGTCCCTAAGGAAGAGTAACTTCTGCAGTAATCACCAACTAATAGTGACTCTGTCAAGGATGAAGCCTTAGGGGGTATCCCCAGATCCTTCTGCTTTTTCTCTTTCTTTTCAAGACAGGGTTTCTTTGTGTAGCCCTGGCTGTCCTGGACTTACTTTGTAGACTAGGCTTGGCTTGAACTCACAGAGATCTACCTGCCTCTGTCTCCCGGAGTGCTAGGATTTTAGGTGTGCACCACTGCCCCCTACCTCCAGATTCTTTTTCAAAATAGCTATTCTAAAAAATATGTATAAAGAGTATATTAAAAACAAAAACAAAAAATGGTGTGATGGCTACTTTGGTTGCCAACTTGACTACATCTGTAAATAACTAAAACCTGAAAATGGCTGGACACACCTACGAGGGACTTTCGCTTAATTAAATAACTTGAAGAGAGAAGATCCTCTCTTAAGCTAGATCTTGGGGGTCAGAATATACACCTTTAATCCAGATTTTTTTGTTTGTTTGTTTGTTTTGTTTTGTTTTTGAGATAGGGTTTTTCTGTGTAGCCCTGGCTATCCTGGACTCACTCTATAGATCAGACTGGCCTCAAACTTGGTAGATCCACCTGCCTCTGCTCCTAAATGCTGGGATTAGAGGTGTGTGCCACCACCACCCATCTAACGCAGATCTTTTGAGGTGGGAAGATCCACCTGTACTCTGGGCCACACTTTCTACTGGAAGCCTATAGAAGGACATGGAGAAGGAAGTCTTGCTCTTTGCCTGCTTGTTCTTGCCTTGCTATCAAGTCCATTCCTTCACTGGACTTAGAGTCTACTTCTTCAGGGTTCCAGTGAATACTGAAGACCAGCTGAGACATCCAGCCTCATGGACTGAACAACTATTGGATTCTTGGACTTTACATTCACAGGCAGCCATTATTGAACTAGCTGGACCATAGCCTGTAAGTCATGCTAATTAACACCCCTCTCATCCATCCATCCATCCATCCATCCATCCATCCATCCATCGAGATTCATTCTATAAATTTTGTTACTCTAGAAAACCCTGACTAATATAAACAGAAGCAGTATTTGTAGTTTTATGTTCAATTCCCATCTATTTCCTACCCTGATAAATAAAGGGGGAAGGACAGGAAAAAACAAAAATGTCCTCCCATACCCCCCCTCCAAATAGAGATGAAAAACTGAGAAATCTGTTGTTCTGTCTCAGAGATCAGTACCTGGTGCAGCAAAAATGTCCCGTGGCAGGGTAAGCCTGCTGTGTGGTCAACCACAGCTGGAATATACCTATAAAAATAAAAACACAAAAGACAGAAGTCAGGGCTACTTCCCCTGCCAAGCCTTCCTGGGTTGTTGTAGCGGTGGGGGCCTCTCTGTGCTCTCTGCACTCTGACCCCATGCAGGCACTTAATCACAGAGCCACCTGCATCTGTCCCCCTGCCACATACCAGTTTCTTATCATCTCTGCTACTATTTAGAGATACTAAATAGTGATGTGGTCTTGGTTCCATCTTTGTCCCTTACATAATAATTCAGTAAATAATGTATAACTTACAGAACTGAGTGGAAATAAGAAACAATTTCCAATTCTAAATATTTTAAGCTCCAGAAAGCAATTAATTCAGTAGAAATCATCACTGTAACGACATCATCATAATGCAAGCTATGATAACATTGCCAATCTGTTTATGAAAAGTCACATTCTTCAAAGTGACTGACAACTCAAGAGTTACAGAGCTATTTTAACACAGGGTCGTATACACGGCAGACACTAACGGTTCACAGTGCTGATCATCACTGATGGTGTTCACTGCATTACACACAGAGGAACACTACATAACAGTTTGTCCCTAATCTGTGTTAATGGATGTGGCTGCCTGCCTGTTTCAGAAGTAGAGTCTCTTTTCCTTTTTTCCTAAGGCATTTCAGAAACAACTATAAACAAGAATTGCATTTATCATTTATTCTATCACAGCTCATAAAGGCAAGGAAGCTTATGTTGATCCTGTTAATTTAGGAGAGTAGCTTTTTTCTAGGGATATCTTTGGTCAGCACAACTGAGGAGAGGTGCTACTACCCTCTTCTAGCTACAGGCCAAAGCTACTGTAAACTATCCTACAATAACACAATGAAAAAGAAAGTGGTCTAGATAGTGGCAAGGTAAAAAATTTTAATCCAGGGAAATATTCAGCCCCCACTGCCCTCACTGAGACGGGTATCCACTGTAAAAGGCTACATTTATTTATTTATACTGAGACGGGTATCCACTGTAAAAGGCGTGACAGCCATGGCACATGTGTGGAGGTAGAAGGACAACTTGTACCAACAACAGTTGGTTCTCACCTTCCAACATGTATGTCCCAGGGATCAAACTCAGATCGTCGTTGGGCTTGGCATCAAGTGCCCATATCTGCTGAGCCATCTCATCAGCCCCCACTAACCTCCATCTGAACCCGAAGCATATCCTGTACAATCTGTTCCACTGATATTAACAGAACCACCACGTAGCAGTTTTCCCTCATAACCAAGTGCATTTGGTCTCTATCGTATTGCTGTCGCTAAGAAATAATTCTACTGGATGGTCTTTGGTAAACATCTCATTCAGAGATAAGTAGCAAGGCATCCAAATTCAATCCCAAAGAGGAATTTGACACAACAATGATACATGAGCCAAAAACAGGCTCAAAACTATATCTCCAATTCTGAAACACTTTATTTAACAAAACTTTTTTTAATTGGACTTACTCTCCAGTAGGCTCCAGTTCACTGATCTCAAACCAAACCAGAAGGTCATACTTGCTCATGCTCTGCCCAAGGCTGGTTTTGCTCATGGTGTTTAACTTGGTGGCTGGAACTTTTAAAAAGTTTTATAACATGTCAAAATCTGTTCCACATTTACTCAGCAAAAGTACAAGCACTTTAACATTAGGTTTCCAGAGGGCATATTTTAGTGTGAAAGACGCAGAGATAGCTCTGTACTAAGTGTGTCTCAGCCAAAGCATGAAGAAAGAAAGCACTAGGGTCCTTCTCAAAACACACCAGAAAACAGGTTTTTATATAAACTAAATGTGCTTTATAAAACATTAAAAACCCTATGCTTTCTAGAGTTTCCTATGTGGGGGGATAGCATCACATCACAACCATATCAGGAGATGATGCTTTAAACCCTCCAGTGATTAAAACAAAAAAGACAGATCTGAGACCACTGGTCTGCTCTGTAAATACAGGAACTTGTAAATAATCTGTTAACGTCTCTTCAGATTTAAATTCCACAGTCTTAACAATACTTATGTGGCTTTGGTTAAGGTGCTTACTCTGTGAGTCTCTCCTCAATTTATAAGATGTGGATGATGTTTAGTCTACTACTTTGAAAAAAGTATTGGGAAGACTATTATCATAATGTACATGAAGGGGCTTTATCAGTCATGCAGCTTTTCTCAAATGAACAGTCCACGGGCAGGAGTCACCCAGCTGTGTTTCCAATGTGCTGGGGCTGCTAAGAAGAAAACTGGTTACTGTTCTGGTAGTCATCTAAGAAGTACTCAGGAAAGAAAGAGTGGAGGGGAGGGCCTTGAATACAGCTCAGTGGTTAAAAAGTGCTTGTCTAACAGGCACAAGGCCCAGGATTTGATTCAAACACTAAACAAAAACCAACTACTAGACAAAAAAAAAAAAAAAAAAAAGAAAGAAAGAAAGCAAGCTGGGCATATTGGTGCACGCCTGTAATCCCAGCACTTTGGGGGGCAGAAGCAGGCAGATCTCTGTGAGTTTGAGGCCAGCCTGGTCTACAAAGTGAGTCCAGGACAGCCAAAGCTACACAGAAAAACCCTGTCTTAAAACAACAACAACAAAACAAAAATTACTACTGCAAAAGATGCAAACAAATAAGTAGTAGGTGGGGTGAAGATGTTGCCTAGTATAAATGAGGCTCTGGGTTTGACTCCTAGCCCCCCATAAACTGGGTATATGGTACATATATGAACAGGTATGTCTGTGGATGAGACAGGAGGCCAGAAATTCAAGATCATCCTCAGCTATATAGGTAGTTCAAGACTAGCCTGGGCTCAAGGAAAAAACAAAACAAAACAAAAAACCAGGCATCTCAAACTCAGAGGGATATGAAAGAGAGAGAGGGGGTATAAAGGTGTTCCCTACAGTCTCCCTGAGAGAACTGTGATGTGATCTTGACACTGTGCAGAGCTCTACAGTAAACTAAGGGAACAAACAGAAACATCCGTGTTTCACACATGGCGAATTTGGTTCTACATCTAAGGCAGAGCTAGATTAGCTACTAACCATATTTTTTGGGTACCCTTTCACTCTGGAAGCTGGGGACTGGCACAAAGAGAAAAGGCGGCAATGAATCAGCCTCATTCTGGAACGTGGCAACAGCAGAGGAAGCGAGCACACTGGCGTGCTCAGAAAACGTATCCAATACATGCACATTCACATAGTCAGACATGAGAAACCGTATCAGATCAATCTTTCTTTCATGGTCTGAAGGCCAATGGGGAGGTGGAATGTAGAGGGAGGAGAGTGAGCATGGGGAAGGGTGGGAGTTTGGAAAGTGGGCAGTAAGAAAAAAAATAAAAGAGAAAGCAAGATAAATGAAGAGAAACAAACTCTGGTATTCTATTGCATAATAGGGTATCCATTATTATCAATGTCAAAATGCTACACAAAAAGATCTTAACTATACTTAACTACAAATGCTTAAGATACAGATATGCTAAGTACACTGATGTATAATTACATGCATTCCTCAAAGTATATAGCTACAAATGCATTGTATTATACCATAATTATGTATATCATTATGTGTCAATCAAGAACAAAGTCCCAACAACAAAATTTAACATGCAGAATAAATTTAATACGCAAAGAAATGTTGTGACTGACAGAAGTAATTACATATAAAGCGTAGAGATTTAAGAAGGAGGAGATTATCAAAGTCTAAATGAGAAGACCAGAGAGACAAAGCCAAATTGTTTGACTTCTCATCTCATATCAGGAACCATACATTCTTGTTCCTGCTAAAAATATAGAAGAGGAGCATATAAGGACACAGAAAGAGGGAATTCCAGTGTGACTCTTGCCTGAAAATTATTCAGAACAGATGTATACACATTAGAGAGAATATAGTTGCTGCTCACCTGGTTTGGAGAGTGGCATGGGTGGGGGGAAGAATCTTCGAGATGGCTGAGGTGGACTGCAAAGAGAGAAGGAAACCATTCCTTATGACTAAAAAGAGTTAAGTGTTGATGTTAATAGCATGCTTAAATTTTTTTTTTAGAGGTTTTATTTTTTTTTGTTTTTGTTTTTTAAGACAAGGTTTCTCTGTGTAGCCCTGGCTGTCCTGGAACTCACTCTGTAGAACAGGCTGGCCTCCAACTCACAGAAATCTTCCTGCCTCTGCCTCCGTAGTGTTGGACTTAAAGGCATGCAACACCACCCCCAGTATTCCATTGTTTAAATCTTTTTAAGAAAACAGATACCTTCCTCCCCCAAAAAAGATAACTAACACAATCCCACACAGAGACCAACACATTTTGATAAAAGTCTCCCTGTACATCTCAACTAGCACTACCACCAATAAAAGGTCATGTCTCTACCAGGCACAGTGGTGCACACCTTTAATCTCAATACTCGGAGGCAGAGGCACACAGATCTCTGTAAATTTGAGGACAGTCTGGTCTACTATAGTGAGTTCCAAGACAGCATGGGTTACATAGAGAGACCTGTCTCAAAAACAAGAACAAACAAAAGTCATGTCACTGATCTTCTCATTAGTTGTGATGACTCCACTTTGACTTTGTACTTCATAAAGTAAAGGTTGTCAAAAACAATTACATGCATGTTCTAGCTCTATTGCACCAACTTTCTACCCTATTAAATTTTTTTTTCTTACAACAAAAAAAAGGTATTCAATGTTATCTGGACTGAATTCAACTGGCTGTATAGCTGAACTAGTGATTAGGTTTGCTACAAAAAAGTAGTGACATTTCTTAAGAGTAAAAAGAAGGTACTGTATAAATCTATTATTTAGTTATCTGCATCCCTCAAAAGTTTTTTCCCCCAGCTGGTGGTAGTGGCGCATACCTTTAATACCAGCACTTGGGAGGCAGAGGCCAGTGGATATCTGAGTTTGATACCAGCCTCATCTACAGAGTGAGATCCAGGGCTACACAGAGAAACCCTGTCAAAAAGAAACAAAAACAAAACAACAAAATAGTTCTTTTTCAGTAACCAAGAAACTAAAACTCAAAACAGCAACAACAATCGAAGTCTTTGCTCAGCTCCCTCAAACCTGTTAAGATCTTGTCCTTGCAGATGAAGTGGGTGCTGCTGATAATGCCCAAAGACCTCAAATACGATGGGCTTGGTTTTGATGTAGTCCACAAATGACTCAGTGACCTCCACTGCAATCTAGTAAGAGAAAGTCAAGGGAGGTTAGAGTAAGAGTATGATCAGAAGGCCTCGTCTGTGCTTCCAGCAACCTTCAGCATTAAGCATCCTGTATGCGCTGGTATTTCACCACCCAGGCCCCCTACACCACAAGACAGGTTTCCCTCTGCTTTTCATTCTAATGTGACTTTACCAAGTTCAGCATTCAAGATCCTCCACAATGTAGCAGAATTGACCTTACCCTGATGCTACCCAATATTTCAAGACTTGCCTCTTGCTCTCTCTACCTGCTTGTTTGTTGTGCCTGGGGAATGGCCCTGGCTGTAACTCTAAGATAAGGCATTCCCTCCAAAGCCCAGGCGAGTCAGTAAAAGAGGTGGGGAAAAAATAAACCCAAAAAACGTGTTGAATATGGATCGTGAGCAAGGTGCAATGCCAAATTGCACACACTTTTTTCTTTTTCTTACCTTTTATTCATGCTACATTTTTCAGAAAATTTACCTTCTCTACATAACTATTCTCTCTCACACGAAAAAGTAACTTAAAATCTTTCTATATGAAAAACATTCCCTTTTGTATTTAATGAATACCTTTCTCATGTCCCCATACTCTATATTTCCCCTTATTAATTCTAAGCCCCTTGGGGAAATCTCTGGTTTTATGAGTCAGAGGCTTGTTAAACAGCTGATAAGCATTTACCAAATATATATTTCATTTTTAGTTACAGGTATGTGTGTATGTCTATGTTTGGGACAAGTGCATGTTGAGTGTATGAACAAGTGTTCTCAGAGGCCAGAAGAGGACTTTGGATCCCTTGGAGCTGGAGTTATATGAGCCACTGCATATGGGCTGGGAACCTAACTCGGGTCTTCTACAAGAGCAGTGCATACTCAACTGCTGAGCCATCTCTCCAGCCCTGCAGTTCATGCTTTAGTTTACATTTCATTTTGTTTGTCCTTTCCTCTTACTTTATCTATTTAAAATTATTTGTTTGTGTTGAAGTTTACATGTAGGACCTCGTGCATGTGAGGTGAGCACTCTACCAACTGGGCTACAACTGTGGCTGGCCCCTCTCCCACTTCACAGAGTAGACACGATCAACAAGAAAAAGAAAGGCAGTTTGGGGAAGGCAGTGAAGATTCTGAGTGCTACAGCCACACTTTATGTTTAAACCCTCTTCTTGCCTCTTCCCAGCTTGGTAACTTGGGTGAGTGGCACAAGCTGCGCAGTACCTTAGTTTCCCCAGTGGTAGCATAGGGATTAGAACAGTCAATGGAAGACTAAATGGCACAGAAAACAGAACAGGGACAATACCAAATGAATTATTAATGAAAATTAGTATTACGATGACAAGACTTTGCTTTTTATGCTTAATTAACTTATTTGTGCGTGCATGGGTACTTGTGCTATGGGACACATTTGGAGCCAGAAGACAACTTGTAGGAGTCAGTTCTCTCCTTCCACCGTGTGCATCCTAGAGACTGAACTCAAGTCATCAGGCTTGTTAGTAGTGCTTACACCTGCTGAGCCATCTCACCACTCCCCTGAAGATGACTTCTGAATTGAGTTTGAATGAAATTTTATAAGTTGGAAAGCCCACTTCCTTGCTTCATGTATTAGGAGAGTTGTAAGGGGCATGAACAGGTAAATCACAGCCCCCGAGGAAATGCTCTAAATCATAACTCAGCTACAGAAGGTATTTAATGTCTTCTGCATTACTGTAAGCAATGATGAAAGTACCTTAGAGTTTACAGGATACTATGTTAACTTACCAAAACTGATAGTAAACATGCTCCTTTTTTTTTTTTTAAGATAAAAACATTTTTTAAAAACACACATTCAAACTGACGGAAGACTTCTTTGGGAGACTAGATTGCACATTCAGTGGGCCACCATAATTCGGTGAAAGACTGGCTGCTCCTTCCCTGAAGACCTCACTGCCTTGGCCACCATCTCTATGGCTCATTCTCTCTGTAAAGCTCTCCTATCCAAGCACAAAAGACAGCTCACACCTCACATGACCATTCTCCTTACCCAACAAAATCAGCGTACCTAAACCTGAGAGATGTATGGCAAAATATTCAGGATACTCACATTCTGAACATGATAAAAGCCCAGGGGACTTCCTCTTCCATTGTTTTTTAGGGGTTCAGTGGAGAATGCTTCATCATGCCGATGCAAAAAGCTTAATAAAAAGAGACAGATGAATACTGCATTAGAATTCATCAGAATCTGTTTTTGTTTTGTTTTGAGAGAGTCTTACTATGAAGCCCAAGCCTGCCTCAAACTCATAGAAATCTGCCTTCAGGTGCTGGGAAACAAAGTGTGTGCTACCACATCAGCAGAACCTGTTTTCAGAGTCCATGTTCGACTCTACAGTTAGAAGCATGCTAACAAAGCACTCTTTGTTTGTTTGTTTGTTTTTACTGAGCCAAATGATGATTTCTTTCCATGTCAGCATTTTCCATATCATATAGATAGTATTTCAGATTCAAAAATCACTGAAAAATTAAGTGACCATGATTGTTTACCTAAATGGACATATACAAGCATGACTTACAGAGTAAAGAAGTTAATTCAACAAATTTGTAGCAGGATAGGTAGTCATGCAAATTTGTGCATGACTGTAACATGAGCACTCAAGAAGGAGAGGTGGGAGAACTGCAAGGTCTACATAGCAGTTCCAGACAGCTAGGGATACTCAGAGAATCTCTGTCTTAAAGTAAGGAAACCCAAATGAACAAACCTACCCCCAAGCCCATTAAACAAATGAAACAATCTATTCCCCCAAAACCCAAAAATCAAATGAACAAAACTACTCCCCCCAAACAAATGAAAAAACGTATACACATACCCCCACCTGGGCCACCTGGGCACATGTCTTTAGTCCCAGCACTCAGAGAGGCACAGGCAGGCAGATTATGAGGCCAGCCTGGTCTACAGAGAGTCCAGGACAGCCATGGCTGTTACACAGAGAAACTCTGTCTCGAAAACCAAACAAACCAACCAACAAGCCACCTACCCACTCAACCAACCAACCAAAGAAACTGAAAACAAAACTTACCCCCAAACCCAAAAAAACAAATGAACAAACCTACTATACCAAACCCCCAACTAACAAACCTACTCCAACCCCTGGAAAAAAAAACCCCAATCAATAAAGCATGAAGACTTGTTATTTTGCAGAAGTTTTTCTTTTGTTTGTTTTGCTGAAAATGAAACCAGCTGAGAGGTGGTGGAGCACACCTTTGATCCTAGCATTTGAGAGAGAGAGGCAGGTGGATCTCTGTGTTTTCAAGGCCAGCTTGGTCTAAAAAGTGAGTTCCAGGATAGCCAGGGCGAAGCAGAGAAGGAAGGAAGGGAGGGAGGGAGGGAGGGAGGGAGGGAGGGAGGGAGGGAGGGAGGGAGGGAGGGAGGGAAGAAAAGAAAGAAAGAAAGAAAGAAAGAAAGAAGGAAGGAAGGAAGGAAGGAAGGAAGGAAGGAAGAAAGGAAAGAAAGAAAGAAAGAAAGAAAGAAAGAAAGAAAGAAAGAAAGAAAGAAAGAAAAGAAAAGAAAGAAAGAAAGAAAGAAAATGAAATCATATAATATAGAGAAAACCTGGCAAATCTGCGACTCTGCAGGAGCAGTCAAATGGCACACGATAGCCTGGCTTAGGAGTCTTCTGTCTAAACAGGAGATGCTCAAATGCCAGGAAATCTCCTCGGACCTACTTCTCCTTAAAAGTTATGATTTCACCATTTACAATGATACACTTATGTGCTTGTTTTTCCGGCAAGGGTTTACCCATAAGGTTTGACACACAGATGGTCCTCTAAAAGGCCAAATGGAAAAAAGAGTATATTTTAAAATTTTAGGTTTATGTTGTTTCAAGTGTGTGAATGTTTTGCTTGCATGTGTGCATGCGCACTACATCTGTGCCTGGTGTCAAGGAGGAGGTCAGACCCCTGAGACGAGCTAAGGATGGTTGTGAAGCACTTTGTGGATGTTGAGATCTGAACCTGGGTCCTCTGCAAGAGTAGCAAGTGCTCTTAACTACTGAGCCAGTCTCCAGTCCCCAACGGGGAAAAAAGATTTTGAATAGGGGGAAAATATCAGTATGTGCTCTTGTGGATTCTCGCATCAGTCGGCCAGGTCTGAGGACGTCAGTGCCTCTGCCGAGTGCTCCTAATTACCAATGATTTGTACGGCTGCTCTGTAGCATTCTGTGCTTATGCAATGTCTTTTCTGAACTCTTTTTAGAAAATATTTGTTTTCATTTTATGTGCATTGGTGTTTTGCCTGCATGCATGTCTGCGTGAGGTTACAGACAGTTGTGAGCTGCCATGTGGTGCTGGGACTGAACCTGGGTCCTCTGGAAGAGCAGTCAGTGCCCTCAACTGCTGAGCCGTGTCTCCAGCCCCTTCTCAATCCTTTTTTTTTTTAATACACATATTTAAATATTTTGTTTTATTTTATCTGTATATTATTTTGCTGTATATCTACCAGTGTACCACATGCATGTACATTTGTGCCCACGAGGCCAGAAGATGGCATCAGAGTCCCTGGAATTGTGTTACAAATGGTTGTATACCCCTATGTAAGCGTCCATGAATTGGACCCAGGTCCATCGGACAAGCAGCTAGTGCTCTTAATTCTGAGCCATCTCCCCAGTCCTTTAGGCAGCATCTCTGCTCTCTTCCCTTCTCTTCTTGCTCCACCACTCCCACTCTTTTTTCCCTTTCCTGGCCATATATACTTTTTCTGCCAGAGGCGCCCATGAGCATTACCGGGTCTGAACTGCCACCTCAGTGGCACTGATAACCTTCTCTTTAATGCTCCAGAGTATCCCTACACACTTCATGCAATAGTTGTTTTTCTTTACATTATGTAAATTTCCTTTTTCCAAAGTACTAAATATATAAAACTGTTGGCTAGACAATTTGTTTAACTGGTTTGTTTTTTTTTTTTAATTTTAAAAGAGATTTATTTATTATGTACACAACGTTCCACACACCTGCACACCAGAAGAGGGCACCAGAGCTCAGTATAGACGGTTATGAGCCACCATGTGGTTGCTGGGAATTGAACTCAGGACCTCCAGAAGAGCAGCCAGTGCTCTTAACCTCTGGAGCCATCTCTCCAGCCCTTAACTGTTGTTTTTTAAGAAGACATGTCAGCATGAAAAGCACTGAAAACTAATGGACTTATCTGGATCAGATACTATGTTCGCAGAATTACGGGACACCAGAGTCCTCTAAAGAGGTGTGCTGTACACTCCCTGGGGGAGCCCTTGAGTCATTCCAGTGAAGGGTCTTGACCCTTATTCTCATCTTGAGTGAAGAAAGTCTCTTCCAGAGAGCTGTCATGTTTTACCCCTCAAGTGCTTTAATCTTACACTTACAGCAAGGACATCTCTGCAGTTAGCAACTTGCTCGATGGGCATAGCAAAAGGGCAGTGTGTTTTTATTAATGAGAAATGGCCCCATAGGTTCATGGATTTGAGTATTTGGTCCCCGTTGGTAGCTGCTTGGGAGGTTATGGAGAGAGAGCCTCGCTGAGGAGGTTCATCCCATTTCCTGTTCTCTCTCTCTGCTTCCTGTGTGTGGATGAAAATGTCATCAGCCAGCTTCCTGCTCATGCTGCCATGCCTTCTGCTCTGCCAATATGTGTTCTACCCCCTCTGAAGCCTAAATTAAAGGTTTTTCTTTTCTAAGCTGCTTTTTGTCAGAGAAACCTATCACAACAACAGAAAAGTAATTGATACAGGTGGCTTACTTGAACTGACAAAAGATGTCTGCATACTCTGGAAGGATCCCACTGGCCTGTAGCACAGTGACTCGGAAGGTGAAGGCACTGCCCAGTTTCAGGTGGTTACCAATCTCTTCAGAAAACCCTTCCATCACCATCTTCCCATCCAGCAGAGTACCTGACTTCAAATCTAAAGAGTGAAATGACACACAGATGGTTCAAGTACTATGACAAGAAGGGAACTGGGCACTCTTTCTGTTTCTAGTTGAGCAAAGCGATTATGTTGCTTGACTGTGGTGCTCATTGTTTCCTACTGAGACTCCTCAATAACAGGCATCTGTCTACGTACCCAAGTCATTCATTCGGTTAACTTCCTCTGGAGGACTGATAACGTCAGAGCTCTGACCTTGTCCTTCCACAATCCTCAGTTCCTCCAAAGACAGACCAGAACGAGTCATTGCAACTGAAGAAAAGTCACTCTGTAAGTAAGACAAGGCCAGGTAAATGACATATTCTCCATTTCTACAAAATGATAATTAAATGGACTAAGCTGTCTGAGAAAAGGCAATGTGCTCCTGTAGTTTCATCTCTGTGACTGCTAGACACATCCCATAATTCACTGAGTGACTGCATCTTAAAATTGCTAAATGCTATAAAAGGGAATTGGGTGCCAGCATTGCACACTTTCCTCACAAATCCATTTACTTCCTTTCTTTCCCCAAGGTGTTTCTTTCTTCCCAAATACTTCTTACCTGATTAAAGTATTCATTATCAAAAGATATTTTAGCTGTTCCTGATTGCCGAATTCCAGAGCCATAATCAGGAGCTTCTTCATCAGCTAAATAGAAAGAAAGCCAGCAAAGACTGAATGAAAATACATGTGGGAGGAGGGAATAGCTCTTCCTGAATTATTAAGTCAGGAGGAAAGACCTTAGTATAAAAATGAATGGCACTGCAATAAAATTATAGTCATGGCTTCCAACTATTTTGTAGATTAACCATCTTCCTCTGCTCAGACGAGACTAGTTAGAAAAGAACTGGTTTCAATCTTGAGTTTGTTTATACTGCCACACCTAGATATTCTGACCCCTTAACATCTTGCCAAGATTATACTCAATAACCCAGCAACAAACATTGAAACATTCTACTGACTTGTGGAAGACTTTATATTTACATACAGCTCAGTATGGATGACAATGTGATAGTTTTTCAAGGGATAAAGGCTGAAAGGTCATTATTTGCAGGACAGCATTTATCAGTTAAGACAGAAAATGGCCATATTCTTTACTCATAATGTTGGCATGATCATGGAAAAGCAGAAAATATCATAATTTTGATCTGTGTATTACATTTAGCAGTGAAATAAATGCTTTCTGTTTTGCTCTGTTTTGAGAAAGGGTCTTATGTAGTCCAGGTTGGCCTCAAACTCACTATGTGGCTAAGATTGACCTTCAACTCCTGATCTTTCTGCTTCCACCTCCATGGGTATGTGCCACTATGCTCAGCTGCAATAAGAACAATATACAATCCTTTTTTACTCTCTAACAGTTAGACACACTAATTCAAAGCCCATTGGCTAAGTGTGGTGGCTCATACCTGTGAAGCCAGCACTCAGGAGACCAAGACAGGAGGATTGTTGTGAATTCACGATAGCCTCGACTACACAGTGAAACCTTAAACTAAAAAAATTAAGAAGACAAAAATAAAATGTCCAACACTTGAGCCAAGCACTGGTGGTGTATGTTTACAAACTTTGGAGGATGAATTTGAGGTCAGCCTGAGCTATACAGAAAAGATACTATCACAAACAAAAAGAGACTATGAGGTTTCTTTCTTTGGTTGTTTTGTTTGGAGGGAGGGTCTTACTACATAGCCCTGAGACCAGACTGGCCTTGAACTCACAGACCTCTGTCTGCCTCTGCCTCTTGAGTGTTGGCATCAAAGGGGTGTTGTACCACTATGCCTGTTTTTTTGTTGTTGTTGTTTGTTTGTTTTTGCTGTTGTTGTTTTTTTTGGCAGGGGAGGAGATTCTGAGACAGGGTTTCTCTGTTCTGCAGAGCTCTGGCTGTCCTAGACTCTCTTTGTAGACCAGACTGGCCTCAAACTCATAGAGATCCGACTGCCTCTACCTCTGTAGCACCACGCCTGGCCAGCTTTTTATTTTTTTTTAAGATCGTGTCTTACTACGTAACTCAGGCTGACTGTGAAACTCTACAACCCACGGTGCCAGTCTAAACTGTTCACACTTTACAAAGTCACTCCAAGAGCTATTCGTGTTACACACCATTTTCCTAAAATAGCAATATCCCAGAATAAAGTGAAATCTACTTCAGGGCCAGGGTAGCAGGTAAAGCTAATAGAAGGAAGCTTCAAGGGGCCATCCCCAAGTAGAACACATTAGCATTTATGTGTGTGACTGAAGTGTCCCTGCATGGAGCTAGTCTGTTTTTTCTATGATTTTTTTTCTTTTTAAAAAAATTTTATTTTATGTGCATTGGTGTTTTGCTTGCATCTATGTCTGTGTAAGGGTGTTAGATTCCCTGGAACTGCAGTTACAGACAGTTGTGGGCTGCCACATGGGTACTGAGAATTGAACCTGGGTCTTCTGGAAGAGCAGCCAGTGCTCCTAACTGCTGAGCCTTCTCTCCAGCCCCTAGCCTGCTTTTTCTGTAGGAAAGAATCCCAGCTTTCATTTGGAAAAAGGTCACTCACCTGCAATGGCCTGCACAGCCACACGAAGAAATCCCCGCACTTCCCCCTTCTCACTGACGATGGCCACCCTGTGAATCAGGGGCACCGGATACAGCAGGTTGCTCAAGTATACAAATGCCCTGTAGACAGAAGGCCAGAGACAAACATCAGAACATCTGAGGAAGGAGAGGCTGAGTGTTTCTGCTTCCCCAAACTCAGCTGGCTTCTGGGCCTTTTAAGATCCACTCTGAACTCTGACCTCTTAAATTGCCTCCAGTTGCTTTTTCAGACCATCGATACATAAGCAAGTGTAATGCATGGCAACACAGCTGACAAAGACCAACTTACACCAAATTACTCTACAAAAAAATTACACCATAGGGAGAAGAGTAACAATTGGAAGTAGACTGTGAGTTCTGTCAAGGAGAAAGGAGCCCACTGAAGTGCTTAGCCTCCAGAGGTCAGGATGCACCAAGAGATCTGGCTGGTCTCCATCCACAAAACAGAAATCAAGAGACAAAAAGGGCAGGAAAGTGTGAGTGAAATACAGTTACTTGTTCTAAAATGGATTTTATATCACAGCAGTATGAGTCTTTGTTTTACTTAAAGGATGATTAAAAAGGTGAGAGAAACAGACATTTTGGCAGAGAGGTTATGTAACCGTAGGGAGCTTGCAGGGACTGAATGGGACAAGAGAAATACTAAGGGAGAGGACACAGCTGGCCCTTATGGAGTTGGCCTTTGCTCCTCAAACCAAAGTCATAAATAAAAGGGAACTTACAAGTCTCCCCTGCTTCCCTTTTATTTCCTTCTTTTGTGGCCCTGGGGGAGAAACTCAGAAGTCTCATACTTAATACGTAATCCTCAACACTCAACTGCAGCCTCAGCCCTTCCTTTGAGACAAGGTCTCACTAAATTACTCAGGCCAGCTTTGAGGTTACTCTGTAGTTTAGATAGGCCTTAAAAATCTCAATGTTTCTGTCTCAGCCTTCCAAGCAACCGAGAAGACAGGCCTGACCTACTAGACCTGGCCAACACATGATACACATGATACACTCCAACAAACTAGACAAGTCCTATCACGTTTGTGCTTTTTTAAAGGTTCACTATTTTGCAGATTTTTCCCCCCTGAGACAGGGTTTCTCTGTGTAGCCCTGGTTGTCCTGGAACTATCTTTGTAGATCAGGCTGGCCTTGAACTCACAGAGATCTGCCTGCCTCTGCCTCCCAGAGAGTTGGGATTAAAGGCGTGAGTCACCATGCCCAGCCTCTTTTTATTTTTTATTTTTATTTTATTTACTGTTCTCTCACTGTGTGTGTGTGTGTGTGTGTGTGTGTGTGTGTGTGTGTGTGTTGTGGGTGAGAGTCTGACATGCCCAGAGTGTGGAGGAGGGAAGACAACTGTGAAAGAGTCCTGTCTCTCTTTCCACTAAATGAGTTGCACAGACCAAAGTCAGGTAGCCCGGCTTAGTGCAAATACCTTTGCTCACTAAGCCATCTCACCTGTCCCATTCATTTTTTATTTAAAACAATTAAAACTGGTAATCACAAATTTTAACAGCTCTTGTTCCAATAATCAGAATGAAAAGTGGAATCTAGTTCCTACTGTTACTCCTATCTTCTCACTTGGTATATGCTGATCTTTGTACAGAAAACAAAAGACAGTAAATACTATACCAGGAAATTAAATGCAACTAAACTTGACACACAGGGCTATTGTGGCATTTCTTGATCTAACATGTAAGTTATAACAAGGAGAGAAGGATGAAGGAATGGATACTTGGATTTCAACTAAAAACAATAAAAGCAATTCTGCAAATAGGTAAAATACATCACAATAATACCATTTAAGAACATACATGACATATGAATGAAAAGCAAACAAAAGTAACTGCAAATGAACAGAAAACTGTATCATGATGTCTAATTCCCTTTCAGTCTGCTCCAAAGCAAAGGAGGGTTTAAACTTTTGTTGAACAAAAACTTATAAATGAAAATGTAATCTAAAAAGGATTACAAACAAGGTCATCAAACACCACTACCATGAGTTTAAAAAACTAAAAATTTGGCATATGAACCAAACAGCTAATTTCACTTCCAAAGACAATACCAAACAGACCACACATCTGCCTCAATGGCATCTAGTCAGACCTGCCCACTTTCAATAACTGGACCGTTGACAGCAATCACATGTCTCTTTCCTCTCTGCTCTCATCTTCACCTCATGCTTTGATTTCACATCCTTAGATCTTAGTGTAAGTGATACTTTCACGACAGGTCCTTCCAGTATTATACAACTCACATGACACACACAATTCTTTCACTGTGGCTATAATTTACATTTATGCCATGATCTTTACTTAGTGTCTTCATCACTCACCAGATTATAAGACTGTGGGGACAGAAACTATCTCTGGTTTTGTTCATCTATCTGCACAGGGTGTGGTTTGTAGTAAATACACTCAAATATCTGGCAAGTGAGTATCTATGTATGTTACAAACCAGGAATGTGATCTGTCCTTTATCTTTACACAGAAGTGGAAGGTCTTTCAGAAAAAAATGGGTCCTACCAGTGGCAGAAAAGCAAGCCATCCAACTTTACACTAGGTTGATTTTTCAAAAGCAAACTCAGGATAAAAATTAACTGCAAAGAATCCTGCCATTATTTAATTTTACTATGTTAGGTATATTATTAGAAAAAAACATAAAACCACTGTCATGCCTGTGTTCTCTAGCACCTCGAGCATGTTTCTGGGACCTGGACAGGTTAGGCAGGTACTACACTGCTAAGCAATGTGACTGGCCCACAAATTACTAGTGTTTTAAAACATATATTCACAGGTATATCATCATACAAACAACGCTGGGTTGCACAATAAAGGTGAGAATTCCTTCTGCTGATGGCACAAGCTTTTCTACACACAGAAGCACTGAGGGCATTACTGTACACTTCCATTGTTAGGAACGAGTCTATGGCAAGGCAGAGGCACTGGCCTGTGATACATGGATGCACTCACTAGACAGCTCTTTGACATGTAATCAGAATACGGCCTTTGGCCCAATTCTGTATATAGGTTCTTCTCTGAAGCTTTTAAACTAGAATTTTGTTATTAACTCTGTGTTGAACATCCTTATACTTTGACCTAGCAGACTGAAGGAGAACAGGGATGAGAGGGGAGAAAATGTAAGACACATTAGCAGAAAATGATGTGAAGTTACAGCAGTAGGAGAAACTAGTTTGTCAACAAAAAGAAAATCAGCATAATTATGGTGATACTTACAGAAAAGATGTCAAATTTAGGTACTTGAGAAAGGTCACAGAATAACCATCTTTTGCCCCCTTTAGCCCAGAAGACTAACATATATTTTATATTTCATCCCAAGTTATGGTGATGGTTCTTAACATCCCAACATGCTGTAAGAGAATAGCTAAAGGGACAAGCTCTTTTATTCTTGATACAAAGATTCACCAGAGGCAGCCATGGCCAAAAAGCAAACCTATAAATGGAATTCAAAGAAAACATGCAAATTTTCATAAGCGAATTATATTTATAATTATGTGCCAATAGGGAAATCTAATACTGTGAATTATAAGAACAGGAAAGAGAGTACACCTTTTATACACGCTATTACTACTGCACAGCTGAATGCTGCGGCTCTCCTGGAGAGATGTGGCTGAGGGCAAAAGTGATGAGCTCCGCATCCTTTTACTGACTGCTACTTTGCCTTCTCCTGCTCTCTTTTTGTTTGGTGATAGGATTTGAACCTGGAAAAGTACCACTGAGTTCTCCCCAGCCACATCACCAACACCTCGGGCTCCTTCTCACAAGTCAGTAATAGTTCTAGAACCAGAAATCCAAGCAAATAGAAACAACTCCTGAGCCCATAGTCTATAATGTTCTAGATGAAAATCAGTGTAGAGTTGACTGTGTTATATTTATTCTTATATCATCTAATATGACAAAAAGAATAAAACTTTAAAAAATATACATATTTTACTTAACCCAGTGAATGCCCATACTAGGGAGGATTCTGCCTTAACTCTTTCATAAAAGTGATTCAAGATAAAAGTGCTCTTAAGCAAAAGTCTTTTGTTGTTATTGTTGTTTTTGAGACAGGGTCTCAAGGCATAGCTCTGGCTCTCCTGGAACTCACTATGGTGACCAGGCTAACCTTGAACTCACAAAGATCTGCCTGTCTCTGTCATGTACCATTATGCCTGCCTCCTAAGCAGAAATCTTAATAGCTGTATTTATTTTGCTAGTATGGATAACAGAATATAAAAGATGAAGGGGACTGGAGACATGGCTCAGAAGAGCACTGGCCCAACAACTACATGGTGGCTCACAACCATCTATAATGAGATCTGATGCCCTCTTCTGGTGGGCACACGTGCATGCATGGAAAATACTATATACATAATAAATAAATCTTTTAAAAAAAGATGAAGGTAAAAAGGATTTTTAAAAAACTATTCATTTTTTAAACTTTTATTTGCATTGGTGTGGGATCCCCTAGAACTGTTACAGCTAGTTGTGAGCTGCCATGTGGGTGCTGGGGATTGAACCCAAGCCCTCTGGAAGAGCAGCTGGTACTCTTAACCACTGAGAGCCATCTCTCTATTCCCCCCCACCCTCCACAAAAGGATTTTTTAAGGTTCTTTTTTTTCCTAACTCATATAAGTTGCTTGTCCTAAGTTGGTGACAGAGATGCTCAGGACCCAAGGTTCCTTCTGACCACTGTGTCAGGTTTCTCTTCACCAGGCCACTTAGGAAGAAGTTGCCTACTCCTCAGTGTGATTTAGAACATGGTAAAGAGACTAAGAGCTGGAGGCAAAGTGACTAAGCTAATGATCAAAACCTGGCTTAACCTTCTTAGAATATAATGGAAATGTACTGAGGAATACAGATATCCAGAAAATAAATAAAGCACGATTTTTACATACTTTTCTCAATTTTAATATAAATGAATTTCTCTAAACTCCTAAGTAACACTGGCAATAACGCCATGAGCAAACACTACTTGTGATTATATAACCTCATCACGTTTTCAAGGATAATCTGCATTGTAAAACTCAGAGTGAATATTAATTTAGGTTTTCACTTCTATCTAAAAGCATTTCTTTTTGCTCTTCCATCACCTTCTACAGTGAGTTCACTAGGTATCCAATACCATATGACAACAAAGTTTTAGCCCTATGTCTCTGCTGTGCCCAGATACTCGCTGCATTGTTACTCGACTGTGCTTACCCACAGTGATAGAGCCCTTATTTGTAAAAGGTTAAAATTATGTGGTTCTTATGTATCATTAACCTTGATCTTTTTGTTTTTTTGAAACAGGGTGTCATGTATCTCAAGGTAGCTTTAAACACCACCACCCCCACGAAGCCAAGTTTAACCCTGAACTCCTAATATTCCTGCCTTCACCCCAAGTGCTGGGATTGTAGGTATGTACTACCATGCCCAGCTTAAAGCAATGAGCATGCTACTGTCAAACTTCGATTACTTTATTATGAAGAGGGGATGTGGACCACAGAGATATCAGGAACCTATGCATCTCTGACAGGAATATGCACAGCAAGAACTGGAGATAAGAGCTTCAACACAAAGCAGCTTCATGTAGTGCAAACAAATAGTGATGACGGTGACAACGGGTAACTTTCTGAAAGTCATCATAAACCTATAGGTTATTTCTGTCAGAAGACCAAGATAGGCTCCGAACACAGCAAGACAGCCATTGTCAACAAAGGAGAGCTAGGCAATCCTGATTCTTTTATATGCCCAAGTCCACCGCAGTCCTCTAATTTCTGAGGAGCCACAAATTCTTTCGCCTAACCTCGGGCTTGCTCTACTCCTGCTCATTTTATCCCTATATGCTTCACTAACCACACTCCTTTAGAGATGAAGCATCTGGACCTCAGTAACATTTGCTAAAGCAATTACATCTGAGTCTTAGCTAAATTACTGGGCAATTTGGGTCAAGCCATCCTCCAGGTAGTCTTCCAAAGTTGATGATGGTGTTCTAAGTAGACTGTGCCTCACAGATAAGGGCGGGGCTTTCTTTCTAGCCAAAACTGCACAAAGAGGCATTTAGAATAAGAGCTGGTCCCTTTTTGCCTTTCTCACAATAACCTCACCAACCTTCCTACTAAAATGAACCAAGGGGATCGGTCGTAAAATGGGTCATGCCCATCACTGAAGAGATCTGATCCCTCTTCCGTCCCTGCGTCAGAGCCGGTGTCATCCACGAATGCCTCATCATCAAAATCCTCCATGTCATCCTGCTGTTCGTCAGCCAGTTCAGTGATGTCGGAATCGGCCGTGGAAAAAGTGGGGGAGGGTGTGCGGTCGGCAAGGCGCTCATTCACACAGCCGTGGAAAATGGGGGAGCTAGACACCAGGTAAGACGCCGATTAACACAGGCAGGGAGAGAGGAATAGTTGGTTAAACAGGATGCTCAGGTACCAGCAGGACAGAATCCACTGACAGAATCAACATGGTAAAAGCAAATAGAAAAGTAAAAGAGTAAAATGGACATGAACTACACGGTTCAAGTAAGAGGGAACAGGAGCAGGTTGGTGAGATCTACAAGGACAGGTCCTCAGAATAAGGAAAGCAAAGAGCATCCATGAGCAGACCAGCTCAGGTAAATATTACACTGCAAAATGTATATGTTCTCCAGTTCACATAAAAGATCAGCATCTCCTGTCCTCCAAGAGCCACTTACAGGAGAAATAGTAAGGCTTTAAATGTTTGAATTCTCCTGTCAGCTCAGAGCAGAAGACCAAATGGATGAAGCTGCGTATGGCAAAGCAGCACATGCTGGACAACCCTGAGTCTACCATCAGCGTGCAGTGGGAAAGGCTGACTTCAACAAAATGCAGTACTTCAGTAACTCCTTTTCAGTTGCTTCCTTCACAAAACATCTCATGGCATTTACAAATAACGAGTAACTCATAATTCTGAAACTAGTGCATTCAAAAGTCACATTTTCATGGGGCTGGAGAGGTGGCTCAGTGGTTAAAAGCACTGGTTGCTTTTGTAGAGGACCAGGTTTGGTTCCTAGCACCCAGAGTAGCTCACAACCATCCCTAAGTCCAGTTCCAGGGGATCCAATGCCCTCCTCTGGCCTTGGTGGGCATACATATGGTATACAGACACATATATAGGCAAAAAACAAAACACACACACACACACACACACAAACCCAAAACAAAACAAAACCAAAAACATATAAAATAAAATGCTTTTTAAATTTTTGCATTTCCTTGCTTTTACATGTCTAAACCTTCTTGAGAGCTAAATTCCAAACAAATTCACAGAGAAACTTGTTTTCATAAAATGCTGGCAGTGATGCATAAAAGAACTGAAGAGGCCTACCATGGCATGCAATTAGCTGGACTAAACCAAGACAAATTGCTTCAAGGAAAAACAATTGAGGATCAATCAGGTCACGGGCCAACTGCAGTCTGGTAACACACACTGTGATTTCTATTTAAAGTGTACAGAATTCAGACAAGTCTTCTTTTTCATCTCAATCTACCTTGATCAAACATTCTGTGAGTAAGGTGGGAGTCAAATACTCTGGCTAAAAAGCCTGACAGTCAAAGCAATATGCACACTGAGAGAAACTGAAGCAAGCACATGAAACAGTGCAGTGCTTCTGAGTGGGCAAGATTTAGAGAGGAGATGGGTCTTTTGGTTTCTTTGTTTTTCTTCTTTCTAATGCTACTAGGAATTGAACTTGGGACATGCAGGGCTGAACTACAAGCCCAGGCTGAGAAGGGGCTTTTACATAGTCCTTTTTCCCTATATTTCTACTGACATTTAAAAAGTTAAAAGTGCTTGTTATTTTTTTTTTAAAGACAACAAAATCATTGCATACCTTCCTACAAGTTTGAACCAGTGGAACCGATCATAGAATGGGTCACTGCCAGTCATGGTCGTCTCGCTTTCGTCTTGAGCGTTGGAGGCCATCTCACCCGCCCTGTCGTACATCTCTCGCATTAAATCCAGTCTCTGCCTATTTGGCAAACATGGGTGCACTGAGTAAGACCATGAGATTGCATGAAAACTTTACTTTGGAAACTGCTTGCATGCAAGATATTTTAAAGAAGCTGCTCGTATCATTTAATGTTATTAAAAACAGAAACAGCCAAAAGCGTAGAAACCAAAATGCTCAGTATCCGATATGTCTGAGTAGAGAAAGATGCCACTAAACATAAAAAAAAAGAAAAAAAAAAGGAAACTAAAAAATGTGTGTGTGTGTGTGTGTGTTTGTGTGTGTACTTGTAACCAAGGAGAGCAATAGAGAGTCAGTAGAGAGATCTGATTTTATTAAACCTACAGTCATGGAAGAAATGTAGTTCAATAGTATTTGATATCTTAAATATAACTAGACAATGAGAATTATCTTGTCACATTAAATGTAAAAGAAGAGAAATGATTACTTCTTTGTTTAATTAAAGATTACCGTGAGGCCCAGGATGAAAGTAAGAGAAAGGTAAGTGCTACAGTCAAGACAGAAATGAATATAGAACTGGCTCATTTAACATTAAAGAGGGCTTATGGAAATAAATTTAAAAATTAACCAATGTCAGTGTTGTCTGGTAAACGCGTTTCTTTGACTTGAGAAAAAAAAAATGGATGGCACAATGTTGACTGATCACAACACTTAAAGGCCACAGAAAAAAATTGACATCATCCTCAGAGAGAGGTAAGTATGAGGGAACCCACTTAAGCAAGTCACTTTTTTTTTCTGTTTGTTTGTTTTGTTTAGTTTTTAAACACAGCTTGGCTGTCCTGGAACTTTCTCTGTAGACCAGGCTAGCCTCAAACTTATAGAGATCTGCCTGTCTTTGCCTCCTAAGTGCTGGGATTAAAGGTGTGCACCACCATGCCAGGCTATTTTTTTCTTTTTAAAAAATTATCTTTAATGAATATTTTCTTACTTGAGTTTATCCAAAGACCAATAATGTGTTGCTCCATTCTTCAGATCCTGGACTTCCACGGCCACCACTGTACGAGGGAAAGGTCTGTCCTCGTGAGTTTTTTCCATCTCCGTGGGAAGTAATTCAGGAGGCAAAGGGGAGTAGAGTGTGTCAGTCAGCAGAACAAACTGAAACTGCACCTGAAGAAAGAGTAAGGATGGACAAATGTCCACATCACTATCTCAGCAGGTAAGATTCAGAGAGATGGTGATACAGCTGGCTGGGCACAAAGAGGTCAACTACAGAGCATATATTCAATAAACGGCTGTGACTAACTGAAAAACTGGCCATCTACATTTTATTTTATTTCTATGAGTAGCAATGGCTGTCCTGAAACTTGCTATGTAGACCAGGTGGTCTGGAACTCACAGAAATCCACCTGCCTCTGCCCTCCTGAGTGCTGTGATTAAAGGAGTGCACCATCACCATCTGGATTCTACCTACATTTTAAATTCAGGGCACAATTCTAATTTTAAACTAAGGTATTTATAGGCTTTGTTTTCCTGGAGTGGTGATGTGTTTGTTTGTTTTGTTTTGTTTTTTGCACAAACTAAAACTTCAGTAAATATATCTTAGCGAGTGAATGAAGACTCCTATAGAATGTAAACAAAAGACCAGAAGGTGGACCCACTTATTCGCTAATGAGAGAAGATGCACAAGCAGCTTTTCAGTTGACCGCAGAGGACTACAGCTATCACTCTTCAAAGCATTTACTATGTAATAAGACTGCATCGTGTCATTTATTTCTTGCTATGCTACCTTGGATTTTTACCAACACATACCAATTAAATAACAGGTACAGCAACAAGAAAAGAAGATACAGTGCCTGACTTTAATCCACTCAATGAAGAAAATGGTTAATAATTAACTTAAAAAGTGCTTCTGAGACCATGAGTGAAGATAACACCTATCCCAATTTACAGATGTAGAACACATGCCGCAGGAGAAGAGAATCAATTTTCTCATCAGGTGTGTGTGTTTCTTCCAACTGTACCATATGGTTCCCAGCTGCTAAGTAGTAAGGAACACAAAGGAATCAAAGACTTCGTGTGAAAATGTGGTAACAGTATTTGGGGGTTGGAGGGCTTAGGTGGCACAGTGCTTCTTAGGAAGTGCCAGGTCTTGTGTTCAGTTTCCACAGCAGTTGAGGTCTTTGATCGTGTCCAGGCACTGTTACTGGTGTTTTGTACGCACTCATTCTCTTTCATCGCTTATCGACCTTGCCAGCAAATCAGCTTGTAGATGGAGCAATAGAGCTACAGAACTTTTAGGACATTCAACCGCTCTGGGTTAGACTACGGCTGTCTGAGTGCACAGCACACACACCTGTCCGCTACCCAGGGCCTCTCAGGCCCCAGAAGGGAACAAATTGGTGACAAAGGGGCATAGAGGTCTCAGAGGTGTAAGCTAAAGATGGAAGAAACTAGAAACTAGAAGAAAACCAAGATTTTTTTCCCCAGAAATCTAACAGAAGCATTTATCTATTAATAAGTTTATCCAGATCTCCTTTAAAATACTCACGTTTGTAAAATATGCCAGAAAACAGCCATTGTAAAATTTGTAATTACAACCTACATTGTGCTGGCACATATATGGAATGAAGCTGGTTCATGGCATAGCACGGCTGAATTCCGCAAGTAAAAAGTTAATTTAAGGCTATTAATTTAAGTGCACCCACTCAGCCTCTGAATCACCTGTGTTCTCATCACCCTCCATACCTTCTTCTTCAGTTCCACACTGATGGCGTTGGCTTCCTTCAGGTACACCGCGTTGCCCCACAGTAAGTCCCTTAATGAAGTAAACTGGTGACATTTCCATTTCCGGAATGCCCATTGGGCTAACTCAAACTCATGCTGTGTCCAAGGAACTGTAAGAGCAGAGGGAACATACTGACTTCAGAACCACAAGGAGCTTCATCCCTCCGGTGCAGCATGTGTACTTCTACATACCTAAACCACAAGAATACTGTTCTGGGTTGTTTGGTTTGTGTGTGACAGGGTCTCATGCAGCCTAGTTGGCTTCAACTATGCTATGTAGTCAAGACTGGCCTTGAACTCCTCCTCCTCCTCATCAACCTTCCTGCTGAAGTTGCATACATTCCTCTTCTTTCTTATTTATTTGTTTATGTATTTATTTTTCCAGACCGGGTTTCTCTGTATAGACCTGGCTGTCCTAGAACTCACTCTGTAGACCAGGCTGGCCTTGAACTCACAGATCCATCTGCCTCTGACTCCCAAGTGCTGGGATCAAAGATGTGTGTCCACCACTGCCCGGCCACATCCCCCTTCTTAAAATAAGTAAATAAATAAAAATTTTATGATGTTTATTGGAAACTTCCCAATGTAGTTATTTATTTATTGGGGGAAGGGACATGTGCCATAGCATGCATGTAGAAGCTCAAAATACAACTTGAAAGAGTCAGTTTTCTCTTTGAAAATGTGGGTTCGAGAGATTAAACTTCAGTCACCAGGCTTGGCAACAACACAGTTACCTGATGAGCCAACCCTTTTTTTCTTTTTTCTTTTTCTTTATTGTTTAGGTCTAATTTTTAAGTCCCTGATCATTATCATATTGTACACTTTCATTACTTGACAATAACTAGCAACAAAGCCCCTGATTCAGCTAATAAGTTCTGGAAAATTAAGATAGGCAAGCATGACTAAACAAGGTATCAGTCTGTCAGGAATGAATCAGCCATAGTGGCTCGCCTATAATCCCAGAATTTGAGACACTGTGACAGGAAGAGCAACTCTCATTCAAGGCCTGACTACAACAGTGTCAAGCCAGAGGATGCTACAAGGCTAAGACTCGGTCACAATCAAACATGTCTGCCTGCCTGCAATGACTGTGAGTACACACACCGACTCTATCCAAAACCCTCAGCAGTGAATCTCTGATAGGAACTAGAAAATTGAACAAACTATGTAAGCAATGGTCCATCTCTGTATTTACATGAAGTTCTAATGTGCAGTGATGAGAGCTGGCCTATGTGAAGCTCCCAAAGGACAGTGTGAAGCCCTAGAAGCACTGTCCACCCCACCCTTACAACACAGCGCGGAGCTGCAGCACTGGGCATCTTTTAAGTCATCTCCGAGCGGGCTCAGAGCAAGGGCGACGGGCAGTAGTGCAAATCCGCGGAACCCGACTTTGTAACGCCTTAAAGGACCAATTGGATAACACTGATCCAAAAGACGAAAAGCAATGGGCTCTAGCTCTCACCTTCCTCCTCCTCCTCTTCCTCTTCAGTTGTTTCTGCAGCCAGAGAGCGCGTCTCAACCTGTCTCTGCAAGGCCTGCAATTTACTTTCATAGTCCTGAGTGAAAAGAAAGAGGAAACAGGTAGAGAAGGGAGGGAAGAAGGAGGAAGTGGGGGATGAAAGGAACAAGGGGCAAAGCACAGACAACAAGAACAAACACAAGAAAAGGGGGGAGGTTTTATCTTGCACATCAAGGAGTCCAGAAAAAGAAAACACCGGGGAGATAAGTCACCAGTGCCTCGTAAGGCCCCACCTTCTAATGATTCAAAGGGAAGATAATTAAGACTATTGGTTTTGAAGCCCACAGCACCACTGAACTGAAATAGTTGTAATTCAGAATATTTTAAATATACTCGTTTGTGAATTTAAATGAGTATAATATAAGTCAGGTTATTTTTTTTTTTTTTTTGTCTTTGTTTTTTGACACAGGGTTTTTCTTTGTAGCCCTGGCTGACCTGGAACTGCAGACCAGGCTGGCATTGAACTCATCGATTTGCCTGCCTCAGCCTCCCAAATGCTGGGATTAAAGACATGCGCCACTGCCACTGAGCTCACAAATCAGATTTATTTTCTATTTCTCTACCTTATCCATGCACAATAAATTCTTTTTTAAAATTATATATAATTATTAAAATTATGTTATCTGTGCATGTCTGAGTACAGGGACCTGAAGAGGCCAGAATAGGGTGTTGGATCCTAAGGAGCCAGAGTTACACGAAGTTGTGAGCAGCCACCTGATATGGGAGCTGAGAGCCGAATTCTTGCCCTCTTCAAGAGGACATGCTCTTAACTGCTGAGCCATGCTCCATGTCTTTTCAATACAAGTAGTATTACTTCAGAGGGGGCAATGTTTATTGGATGGAAAAAACATTCTTGTTTCTTTTAAAAATTAAGATTATAATTTATTATTATTAATTTTTGGGGGGATGAGTACTGGTTCTAACAATAGTCTAATTCCAGAAAGCTAAGTCTTTCCTAAACAATAATTTCTTCATCTTTAAAAATTTTAGTATATGATCTTCCTACCAAACAGCTGGAGAAGGACCAACAGATAAACCTTCTAAAAGACATGTGAAAGTTCCCTTAAATAAAACTATGGTAATAAAATGGCACTTGTGTGTATACATGCACATATGTTTCTGTGTGTGCATGCATGTGTGCACATACATGTAGAAGCTGGAGGTTGCTGTTGAATGCCTTCTTTATTGTGTTCTCCAATCTTTTTAAATTTTAAAATTCTATTTATTCATTTGTTTAAACTGTTTAGTGTGTGTGTGTGTGAAAGAGAGAGAGTTAGGTGGAGGCCAAAGTACAGTTTTTAGGAATCAGTCCTCTCCTTCTACTGTAGTGAGAATTCAGGAATTTTTGTTTCTTTAAAAAAACACAGACCAAGTCTAGGACATCTAAAGCTGTGCACACAGAGAAACTCCACCTCGAACAAACAAACAAACAACAAAACCCCACAGAAATACTATAAGCATGTGTTCATCTTAATCCCAGGTGTAGGGATATGGGGCTGCTTCACAGCAGCTGACTATGACTTGCCTCCTGCTCTAGCAGAGGTGTGGTTTTGCCAGCTGCAGATAGTTTTTTGCAACTGTGTGATGTTTGGAATTCTGGGAAGTGTTCAGAGGGCATATAAATGCTAGAGCCCCAATAGGAGGTCAGTGGTTGTTGGTCATTCAGGGAGGTTGGCTGCTGTTAGTAGTCATGCTCAAAGAAGAAACAGCTGAGGTGTGAGGATGGCTTTCTCTCCACACTCTGGCCCAGCTTCAGTGGGAATACAAGATCTCTCATCACCGTCAAGATGGCAGGAAAACCAACCTCCAAAGGAATTTTGATTAAATTTTGATAGTTCAAATAACAATACTATTTTTTGAATTGAAACCTGTTCCCAAACCTGGCTTCTTATGAACTTCCAAGGACATTAGTATGTCACAAGGTATGTCTGTCTGTCTGTCTATCCGCACATGCGCGCAGAGGCCAAAAGGTGGCACTAGCTAGAGCTACAAGTGACTGTGAACTGTCCGACATGGGCACTAGAAATCCAACTCCAGCCATCTAAGCCATCTCTCCAACCTCCAGACTAATATATTCTGTGATCCTACTAATTACCTGATGCTACAGATACAGAGGTTAGCTAGAAAAAGGTCATGTGGTGAGGGATAAAGAGATGATAAGCAGTAAACATGGCATACACTACATTTTGGTAGAGAGAAGCATTCTGAATTATGTAAAGCAAAGCAAAAGACAGATGAGGGATTACCAGGGAGAAAAGAAGGAATGGAATAATCATTTTTGATTAGGTGGTAGGGAAAGTGAAATGAAGCTGAGGCTGCTTTCATTCCTAAAGGCACCTATTATGAGTTTTTACAGCAGCCTGCATTTTTCCCTCTTGGCCTATCACAGTGTTGATAAATACCAGTGTGGTTATCTGTCCAGTGGCTGCTTCTCCATTATTTTGAATTTCACAAGTACAGGGACCATACTGTCATTTACCACCCAAGTACCTGGCACATATCTCTCTTCCAAATAGAAAATCATGTCTTAGTCTAGACCGAAGGACTCAAACATGACTATGTTTTAGATCAGGGACCAGCACACCATGGCCTGTGGGCTAGATCCAGACACCTAAGAGTAAGTATCGCCAGTGACTAGGCATATGCTTTAGTGGTGGAATACTTGCCTAGCACATACAGCGCCCCATCTGTCTTCCATCCCCAACACCAACTTTTACAATGTTAGTATCTGCCTTTTTACAGGAAAATGGTTTTCCAACCCCATTTCCGCCTAAACAGTTTTGGATTTCAAAGGTGCCTGAGGCTCAGACATCATTCAGGTACTCTGGATGCAAATGATCAAGTCTCATGCCAGATAGAGTTAATCAGGATTCTGGAGGTAGACCCAGAAGTCTGTTCTCACAACACCTCTAGGATACTGTGAACACACTACACTTGAGAATGACTGATCTGAATCCTGGGGAAATGAACAGAACAGACAAGGCTTACATTTTCATGGAAGAACCAAGCAAATGCACAGACATGCACAGGTTGTGATTATTAAAATACTGTGACTTCATAGAGTGCTTGTCTAGAATGCACAGAGCCCTCCATTCAATCCCCAACGCCGTGTAGATAGACTAGATGTGGTGGTACATGCCTGTAATGCTAGTAGCAGGGAGGTGGAATAAGGAGGAACAAAAGTTCAAGGGCATCTTCAGCTACAAAGTTCAAAGTCAGAATGGGATGCATGAGACCCTATCTCAACAAATTATTTTATCTATCTATCTACCTACCTATCTTCATTTTATTTTGAGACAGGATCTCACTATCTAACTGGCTGGCCTGGAACTCAACTATGTAGATCAGGCTGGCCTCAAACTCATAGAGATCCACCTGCCTCTGCCTCTCAAGTGCTGCGATTAAAGGCATATACCAACATGCCTGGCTGAAAAATAACATTTTCTGAAAGTGGGAGTTCACGTAGGGTGGGTTTGGAGTAGGAAGAATGGCACAGAAGTGGTGATTTGGAAGAGATAAGCATGATAGGAAACAAGCTAGAGAATGAGGAAGTGTAACTGAGGAGGAACAAAAGGCCAGAGGTTATTTGCACTGTGGCATTAATAACATATGGAAACATTAGTGACATATGTAAAGCCTTGTACACAATGCTACAATTCAGATTTAAAAGTGCGTTGGAAAACCGTGAGGCCACTGACAGGATGTGACTTGGATCTTAAAAAGATGGCTTTGGTTGCTGCATGGACAATGAATGGCATGAGTTAAGAACAGAAGCAAAGGCACAAGCCAGGCTATTAGGGGAGAGATGATCGTAGCACAGTTTGTATCCTTAAGATGAAAATTTAGGCAAAATCAAACTCATCATCTTTTAACAATAGAAATGTGGGGGAGCTGAAGAGATGGCTCAAAGGTTAAGAGCACTAGCTGCTCTTCAGAGGTCTTGAGTTCAATTCCCAGCAGCCACACAGTGGCTCGAAACCATCTTTAATGAGATCTGGTGCCCTCTTCTGGCATGCAGGTGTACATGCAGACAGAACATCATATACATAATAAATAAATCTTTCAAAACAATAGAAACTTGGCTTCAAATCATAAGTTATAATGAGCAAGCAATCACAGGAATGGATATATCCACCCACATCCCAGGTGACACCTCACTTCTTGTCAACATGTGAATGTGCTCCTCATCACCAGGAAGACAATCTCAGATCCATGGCTCCTCCCCAAGGGTTCAACAATTTTTTTAAGTAACAGCTTAAAAACTTTTTAGATTTATTTTACATGTATGAATGTTTTGCCTGCATGCACATATGTGTGGTGTATGTGTCTGTTAGATCCCTAGAACTGGAACTGGGGTTATAGATGGTTGAGAGCCATCATGTGGGTGTGAGATTAGAACCCAGTTCCTCTCAAGAGCAACAAGTGCTCATTGAACCATCTTGCCAGCCTCCTATAACTCCTTGGTTGGTTTGTTTGTTTGCTTGTTTTTTCCACTTCTGTTTTGTTGTTGTTGTTATTGAG
This sequence comes from Meriones unguiculatus, assembly GCF_030254825.1. NCBI lineage: Eukaryota > Metazoa > Chordata > Mammalia > Rodentia > Muridae > Meriones > Meriones unguiculatus. The sequence goes on along the minus strand of NC_083351.1, from coordinate 6,700,097 downwards.
ACAGGACCTCATGCAGCCAAGGCTGGTCCAAGAGATTTCCCCGTCAAGTTTCCTTAGTGCTGAGATGACAAGAGTAAGCCACCATGCCCAGCCTAGGACATTGTTTCTAAAATCAAAACAGCTCCCATCTCTCTCTTGGCACTGCTTTGAGAAACACTTTCTCACCTGGATCAAACAGCAACTTCTCAGCTGGCCCACATGGCTCTGAATTTTCATGCCCACAGTCCACCCTCTATATTGTGACCACAGTGATTGTTCTAAAAGGTGGATCTAATAAAGGAATCTTCCTGTTGACACCGAGTTGATAGTTTCTCCTGCCAGTCTGGTCCTCACCACCTCCAGCCTCCTTGTCTTTTACTCACCAAAGCAGCCGTGGTTTTCTGACCCTCCCAAGAAATTCACATGGTTCCCTATCCTGACCTGCTTTCTTCATGGCTCAGGACTTCCTCCACAAACTTCTCCCACTATCTTCTCTGGCTGTGGCTCTGTGCATACAACTGTCACTGCATGCATTACACTACACTGGAACCACCTCTGTGTCCTAGGACACTAGGAATCTTAGAAACTTCCACTAGCTCCCTGCAAAGCCGAAACATACAAGGTACTTGAAGAGAAAGATGTGAGACCTGGTACAGAAAAATTCAAGCTTAGCATCTCTCATAAAGCATAATATATTAAGAACTCATGCACCTGAGTCTGCATGCATTGAATTTTAATTTGCATTGCACAATGGTGCTATTTTCCAACTTGAAAAAAAAATCTGCCAGGTCACAATTTTTTTCAGATAATTCATGTTTATTTTTATGTGCATTGGTGTTTGGCCTGCATGTCTGTGTGACAGAGTCAGAACCACTGGAACTTGAATTACAGACAGTTGTGAGCTGCCATGTGGGTGTTGGGAATTGAATCTGGGTGCTCTGGAAGAACAGTCTGTGCTCTAAACTTAACCACTGAGCCATCTCTCCAGACCTGGGTAGGTCCAAATTTTTAATAAGACCAATGGTCCATTAAAAAACAAAATCAAAATTCTGTTTTTTTCAGGTTCATTTTTAGCAGACTAACAATAATTTTGAGTGAAGAAAAGCAGACACTAAAGTAGAGAGAAAAGGTATATGACCTAAAATCATTTCAAATCATGACTATGTAATAAAAAATTTGAAAAGCTAAATGTAAACTAAAATCAAAAAGTATTATTCTAATTCATATATGAAGAGATTTTTGTTTTTGGGAAAAAGAATAAAGTATAATTTAAAGTGTTTTCTTATCATTTTGTGGCACTAGAGACAAAGCCAGGACCTTGTGTGGTAGGTTTAAGTACTAGCATGCCACTTAGCTATATCCCATGGTCCCAAATTTTGTAAAATAGAAAAGGACATTATATGCAAAAGCTTGAAGGTCCATATAAAAATATAAAGAAAAAAGATATCTGACACACAACTAGCTTCAGATGAGAAAGCAATAACTATGAGCCAGGAAGAGACTGAGTAATTAGCGTTACTTGGTTTTGTTTTTCCCTCTGCAATAGAGATAAATCACACTTAACAGATCATTCCAAGTTTTATTTAATGAGGACTTTATTTTTTTTTAATATTACAACTAACTCTCCCTCTCTGAAAATGCAGTCTTACACTCGATATTCAAGCATTGTTGTAAGAAATTGAGAGAAAAACCACAGTTCATCAGCAAGAAGATTCACAACTTCTTTTTACAGTAATAACAGAAAAAACAGTACATGTCACAACCTAAAGTGGATAAACTGAGTCTACCTAGAGCAGATGTTAAAGTCTGGGGAAGATGAGATCAACTGGACACGTAAGAAAACTGTAATGAGTTTGTCTAATGATACAGAGCACATGCTTTCTTTCCACTGAATCTAGGACTCACTCATCACAGTACACCAGACCACAGGAAGCTTCCTCTCCTCTCAGGCTTCTGTGTAAACCACTAAGGCAAGTCAACAAAGGACCAGTAAGGCACTGGCTACAGCAGCTGACCAGGGGAAGCCCTTGTAACTTAATATAATCTGATAGTATTTAAAAAAGCAGGCACTAGTGTGCAAACTCAGTGTTTTGTTTTTAGTATCTTATGACTAAAGCACAAAAGGTCACTTCAAGTCACTTCAATGTAATAAACAATTCTTTTTTGTTCTGTTTCCTATGAAAGGAGAAACAATATGCTGTACTAGAAGAATAGGAAGCAAGAGTAAAGGAAAAGCCCTTTGGTTTAAATCTATTAACCAGATTTTCTAACTGTCATAGGATTACATTCTACAGTCCCAGTAATGCCAGATCACGTATAATTTCCCAAGCATGAGCACTTTTCTCCATTTTACAATGATAACACCTAGGAATATTTTCAAAATAAAACAATGTTTTAATCTAGACAATTTCTCTTTGGTCTTGTTTTTTTTAAGCTGAGGGAAAGACTCCATCATATCAAAACAACAAAAAACAAAACAAAAAAAACAACCAAATAAACAGCAACAACAAATAAAACTAAACTGAGCTTGGTGATACACACCTCTGACTCCAGCAACTGGGGAAGCTCAGGCAAGAGGATTACAAGCCCAGGGCAAGCCTGGCACACAGGCTGAGTCCAAAAAAGCATGATGGCACTATATACTTGTTCAGCAAGTCAATCGAGCAATTCTGTGCACACAGTTCTCCAAGGTAAGTACTCTCAAATGCATGAAAGGACATTGCTGGCAGAGTGAAGCCTTGGTTCATTTCTTTCCCGGTCATCTAGAACATTAAGGGCTTCTGTAGATGTCTGATCATTTCAGTAACACAAGGGCACTTAGATTAGCAGAAGAAGAACAAAATTAATTCTTTGGACTATCCCTGTGGACATAATAACACCACATCTGTACATGAAAATATTACAGAATTCTTCATTGTAATGTCAACAGTGGGGAGTTACCTCACTCCTAGCATTTACTAGTAAAGGAAAGCATTTATCTATAATGGAGAGAAAAACTGTATGGACCTAAAATATCCTCTTTCAAGTTAGGGAAATGAGAGCTCATTTTTGCTACAGAGTTGGAACCTACGTAATTAATTTTAGAAAACGAATTTTTTGACAAAACCAAAACCCTGAAGGGTCAGTATAATTATGTGTGAAGGAGAAAGAGAACTGTAGATTTACATAGATGCCTTGAAGTGACTCAAATGAAGTAGCCTACGAAGAGTACAATCAAACCAAATAGCACAGAGATTGTCATCTCAGTTCACACACAGCATCATCATTCATCCAAACTGGATCTGTCCTACAGATTTCCACTGAAGACTAGAACTGTTCTAGCTATGAAAGTGAAAATACCTCCCCAAACTTCTTTTTTAAGGAAAAAAAAGTTGGAAGTAACTTATTGTGCATTCGGACAGCATTTTCTTAGAAGAGAGAGAGAGAAAACAAAAAAGTCCACCACAATTAAAACTAATGTGCTCTAATAAAGCATAGTTCCCCCACACAAAATGGGGTTGGGGGAAGCACATAATCAGTCTTGAAGGCCACCTTGAATGCTATGCCATCTTGTCTGCAAATTTTCACATCACTAGAAGACAGATGGTTGGCGCATGACTTGGTGTGACTCGGAGATCTTCAGCACTGCGGAGTCTGGCCATCTCTAGCTCTTCATACCGACTCTTAGAAAAGCTCCTGACAAGTCCCAGAGATGAAGAAGCATATAGCAAGCCATTCTTTTTTTCCATTTGAATCAACCTTTTCTTTCTTTCTATTTTTTCTTTTTCTTCCTTTTTTTTGTTTAAATTGATTCAAAGAAGAGTCTCCAGCAGGGCACACCGCAAGCACAACATGGTGAAGTGAGGTATTGGCAGCGCAGTGGCTGTCCGTCAGGGCTTCTCTCCCTGCTAAAGGGTCTGTGTGCATGGCTACTGTTGACTAAGCAGCAGCTTACTATATATACCGTCTCCAAACTCACCAAAGACACTTTTATCATCTCACCAGCTATTGGAAGAAGGCAATTGAAGAGGTATATATCAGCCTTCTTGCCATGTCCCATCTCTTTCTTCTCTCACCAAATAATCTTCTTATAAACTTATACACAGTGCTCAAAGCACACATTTCTGTTGGTATTTCTATTGGCATAATTTCAGCAAATATAGTTCAGTATATGTGAGATAGTCAGTAAACTTCAAAATACAGATCAAATAGAAACCCAGACAGTACCAATTTAAAGATTTTAGAGTTATGACAAATTTTATGTATATTCTGATACATTAAAAATTACTGAATCAGTTCCTTAAAAATATAGACTAAGATGATGATCTATGAAAGGCAAGGCTGTGTAGGACAAAAATATGCCTAAAGACCTTGGGTTTGAGCTTGTAAAAATGCCAATGATATTTAATGAAAAGAACAGACATCAAGGTGAAATCTAAAGCTGTGTCCACACAGTTGCATGTTATTTTTAAGCCTAATTTCTAGTGTTTATGGGGAATAAGAGGTTTTTATTCTATGTATCAATTCCTCTTTTGATTGTTTCCAAAAACTAAAAGGCAGGTCTTATGGGACATCAAATAAATTTCTTAAAAAAAAAAAAAACAAAACAATTTACTTAATTATACATGAGTGTTCTATTTGCATGTATGTCTATATGGCAGAAGAGGGCATCAGATCCCCTTATAGATGGTTGTGAGCCACCATGTGGGTACTGGGAATTGAACTCAGGACCTCTGGAAGAACAGTCAGTGCTCTTAACTGCTGAACAATCTCTCTAGCCCCCTCAAATAAATTTCTAATAACTAAAAAAAATTACAAAACTTACACCAAAACAAGACAAGCCAGTGTAAGTACATTAATAATTTAGGCACCATGGTGGAAAGTATCAGAAAAATACAGGGCCTTGATGTTTTATACGAAATTCTAGGACCTGCCCACTGATAATACACAAGCAAAAGGGAGGCATTGAAACATTTACCAGTGTTTTACATTTTAACAATGAAAACCAGTTAGTACTTGTAGGAACACAACATTAAAATCATAATGAATATAGCAGGCACCAACTCAGTCCATGAAGTACTATGAACACTGCCTGTTTCCTCTGCTACAACTTCAAGTTTGTCCAGTAATTTACTTATACTGTGGTTTCTCGACCAGCCTTGAGATTGGGTGCTGAGAATTGTCTCCTCATTCTTGGAGGTGTCACAAACTGGCTACAGTGGTTGGACTTGTCAGTCTGCTTTTGACAGCAACTGGCTGTACTGCCCTCTACCTGACCTCCAGTGTTATAATTACAGTAAGACTGACGGTGTTGGTGAATATGACGCTTGGCCTGGAAAGTTTGTAGATCGGCAGTGGGGTGACCACTGTGGGAGTTTAATGACTCTGAGGAGGCAGTTGCCTGGCAGCGCATGTTTTTCGGTTGGCCATTGTTGAGAGAATTGCTTCTCCAACGTAGCTGAGGTGGTGGTTGCTGATTGATAATATGCTGTTTGCTAACTTGGATATGATCCTGACTTCTTGTACCCTGGGAGCCCCATGCTGACTGGGGATCTTTAGATGCTGCTCTACCCCCTTTTTCTTGGCTTTCTTCTTTATTTCCTTTTCTTCCTTCTTCATCTTTTGGAATTCTCAGCTCAATAACCTCATCTTCTGTTATAATAATATGTGTCCCAGGACTCCAAGAGTTTCTGTGTCTAGGATTGCTCTTAAAAGGAAAGCGGGGCTTCCGGTTCTCAGGCGGGATGAACCTGTGGGGTACATTCTGCCGACGAAGCTGCTTTGTTATCTCTTGCTGTTGCAGGTTCTTAAACCGAATCTGCTCTTGCCTCATCCAACGTAGACGCCCACGTCTAAAAGCTGGATCGCCGTTCATCAACTGGGAAACACGTTCTTCTTTGCCTAGTTCTTCACTCTCTCCTTTACTGATGCCAGTATCAGAGATGCTGTTAGCACTAGCAACTAGGGGCTCTTTTGTTTTGTGATTTCCTTGGCTCTTCTGTTCCTGAGATCCAATCAATGGCAAGACTTTCTCCATTTTGAGCATTTTATTTCTTAAGACTTTGATTTCTTCATCTTTCATATTATTTTGCTTTTTGACTTCTTGTAAAATATCTTCCAGCTTGTCGATGTGAACCCTGAGGTCATCTACATCTGCTCCACCTTTCCCAGTGGCCATGATATCTTCCGTTTTCTCATCCCCTACCCCAACAGTGTCCCAGACATCCCTGGCCACTGCCTTCCAAGAGTCCCGCTCATTGGGATCTTTCTTTCCATACATGGCACAAAGTTCTTTCATCTTAACAATGGCCAAGGCTTCGATCTCCTGCCGGCTGTGCCTAAAATCATTGAGGGCTACCTCATAGCAAATCTCTTTAACAGCCTGAATCTTAAGATCTGAGATGGTGACCCACTTGGAATCTTTACTCAGGCGCCTTCTTTGTGGGATCTGATACATTTTAATTGGTTCTCGTTTCTTTCCACTGCTGGGGAGGCCACACTTTTTAACAATGGTTTGTAACTTGCTGGGAGGTAGCTTTTCTCTCAGAGAAGTAATCAGTTTCCAGCTCTCTTCACAGGACCTCTTGTCAGAATCGTCCCCGCTATCAGAATCCGCGTCCTTTGAAAAAAACAAAATAAAAAAATGGCCCCCAAATAACCAAAATTAAAATGTAAAAAGGAAAATCAAATTGAAGAAAAATCAAGCAAAATGCTTTAACCAAGTTTAAAAACAAAACAAAAATCTAAAAAACAAAACAAAACTCAAACCAAACAAAACCTAGATGAAGAAGTCTTTTAAGACCTATGCATATGTAGATTACTATTAATAAAAAGATTTGTTTGTATTCCTGATCCAAAGGCTGGGGTACATGAATCACATTTCTTGGAGGGCCGGACTCTCACTCTAGTCATATAAGCTTAATAGTCTAGTGTGAGATAACACCTCCACCATGCCAAGAAAACAAGTAAAGCCCTAAGTCCCACACGTGCTAACAACCCATGCAGCCACTCTCCCACATTTGCCTTGGTTATTGCTGTTGCTTCTTCCAGAATCTCCTTCCCCAAGAGTGAGCACGGACGCCATACAAAGATGTGACGAGCAGGCAGGTTAACAAAGGTTAGTAAGACTGCAGGGTGCCAAGTTTTGTTTAGCTTTACTAATGTGAGCAACCCTAGAAAAAAGTTAGATAGAAAATAGAGAAAGAAGCAAACAGAGACGATGTTAAAGTGCTAAGAACTCCTATTTGTAGAACATGTAAAGTTCTTATCAGCCAGATTCCCTTTCCTATTGGATGAATGATTTTGAAGCTGGTCTCTCTAAAAGCAGATACTGGATTTGCCATTTTATTTTGCAAGTAAGTTAATCCATTTCATTGTTACATTAAGGCTTCTTACTCTTAGAACAAGAAATCATTAGGGGAAAAAGGGACCGTGGCTTATTTTTTACAAAAAAGCCTTTCATTAAATATAATTTAAATTTTCCTGAGTAACAGCATATTTTAAACCTGTCTTGGAAGTGGGTACTGGTGCCCTGTACATGCTAAGCAAACACTCTACAACTCTAGTATCACAGCTTATTTCAGAAGCTTAGGCATGGGAGCTAACATCCACAGCCTCAGAACATGGAAGCCTGAGACTGAAAGACTGCCACAAATTCCAGGACAACCTGGGTTTAGTGTAAGATTGTCCCTAAATAAAAAACAAAACAAAACCTCTACAGACAACAGAAAACAATTTATATTTTCTATGGAGAAAACCCATATGATTTCCAGCTACTTGAGGACTGCTACTTTTAAGTGACAATGCTGCCAATAAACACACAGAATATAGTCTGTGTATTTAAATGGATGCACTTCAACCGTCTTTTCAGTAATCTGAGATGCAACATTGTTTCCTCTTAAAAGCAAGGGGGAAAAATTAAACCTCGGCTCAAAGTGTGGCCTCACAACACACTTTCAGGTTCTTCTTTTCGTCCTTTTTTATTTTTATTTATTTGAGTGTGTGTGTGTGTGTGTGTGTGTGTGTGTGTGTCTACATTTGCTTATGTGCACCATGAGTGTGCCTGGTGCCTGCCGAGGCCAGAAGTGGGTGCTGGATGCCCTGGCCAGGAGCCACAGACATTTTTGAGCTTTCATATGGGTGTTTAAAATTGAACCTATGTCCTCTGTTATAGCATAACTATTGAGCCATCTTTTCAGCCCAAAACCAACTGTTCTTTTGTTTGTTTGTTTTGTTTTTCAAGACAAGGTTTCTCTGTGTAGCCCTGGCTGTCCTGGAACTTACTCTGTAGAACAGGCTAGCCTTGAACTCACAGAGATCTGGCTGCCTCTATCTCCCTAGTGCTGGAATTAAAGGCTTACACCACCACTATCTGGCCAATTGGTTTTTGTTTGTTTGTTTGTTTGTTTGTTTTCAGTTTATTATTTTTATTTGATTTTATGGGTGTTTGCCTGCACATGTCAGTGAACCATGTGCATGCTTAGTGTCCAAGGAAGCCAAAAGAGAGTGCTGGATCCCTTGGAACTGGAATTACAGATGTTTGTAAGCTGCTGGAAATTAAACCCAGGTCCTCTGGCAGAGCAGCCTGTGTTCTCAGTCACTAAGCTAAGAACACAGCTCTCCTAACCAACTGTTGTTAACAAAAGTTTTTCTTGCTCACTGTGTAGACCAAGCTGACCCTGAACTCAAAAGATCTGCCTGCCTCTTCCTCCCAAGTGCTAAGATTAAAGACATGCACCACCACACCTATTAAAGACATTAAAATTTAATAGTGTCTCTTGTCTTCCAGGCACAATTATCTGTATGTATGGTCACTTTAGGAGGGACCATATGCCACCACAGGAGGAATAGTACTGCAATAATGGCAATGAGTAGGCTTTGTGGTTGTTTTTGTTTTGTTTGCTTTTAAAAAGTTTTTATTTGCATTAGTGTGAAGGTGTCAGATCCCTTGGAATTGGCATTACAGACAGTTGTGAGCTGCTGTGTGGGTGCTGGGACTTTAACCTGGGTCTTTTGGAAGAGCAGACAGTGCTCTTAACCTCTGAGCCATCTCTCCAGCCCCTGGGCTTTTGAATTTAAAGATAATGCTATAGATCTGGATTTCTTCTAAATAAGCAGGTACTAAACCCACTTATAAACTCTACTTAGAAATTTAACAAGGAAAAGCAGATTAAGGCATGCTTAGATAGTCTAAACTTTTGAACTGTATATGGTATATGGCCAGAGATCTGTTGGAGATCTTCCTTTATGTCTCTTCAACTTGTTTTTTGAGACAGCCTCTTTTGCTAACCCTGAGCTTGCCGTTGGGACTAAACTTGTTGGCTATATCCACCTGACTCTCCTCCCCCAGGTTAGGCTGATACAGGCCTCCATGCCTGGGTTTTACTTGGGTGCTGGGGGCTCCAAATATAAGTCCTCACGCTTGCACAGCAAATATTCGACTCACTAGGACATCATGTCCCTAGTCTTCTCAGAGTTAAAAAAGGCAGAATGAGCTTTAAGTACAGCTTAGTGTAAGAGGACTTACCTAGCATGGGCCAGGCCCCAGGCTCAATTCAAGTACCACAAGAGAAAAAAATGCAGAAGTCGAATTCTGTGTGTGTGTGTCTGTGTGTCTGTCTGTGTGAAAGAAAGAAGGGCCAAGGACAATGTTCTGAGCTCCTGAGTTCAGCCAGGCTGGCCAGCCAATAAGCTTTAGAGATGCCCCTGTCTGGCACTCTTGAGACGAGGGTCACAGGCATGAGCTGTGGTGCCTCGCTCTTCCCCTGGGTTCTGGGCATCTGAACTCAGGTATTTATGCTGTGCAGTAGCTGCTTCAGTGACTAAGCATCTTCCCGACCTCAAGACATCAACACATGGAGGGAGAAGCATGTCTGAATTGAATGCATTTGTTTTCAACTAGACAAACTCAGTTTGATAGAAGAAAAATTATCTTAGATTCTTCCACATAACTATTATTTTATTTCTTGGTTGTTTTTTAATTGCTTAGGGATAAAGTGAGTATGACTGGGAATTTAGAAAATGACAACTATTCTGACTATTTAAGTGTCAGACTTGAGAAATCAAAGATAACTTTAAACTCTAAAATGAAACACAATAGTTTACATAAATTTGAAAAACTCAAATTAAACCAAGCACTCATAATTTTCATTCTTTTTAAAAATACTATTTAAAAATACTACTAGCTCCATAAAATATCTTCTCTTTAAAGTTTAAATTTACCATCATATCTCATTCTGACCATGATACAAAAACAAGACATAAGTTCATTTCAATTAAAAAAGACGTAAAGCTATTTGTACACCTGATTAAAGAGCTAGAAATAACACCTGGGCCTGGCCCCTCCCCATCACTAAATGAGTCATCCACACTTACTACAAATGCACTATGGGCCTGTGGGAAAGTTAAAAAAACAACTATATTCAACTGAGAAAAAGGAAAGACAGGAAGTGTGTGAATGCAAGGATGAAAGACACAGGTGTACAAGAGCACCAGCTGTAAAGAAGGCTCACAAGCAGAAGAGGGAGATGCGTCTGGGGAGCTGTCGTCACAGAAAACTCGTGAGCTCCAATTTTAGAAAGCTATGCAATGTACATGTGCATGCATGTGCACACATACATACGCGTGTGCGTTTGAACCTGTTCCTGCCATGGCACACGTGTGGAGGTCAGGGATCAACTGCAGGAGGTAATTCTCTCCTTCTGCAGTGTGAGTTCCGGAAATAAAATTCAGGTCATCAAGTTTGATGGCAAGCATTTTTATCCACTGACTCTGAATTCCAATTTTTAATACTGTCATATTTTAAAAATTTAAAGATAATCATTATCTAAAAATAATTCATGAATATTTTAATAAAATATCTAGTAAAAACAGCATTTTCTTCATATCCTCTCAATCTTTTTAGGGCACGTATTAGTTGACCAAAACAGAATCATAAAAAAAATACCTTCTCTATCAGTATTACTGGTAAATAATCTTTAGGCTAAAAGTGTTAGGTATGAGTTCCTCTCAAAGTCAAGAAACTTAAATACAAGAGAGCTAGACTTATCAATGAAAAGTAACTTCCCTTCTATGAGGGAACTTCTTTTTTACTATTCTAGCTTACCTTTAGACACACACAAGAAATGGCAACCAGAGTGTTATCACCTGAAGACTAGAGATGGCCCCCTAAAAACCAACACTAAGTACATCTTAAAGACAACTTAATTTCTCTTTATTAGTATTTCTTTCTCCTTCCCTTCCTTTTTTTCCTTGGGGTTAAACCTAGACCCTTTATATGCTATATAATCTCTGTCCCTCTAAACTATAACCACCTGCTCCCTTTTGTCTGTTTTAGATTTGTGGGCAGTGTCTGGCAGAGCTGTGCAAACTTGCTATGAACCTGTGACCCTCTTGCCTCAGCCCCACAGACAGCTGGCTTTCGGTTGGGCTGAGCCCCATCGCTGCCTTTGCATCAAGGCATAAAATGATTGCAACTCTGCTGACGGAGAGCACCACACATTGTTATGCTTTCACACCCACTTGCTCAGTGTGTTACAAGGCCACTGGCACCAGCACCACCCGGGAATCTCAGAGAAACTAGAATCCCGGATCCCACCCCCAGACCTCAATCACTACCTGTTTTTAAAAGACTCCCAGTGATTGAGAGGTACTGAAATAAATTAGGAAACTTAAGTTTAAGGTTGAGATCCATGACTTAGCAGGTATATAAGGCCATTACTGAAGCAAATTTTTTTAATGTACATATGCACAGTAACATTGTTTTCCAATCTTAATATCGACTATGAAGGAAAGGCAATGTTATATATTTCATTTACATATATAGCTACCAAACAGTTGTTGCATGTTATCAAGTAAAATGATAGATGTTAAAGCTTTTTGTAAATTACAAAGCACTGTATACTTAACTAGAAGACACTACTGTTAATACATAGTGCTTAATTATACCTTTCCTCTTTGATGTCTCACAGAACATCACGGACATGTTATTAGATTATACTACATAATTATGATAACACAAATCTTTCAAGCCCCAGCCTTTAAAGCCAAAGCCAAGAGATATTCTCCCTATAACATCAATATCTTCTTGTTCCAAACACTTTATTTATTCTCCCAATCCATAGTTTTTGAGGACTTAACTATAAGTTTAAAGATAATAAATTAACTGGTTTACCCTACTGCCAAGAACCAAATGCTCTGATAAAAGCTGCTTTTGTTTAGTGTCTTGGCTTTCATGGTCCACAATGCAACAGTTTTCCAATAGAACACAACATGGCATAAGGCTGAACCATATGTTGTAGTTCACATTAAGGGAAGAAGCCAGGGTCCTTCTCCCTGCTTTCTCATTGCTTCCTTTTCCGGTTTTTTTGGTTTTTTTTGTTTGTTTGTTTGTTTTTGCTTCTTGTTGTTGTTTGTTTTTGTTTTGTTTACAAAAGGTAACTTCCTAAACTATATCAATTGTATTCAATCTTTGTACCCCTGAAGTCCTGAAACTCACTGTGTAGATCAGGCTGGCCTCAAATTCAGAGATTCTCCTGCCTCTACCTCTCAAGTGCTGGAATTAAAGGTGTATGCCATCATACCCAACAATATGGAACTTCTTACTACTAGGGCATTGTGACTGGCTTTAAATATAAAATCTACTAAGAGCAATTTATTTATTCATAAGACACTTTTATAAAACTTTAGAAATAATCATAAAGTGTTAACCCATTATGGCTGAGATGATCAACTGACTTTCCAACCGTTTATCCAAATCCTTTCTCACCCCAGAGCCAGCAGTGTCCCTCTCCTGAGATGGGTGTGCAGCCCTGCTACACTGGTACCACAAAAGCCACTGAGAACCGTACTGAGATTTCAGACTCCATGCAGGGCAACAGAAAAGGATTAACACATGCAACTGTGCAGCAACACTTTTAGACACAGTTTAACTTAAAAACAAAAGAAAACAAGAAAGAAAAGAAAAACAACCTGCCCAGCACAAGAACAACCCCACGTCAGCCTACGAGCAGAGAATTAGTACTATCAGGTGGCCAGAAACAAAACCAAGGCAAACTCCCACAAAATTCAATATTCAGTTACTATCAATTAAAAAACCACTACTGGTGCACATTCAAAAGGCACTACCAAAGGGCAAAGGTGTCATAACGCTCTCATTATTTCTTCCAAAAGCTCTTGAATATGACAGAAGTAAAGATTTAATTTTAAGAAAGATAAGGTACAAAACAGTACCTCTGTAGATGTTTTCTCAAACTAAGATTGCCAGAAGATACATAACAGTTCTTCACTAAGAAGATGAAGGTTAATGCGTGGCACCAATGAGAGCTAGAGGTGTGAGAACAAGCGCCCTTCCCAATAGTTGCCGATTCAGGACAGATTCCTACCAGTCTCTGCTGCTCCAGAAGAAGATCAGCTTCCTCCTTTTCCTTTTTGTACAGGATCTCCATTTCCTGTAGCCTAGAAGTAAAACAGAAACAAAATACCAAAAAAAAAAAAAAAAGAAAGAAAGAAATCATCAGGCTGTTGTGAAAGCTACTACATGTTTCAGAGCATCATACAGGCTGTGTAACACTTATGGATTACCTCTTTTCCATCTCCTGTTTCATATCAATTCCTTGTTTTTCAAGAAGCTCTCTCTGAGCAAATGTCCAGTCCACTGGCTCAGAGGGGGTCTCCGCAGAGGGAGTCTTCTCCCGTTCAGCTCGGGCTTGTTCAGGGTGGTTGAAACGAAAAACATGGTTTTTACCCATAATGATACGGTTCCCTAACAAAACAGAAACAGGGTGAGAATTTATTTGCTTTGAAGTGCTATGAATCAAATCCAGGGCCCTGTACACACTAACAAGTGTGCTTTACCACTCAGCTAAAGCCCCAGTTCCAAGGAGTCCATTTTAATAAACAGTTCTAGTTTTTAAAATGTTAATCTTGCCAGGAAGGGTGGCAAATGCCTGTAATCCTAGCACTCAGGAGGCCAAAGGTTTACAACTTTGAAGTCATCCTAGGCTACACAGGGAAAACCTATCTCAAAGAAACACAATCTTACTCTCTTCATACAAAAAGACAGCTGCTAGGCTGGGTGTGATGGCCCATGCCTTTAATCCCAACAGAAAGCAGAGATGGGAAAACCTTCGTGAGGCCTACCTGGTCTACATAGCCAGGGCTTCTTAACGAGAACAACAGGCAAGATTAAAAAGACACTTCTGTAGCTTTACAAGAACATAAATCCTAGGCTAAGTTTAGCCTTTAAATGAAGAGTCAGAGCCTGAGCTGCTCACACAGGCCATATATACATGGCGGTCGATGTTGGCATCTTCTCAGCCTTACCTGAGCGCAGCTGCACGGGATGGGCCACCCTCTTGCCATTCACATATGTTTCCGAGCGCTCACAGGGCTCTAAAGTCACAACAACTAAGGAGAATACAAACTGATGTTAGTACCATAAACTAGTGCCATCACACAATGAAAAGTGCTTCACTATCAGGACTCAGTAACTACAACAGATCCTTATAACCAACCAAGAGACTGAAGTGTCTATAAAGCAAGGGTTTTTGTTTGTTTGCGTGGAGTTTTGCTATTTTTGTTTGTTTCAAGATATTAGAACTTCTGTCAGTATAAGAAGCTATTGGAAGCCATGGCTATGCTAAAAACATTTAACTAAATTTCACAAACCTCAGAAGAAAACAGAAAATACTAATTTTGATAAAATCTGATACAGCAGAAATCTTAAGTATGATACATAAATAAAAGCTAACATTTTGGTTAAGGAAGAATTATATATTCAGGGAAGAAGCTAGCATATAGCATAAAAGTGTCATTAGATAGCTGCTGTCCTGTTAATGAATTGGGTTGGGGTGGGGACTCACACAAAATTGGCCTTTTCTTCCCTTTAAGATAAAAAGAAAAAAAACTTCTATTGGCCTAATACTAAAGATTTTTCAACTCTCCTGTTACATAGAACAGTCATTTTTCTCTTACTTTTCTGTTAAATAGTTAAAATTCAAGACCAAACCTAATTGCCTGCATCCTGCTCAGTTCTTGGCAGTAACAAATGGGCTCCTTTTGTTCATGCTATTTTCATGTTAAGTAGCTGTGTGTGTCCTTGCATTTATAAACATCCCAGGTTTTTCTATTTTTCAATATTTGATTGACACAAAAAATTCCACTAACAGAGATAGGGAACTCCCAATCTTAAGGATTTCTCATGCTACAGAGAAAAAAAAGCTGCTTGAGAAAGTAAAACACAAAATTCTCACCTTCACCAGTGTTGTTTCTCTCACTCCGAAAGATACAATGCTCTTCTTTAATGTGAGCCCCACTCAGCACTATGTCCTGGCGCCGCTCAGCATCTGCTTGGCCAACCCTGAACACAAGGAAAAGTGTTTCACAGGGACATTCAGACACAAAAAGCACTTATAGACAATGAACTGCTTTCTCCCAAAGAACTTCCTTTTATATGTACACACATATATATATATGTATGTATGTGTGTGTGTGCATATATATGTATACATACATATACATACATACCGCTTTTTTGTATCAGGTGCTTTCAACTACAAATTTTATTCTCAAGTGTGATGAATATCTGTACCTGATCAACACACTGATATAATTTACACAATATAAGAAACAGGGCACTCCAACTTTGCTAGTGAACTCTTGCATGTTGTTATATAGGGTAATTTTTATTCAGGTTCTTCCAGAGAAAACTAAGTGCTAACTGGTTCCACTTAAAACCATGAAAAGAAGAGAAGATAATTTATAATCATTTCAGAAAGAAGAAGTAGTGAATTATTACAATTTTTGGATAATTCCTTTAGTTATCAATGTCTAGAAGAAAACATTAAATGACTCAAATGAAGCAAATATACCTTGTAATTCCATCTTTGATATAATAAAGCAGACACTCCGACATTAGTGGGTCTTCATTGAGGTTAACGAGATGTGGAGTCTGGAAAAGGTTATAGATTATCAGTTTGGGGCAAGACAGCATGAGAAGGCTGTAGCAGCAGGGATATACTGAGCCTAAAAGCTTCTCAGAGTCCCCAGAATGCCTGAAGTGAGAGGGTCAACAGAAGTCCTAGCTGTAACTTTGTCATTAATAAAAGGCCTCCTCAGACTTGACTATCACATCCTGTTTAAGAACATGAGTTCTAGAAGGGTGCAGTGGCTCATGGCTGTAAACCCAGCACTCAGGGAGGCAGAAGCAGGTGGATCTCTGTGAGTTCAAGGCCAGCCTGGTCTACAAAGCAAATTCAGGACAGCTAAGGATACACAGAAAAACCCTGTCTCAAAAAACAACACACACACACACACACACACACACACACACACACAAGATTATGAGTTCTACTAGGCATGGCAGCATGTATCTTTAGTCCTAGCACTATGGAGGAAGAGACACGTGGATCTCAAGGTGAACCTGATCTACACAGAGTTTCAGGCCAGTCAGGACTAACCCAGTCTCAAAAAAAAAAAAAAAAAAGAGTACATAATAATAATAATAATAAATGGGGCTAGAGACATAGTTCAGTAGGTAAGACAACTGTCAGCTCCTCTACAAGACCCAGGTTTGATCCCAAGTACCTACATGGGTGCTCACAAGCATTTCTGTTGCAGAAGATCTGGCCCAGGCATGCATTTGGTATTCATAACGTGCACACAGGCAAAACAGACACATAAAATAAAGTGCTTCCTCAAGATCCAGCCATACCACTCCTAGGCATATATCCAAAAGAGGCTCAAGTACACAATAAGGACATTTGCTCAACCATGTTTGTAACAGCTTTATTTGTAATAGCCAGAAGCTGGAAACAGCCCAGATGTCCCTCAACGGAAGAATGGATGCAGAAATTGTAGTACATCTACACAATGGAATATTACTCAGCAATGAAAAAACAAGGAAATCATGAAATTTGCAGGTAAATGGTGGGATCTGGAAAGGATCATCCTGAGTGAGCTGTCCCAGAAGCAGAAAGACACACACGGTATATACTCACTCATACAGACATATAACATAGGATAAACCTACTAAAATCTGTACATCTAAAGAAACTAATTAAGAGAGAGGACCCTGACTAAAATGCTCAATCCCCATCCAGAAAGGAAAAGAGGATAGACATCAGAGGAAGAAGAAAACAGGAAACAACCTAGGAACCTGCCACAGAGGGCCTCTGAAAGCCTCTGCCCTGCAGACTATCAAAACAGATGCTGAGACTTAAGGCCAACTGTTGGGCAGAGTGCATGGAATCTTATGTAAGAAGTGGGAAATAGTAAGATCTGGAAAGGACAGGAACTCCACAAGGAGAGCAACAGAACCAGAAAATTTGAACACAGGGGTCTTCCCAGAGACTCATACTCCAACCAAATGCCATGCTTGGAGATAACCTAGAACCCCTGCACAGATGTAGCCCATGGCAGTTTAGTGTCCAAGAGGGTTACATAGTAATGGGAAGAGGGACTGCCTCTGACATAATCTGATTGGCCTGTTCTTTGATCACCTCCCGCTGAGGGGGGAGCGGCCTTACCAGGCCACAAAAGATGACAATGCAGCCACTCCTGATGAGATCTGATAGACTAAGATCAGAAGGAAGGAGAGGAGGACCGCCCCTATCAGTGGACTTGGGGAGGGGTATTCGTGAAGAAGGGAAAGGGAGGGTGGGACCGGGAGGGGAGGAGGGAGGGGCTTATGGGGGGATACAAAGTGAATAAAGTGTCATTAAAAATAAATAAATAAATAAAATAAAAAAAGCCTGCTTGGGAGCTGGAGAGATGGCTCAGTGGTTAAGAACACTGACTGCTCTTCCAGAGGACCTAAGTTCAATTCCCAGAAACTACATACATAGTGGCTCACAATCACCTATAGTGCGATCTGATGTCCTCTGCTAGTTTTTAGGTGTACATGCAGATAGAACATTCATAAAAAATAAATAAATCTAAAAAAAAAAAAAAAGCATGCTGAAAAGGGAGCAGAGGGTCAATCTAGAGGGTAGAGATTGGAGCTGCTTTATTAAAAGAAATGGCTGGAAGTTCACAAACATCAACAGCTAAAAATGGTTCCTAGAAGTTATAGAGCCTCCAGCTCTTACACGCTGGGATTATAGATATCCAGCACCCTCCTCAAAATGTCTGGAACTAGAAATCAAACCCAGTGCTAATAACCGCACACTAGGCAAGCACTGGACATTGAAGAGAGCATAGCAGAAGCAACTGGTGCTCGGCTAGGTCAGGATGACAAGAGGAGCAACAAGAAGATGCTTAAATGTACCCAGGGCTAAAAGGTACAGGCGCATTGCCCTAGGTTTTATCTTTTGTAAAACCTATAATCATTTGACAACTGGGTTGTCCTTGTACTGTAAGATGAAAGCAGAAATATCTGAAATTAAGTTAAGGATCTAGAAAAAATGGGTGTATCTGAAAGACATGAAGTGACTTACTGAGACAAACTGTTTTGTTTGAGTTTTACAGCATGGTTTCCTACCTTTTTAGGTGAGAAAACGCCAAGTGTCCCTCCATCTTCCCGTATGGCAACTCCCATCTCAGCCAACAAGGCTTCTCTAGAAAAACAAAAACAAAAAACTCGAATAAATCAGAATATTAATACCAAAATGTCAATTACATTAGTTTTAAAAGAGCTGGAAAGCAAGACAGACTAAGCAAGAACAGTGGGCTGTATGAAACGCTGGCAAGAACAACACAGAATGATACACTTATCACACAGAATACTCACATGCAGAAGTGCTGTTCATCCAGGTAAGAAATATGAAAGGTTCTATTCCTTAAGGCTATGCATCCAACATGAACAAACAATTTCCCCAGAATCTAAGAATGCAATCAACTTAACTTGGGAGCCAGCACTCTGGTTTTAACATTAGTGAAGCCACAGATGTAATACAGGGGAAGTGGGAGTGGCTACATTAAGTATAGTCTGTAAATGTGATTTTTTTTCAAATGTTATATTCTCATGCTCCCCACCATTTTTGTACAGTAATTCTAGGAAGGTTTTATTTTTGTTTTTGTTTATTTGTTATATGTGTGCATGTGTGTTTGTGTGCGTGTGTGCCTGTTATTGTGGGAATAATTTGTGAACTTGATTCTCTCCTTCCCCCTTTATGTGGGACTTAGGGTTCAAACTCAGGCAATCAGGCTTGAGTGGCGAGCACCTTTACCTGCTGAGACAGGTACTTGCCTGTCCCAATAATTCTAGTTTAAAACATCTAGCATAAGTAAGAAAATTCTTTGTTACATTTGCTAATCAGTACATCAAAGCTCATTTCTCCCTCATTTTCATAAAGGAGGAAGAACTTACTTTTAAAAAAAAGACGTGTGCAATTATTCCAACAGTATAAACAGAATAAGAATTCTTTAAAAGTTTGCAAGCTAAACTATACCTTTTACACAAAAGATTCTACAAAAAGTAACTCTAGAGTCAAAACAGCTTTTACATATGGTCCTTTGCCAAGTAAAGTCTACTTTTTACAAATGAAAATCTCCTTTACTTAGTATGATTTTTCTCAATCCCAACAACATACAGGTGTGGTAACTATTACACACTTGACCCCCTATGGCAGTGGTTCTCCATCTTCCTACTGCTGTGACCCTTTAATACAGCTCCAAACACAACCCCAAAACTTAGCAGCATCCAAGATTTTCATCTCCTGACCTCTCCATTCTGATAGCTTCTGTCTTTCGAAGCTTCTCTTCCCAGGTTTCATTCAACTCAGCAATGATCTTCTCTGATTCCTATGGAAGGATGCACAGGTTGAAGTAGAAGAGTCATAATTTAACATACCATGTTTAGCAAGGAAAGTATAAAAACAGGTAATAATACCCTTTGGGGAAAAAGGACCATCTAAAGCGATGGGCTCTTTTTTTTTCTTTGAAAAGGTAAGAATCATAAATTTGTTTTTAATTCTATTTCATCTTTTCTTACCTCACAAACAATCCAAACTCAAAATTAAGGCTAAAATTGAGTAAGCATCAAACACAGACATCTTCCAGCCCCTAATCAAAATAGGCAAATAATGAGCCCATGTGTACAGGTGCACAAGAGCAAGGCGGAGGATGGGTGACACCAACACCCAAAAACGCACTTTTTTTCAAATCAAGGCTTCAAGTTATAATATAACAATGTTTTTAAAAAGCTCCAGGAAAAGTCAGGTGGTGGCAGTGCACGCCTTTAATCCCAGCACTTGGGAGACAGAGGCAAGCAGATCTCTGTGGCCAACCGGGTCTGTAGAGCGAGTTCTAGGACATCCAGGGGTACACAAAGAAACCATGTCTCAAAAACAAAACAAACAAACAAAAAGCTCCGACAGCTTGGAGGAAATGTTAATTGAGTGGCACACTAGCAAACCTTTAGTGCTAGCAAAGACTGAATAACCACTTATTCTACAATCATTCTACAGATAAGAAATTAACCTAAGCCTATCCTACTCCTTGAGCTGGGCTTATTACTGATCTTTCTTTACATTTATGTATTTATTCTTTAATTCATTCACTCTTTTTATCTCTTTATTTTCACTTTGGGACAGAGTCTCATGCAGCCTCATCCAGTCTTAGATTCATTTAGCCATAGATGCTACTGATCCTCCTGGTGCAGCCTCCGAAGAGCTGAGACTACAGGCCTGTGCCACTATGTCCAGTGTTTTATTTCTTCTCAAAGATTCAATGAGAAGGCAGTAAATTTGATAGGGGAAACAGAAATAAGTCCACACAAAAATTGTAGTTTAAGTTTTGACATTTAGAAGGTTAGATGCTTACTCCATGGAACACTCCTTGAAGCCATAAGGTAGCTAAGGTTTCACTGTAACGAATAGCATGCTTCCTGAGTTCCAAGTATGGGGCCGTCAGACTGCTTAGCACAGATTTGCCCTGCCCATTTCTGTGATGGATGCTTATAGATATTTATAGGTTGAATCTTGGTAATGGCACTCACAGTACTGACTTTGATGTGAGTCTGTAAACATCAGAGCCAGTGGCTCACGTTCAAAACTTTACTGAGTGAAAAGACCAAATCACACATACAGGGATTTCAACTCAGTTCAAGTGGAGGCTTCAAAGAAAAATTACATAACAGTATCTTTTTTTTCCTTTTTTTGTTCAAAAATTTACTTATTGTTTATATAGTGTTCTGCCTGCACATGTGCCTGTATGACAGAAGAGGGCACTGGATCTCACTACAGATGGTTACTGGCCACCATGTGGTGACTGGGAATTGAACTCAGGATCTTTGGAAGAAAAGCCAATGCTCTTAACCTCTGAGCCATCTCTTCAGCCCCTCTCCCCCTTTTTTCCCCCAGAGAAATTTGTAGAGAAATCGAGATATTATATGTAGAAATAGGCTATTCAGTGGAGAAAGAAGGAGCAGTACCTAGGTAAAAGCAATGTATGAACAAACACTGACCTTAAGTTAAAAACATAGAGAAGCAAAGGCAAATAAACCATTAGGGAGAAGAGTTAACCTCCACTGCTCCTGTTCTCCTTGCAGCATTTTCCTCTCGCAGCGTCATGCCTTAGGAATGCGGCTCCTAAGACACTCTCAAGCATTTGTACTGTACAACTGCTGCCCCACACTCTGGACGAAAGATGCTCTCTACATCGTTAAAATGCAGGTCTGTCCACTCTCCAGACACAAAATAAACGCAGAGCCAAAGCGCTTATGCTTCAGTGAGCTACCGCACGAGACGGAGCACAAAGCTGTAAGGGAGCCATTTGCACTCTAGAATAAAGCTAGGGAAAGAAATGTTTTACTTATGTTGCTTCAAGAAAAATTAAGAGAGCAATTTATTTGCTGACTAAAGTATTATAGCTTTGTTTTCATGAGATGTAGGCAGTTGTGGGGGGGTTCCTTGAATAATGATGGCATTATTCCCTAAAAGCCATTTGGAAAACACTGGGTGACCTAATTCTTAAAAAAAATCCTAGTTACTGTCTTGACTCCTAACATGTGGCATTATTTTCAGTTGGTTCTAGCTGGCAACCAGAAAGAAATTTCTCCTTTACACCAAAAGCGGGGAGAGGTAATCTAATTTTGTGCAGGAAGGCACAATATAAAAATAGTTGAGATTCAAAATCCCTAAAGGAAATAAACATTTAATATAAAATAGTAAGAGGGAGCCAGGCGTGGTGGCACATGTCCGTAATCCCAGCAGTCAGGGAGGCAGGTATAGCTCTGTGAGTTTCAGGACAGCCTGGTCTACAAAGTAAGTCCAGGACAGCCAAGGCTACACAGAAACACCCAGTCTTGGAAAAAAATTAAATAGTAATAGTAATAATAATAATAATAATAATAATAATAATAATAATGGAAGTTCATTTTTCCCTACTGCCAGAGTCGTGCTAGCAACCCAGCCACTGACCCTGACTTACGAGGAAATTTGTGAGTGAAGACACCTTCTCACACAGGACTTCAGTACCATCTGTGAACTGTGACATGGCTTCCAAGTCAATTTTACAAAAAAGATTACCCTGTACCCTGCAACCCCGAATAGAAAAATTTCTCCTCCTTGTCCTTTTGCCAGGCATTTTAGAACACCGCTGCCTTTCTGAATCAAGACCCAAAAACATGGCTTTTATTTTGGAAGCAACTTCTTGTTGAAGAAAATGTCAAGAAAAAGGATGTGGTGATAAAAAAGGAGTCTGAAACCTACTTCATATAAAGTCTGTTACAGCTTCCCCTGAAAACGACAGTAAGAGCATCTGACACTGACTCACTGACTTCTGCAGTGAAGATGTCCAACAAGCCTGCCTTCCTTCCTTTCTTACCCTTTACCTATTAGAGTGCCACTGCCCACAACGGTCTTTGGATGGGCAGCAATTGGTAGTGGCAATACTGGGTGATGGTAAAGAGGATCCCTGACTGGTAGCATGGGTGTGACTTCCCATATCCTAAGTGGGTTTCCCCTGCACTGGGACTCTTGAACATAAAGGCCAAAAGGCAGAAAGAAACAATATGGAGATAGCTAGCAGGAAAAGAGAAAACATGATGCTCCTAATGTGGCCTGATGCCTGGCACCACAGATGACACCTGTCTGCTCTCACTGTAGTCACTGAAGGGAAGAGGAGAAGTACTGCTCCTGGTTTTCATACTGAGGAAGAGACAAGACAGAAGTGGACACAGCCAGCAACAGACTGGAAGAACCCTCCACCTGCAGAGCTGGGAGCCAGGCATGAGTGATGGTTAACTGAATCTGAAGTTAGATGCATATCTGACTGTGTCAGTGAGAGTACTGCCAGAAAAGCTGAACAGCGAAGAGCCACCATGAATGTGGCAGCGCCATCCTATGAGCTAGGGCCCCAGACTGAAATAAAGAAAGGAAAAGAGAAGGCACCTGGGTACTGGCATTCTCCTTTCTCCGTTTCTTGATCTACAAAGATGTGAACAAGCAGCCTCACACTCCTCCAGCCATGCCTTCTCTTTAGACTAACCTCAAACCATGTGCTAAAGGCAACTCTCCCTTAAATTGCTTCTTCTCAGGCACTCGGTTCCAACAAGTAACCAGTCCAGTGGGCAATCCGCAGATGTGCGGCACCACGGCTCCAGAACCCCAACTGCACTAAACAGGAGGAGAAAGCCCTCTTCTCCCATAACTAAGGGCTTTCTGAAGAGTTCTAGAAGTTACAATTTCACAGAGCCTAATAAACCTGGTATCACTACTCAAATGTTCAAACTTCCAGTTAGTTGTATAATAATGTTACTAACAGAAGAATGGCTCTACGGAGAATTCTATCTTCAATGAAACCAAATTTTCCAACTAGTTATTTCATTTAAAGCTAAATTATTACTACTTTAGAAAGGGTTTCACATTGCCTAGGCTGTCCTCAAACTCACTATGTAGCCAGGATGACCCTGAACACCTCATCATCCTTTCTCCATCTTCTAAATACTGCGTTAACAGGTTTGTGCTACCATGTCTGGCTTTAAAACTAAATTCTAACAAGCAACTTCACTGTGACTTATAAAATTACCTGCAAACTAATGGAAATCTCTACTACTCAGCTTTTTTGCATGGCTAACTTACGACCTTTCCATCTCCGGCCAAGTAAAACTCAAGCACTCCGATAAAAAGAAACTAACTTAAATAAAACAAATAATTTCAATTTCAGGGCATTTCTGTTAACATCTCCATGTGCTAAGCCAAAATTTCTGTGAAGCTCATTCGGTCCTAGTTCTGCCTTCCCGAACAACATAGAATGCTTCTGCATTCACTCTTCAGACTTACCTTCAGACGCTCGATGGCTTCTTCCCCTCCAGGTGTAGACATGATCCTCTCTTGAATACTGGTCACAGATGTTAAGCCCACCTGACTATTAAGTGAGCATGAAGATGGAGATGAAGTAAGGGACCCCATGGATGCTGTGGAAAAATTGCCAGGGCGTTGATTCTCAGAGGCTAGCAAGTACCTATGCTTATTGTTCTGAAAATCTTTCAGATCTGGGAGACAGAAAGAAGGGAAGGTAGAAAAAGAGAAGGCAAGGAGCAGAGGAGAAAAAAAGACAGGAAGGAACACCAGTGTGAGAAAGGACAGCATCAAAGCGCCAAGACTAACACAGCTATAACACAGAGACAAGCTACAGACTGTACTAGATGGCAGTTCTAAAACATGTCGCTCTTCAGTATTTGCTCCTAAGCAGTTAGCCACTTGTGAATTTAGAAATGAGATGTTTCCAATGTGTAGGGTATAACCAGAGCTTCAAAGATGTTCTTCTTAAGCAGGTAAACTACAGCCCTTCAATTCTTCCTACTATTCTACACCTTCAATATCTACAGTTTTACTATATTTTTAAACTCCAGTAGTGTTTAACAGAAAGGGAAGAATAGCAATTAATACCACATATTGGCCTACTTTAGTGTTTAATGGAATTCAGACAAAAATTTAAGAAATGTTAGTTACAACTCTGAGCATTTAGTAGAGTTTCTGCATAGCCACATTTTAACAGCCAAAATACATTCTAAATTAAAAGGTAATACAGAAATGAGAATAATTTTGAGGAAGTAGGATATGAACTTGGTCATGAATGGTTGTTTCAACAGGAAAGAACAATTAGTTAATTAATAAGTTTTAGTATATTTTTAATTTATGAGTCACAGCAAACAAAAACTATTTGATAATTGAAGTGAAACCCTTCTAATGGCACAATCACTGAGCCACTGTTAAGCCTCTTTCCCAGTATAACAGGCAAGTTTTCAAGACCTATTTTCACTAATTAAGGTCTGGAATACAGCTGAAAATTATGCTCTTAAACTTGGTCCTGGTAAAAGTCTATCAATAACAAAACTCACTGATTTCCTTTTTTGGATTTCATTCATTAACCATCCTTTTAAATAAACATGGCTACAATCCTTTTTGTCCTGTTTGTTGGCTTGAAAAGTGGGACTCATGCAGTTCTGCCTAACCTCACACTTGCTATATGACCAAGAATGACCTTGAACTCCCGACTCTTTGGTTTCCTACTCCTGAGTGCTGATACTGCTGGGATTTCAGATGTGTGCCACCATATCTAATTACATTTCCACATTAAAATTAGCTCATTAAGAGGTTTTAAAATTGCATTTATTTATTGTGTGTGTGTTCCTGTGTGGTCAGGGCAACTTGTGAGAGTCAGTTATCTCCTTCCACAATGTAGGAGTCAGGATCTAAATGGCAGCAAGCACCTTTATCCACTGACCCATCCTGTTGGTCCTCACTTTTAAATTTGAGAAAAATCTATATTACTTAAATTCTTATCAAAGCTAGGTTTTTGTTAAAGAATATGAGGCAATAGAAGTAGTTGGGAAAAAGAGTCACTCAAGGGTGTAGTCATCTTTACTATTTAATGAAAACCAGTTCTTGAAGCCCCTTAAAGCCTATGGTAGTTGCTTCAAGACAGTTTGAAAACTACCATCTGCAAATATAGAACATCGGGAAACAAGCAAAGAGGCATGTTTTTAAAAGCAAACAGGAACTGGAGCGAAAATCATCCATCAGATGATGGCAGCAAGGTGGGAAGGAGGGATGGGTGGAGATTAGAAGGTCCTGTGGACACATGCAGCCCTAAAATGAATTAAAGAGATCCAAGAGAAACTGAGAAGTGGCCAGGGCTGCTTTCCTTTGTGGACACAAGATTAAAACTTAGTCATGCACGGTTTTCAGGAAATGTCACAGTGGCTCAGAGAATAAATAGGCAACAGGCCAGCAGCAGCACCTTGAACACAAAAGCAAGAACAAGAAGGCACCCTCTCCACACCAATGTCCCTCAGTTTTGGAGATCTCAGACAGAGCTGTTCCTGGCAAGAGCCACATGTGTGTCTGGGCATGGCCGTCCTCTGGGCTTAGAAAGCACAGTAATGAGTACTCTGAGGTTTCCTACATATTTTCTTGTCTGAAATGACTTTTTAAAGATAAACAAATAAATAGAACCTAAAAATTAATTCCCAAACTGAGATCTGAGATATCTTTTTTTTTTTGAGATCTGACATATCTTGATGAGTTATCGTAAAAATATAAATACTATTTCCTTGCTAACATTTATATAGAGAAAATGGTCTGTGATCTTTTGTAAGATATATCTTCATTTAATTTATATACTTTAGATATCTATTTAAAGTCT
Organism: Meriones unguiculatus; assembly: GCF_030254825.1. Lineage (NCBI taxonomy): Eukaryota > Metazoa > Chordata > Mammalia > Rodentia > Muridae > Meriones > Meriones unguiculatus. The sequence continues at coordinate 6,673,550 of NC_083351.1, read as the reverse complement.
TTAATTTATGAAAGGAGAAAAAATGTCTATCTAATGATCAAGTAAGATAAGTCTCAAGGAAATGAAGAAAATCAATGGAGTGTATGCACAGGTGAGTACTAACCCAAAATACACAGAGCTCTTTAATTACAGTTTGGCTAACTAGAAATGATTTTTGTAATTATACAAAGACTCACATTTACAATAATTAAAAAGGAAATTTTCTATTAAGTAACTGGATCATAGAAGGAAGCAATTCAAGAGGGGGAAAAGGTGTTTATGTAGTAATGATTAAAAGCAAGAGCTCTGAGTTAAACTGCCTAACCTAAACATAAGAAACCATGGTACCTCAGAAAATGAACCACTCCTGGCTATGGAAAAATAGGAATAAAGTAATTTTATCAATAACAGAATTTAAAAAGAGATAGTATGTTTAAGGTGCCTAGAACAGGTATATTATAGATTTTCAATAAATGTGAGCTGCTATTATCACTAACCTTATCTACTGTGATTTTGAATTTTATTTAATTATAGAGATAGAACACTGAAGACTGAGTGAAAGACTCAAATTCTACACCTCACAACTTCAGTAAAGGCATAAACTAAAATTAATTAAATTACTTTGCTAAATGGAGAAGGGTAAAAATAAGAGAATTGGATTTTATAGTACACTCTGTCTGGGATTTCCCTGTTAGGACTGCTGGCATGCAAAGCTCATGTAGGGCTGACCCAGCAAAGGCAGGTTAGCAAGTCAGCGTACTAGAAATAACCAATACATGATATACACACATTTGCCTCCACTTCCAGAGTAATCATCAATCAATGGATCAACTAAAGGTAAGCAGGAGGGAAAATACAAGAAGGGTCAAAGTTCAGATTCAAAATTGACATAGAGTGGGAATAGAGTAGCATTTGGAAGATAAAAAAAATGAAAATTCAGTAATATATATTATCATTTTCACAAATTATATTAATTAAAATACAGGTTCCAGTCAATAAGAGCTAAGTTGGAGAAGGGTTGGAAATCTGTTAATATTTCAAAGTATACAATATTTTTACATTAAAAATAAAAAAGATGCTTTATTAAACAAACCCATATTCTATCTGAATAAGCTATTTTATGGCAAGAACTTTTTTCTAAAATGCTGAGGCTAAAAGCAGAGCTTTGCACATGCTAAACAATGAGCAATAATGAGCTGCACTGCCAACCACAACTTAGAAGTTGGATTACACACTGTATGAGAGATGACTAAGATTATAAAAAGCATGCACTATAAAAGAACACTGCGCAACAGCACTTTCTGGAAGTCTAGCTCTTGAACTTGACTTAGACTTTTCCTCTTCACTGTTCCGTGGAGAACAAGGGTCAAAGGCAAACCTTACCGAAAGTAGACTCGAATGGTGGGTTCTTACATGTGCATTATTACTCCTACATCAATCCAGGGAAACAAAAGCTTCCAGGTAATGTTTTTATGAAATGGTTAATTTTCCAGAATAAATTTAAAATTAAAAAAATCATTTGGATATCTGGACGTATTGTACATAAAGAAAATTTGAGGTTATTTCACTGACATTTTAAGAAGAAACAACCTCATAAAACCATTTGCACTACCATTTAGTTCCATCAAGTCTTTAAAATCTAAGCTTACTTTACTTACTTATTTGAGATATGGTCTCATTGTGTAGCTCTGGCTGGCCTGCAGCTCGCCGAGTAGATCAGGCTAGCCTCGAACTCACTGAGATCAGTCTGCCTCTGCCTCCCAAGTGCTCATCACACCCAACCCTAAGCTTGTTTTAAATATAGAATCTGGAGAGGAAAATAAGAGTCTGTATGATCCTTAGTTCACTTACTATCAATAATATCTCCCAGTCCCTGAGCACGAAGAAGGTCCTTCAGTCGTGTTACTTCCTCCTTTAGCTCCCGAACCAGCTTGGCATTAGGGTCCTCATTAATAACAGCATTGCATTTAATTTGTTTTGCACGATCTGCATATCTAGATACAAAAAGACAATGCATCCTTGCTATATCTCAGAGACTCTTCTCATAAATAACATGCCATTACCTCTAAAGCAAACATTCTGACTACTTCCACATTTTAAGAACCTTGATAAATAAGTTATTTGTTACGAGCACCTTACAGAGGTGACAAAGACTCAGAAGAATTTAAGTGGTTGGCTAAGGTCAAAGTAGAAATAAAACCAGAGAGAGGCACAAACCCAGTGTGTCAGTCCACAGAATGTTCTCTTACTGAAAAAATACCCTTTTTTCAAAAGATTTATTTATTTATTATGTATACAATGTTTTGTCTACATGTATGCCTGCTCCAGAAGAGGGCACCAGATCTCATTATAGATGGTGGTGAGCCACCATGTGGTTGCTGAGAATTGAACTCAAAGCCTCTGGAAGAGCAGTCAGTGCTCTTAACCTCTGAGCCATCTCTCCAGCCCTTAAAAATATCTTTAATGGGAGAAGGGAAGAAAGTTTCAGATTAAAATATTTCACACACAAAAGTGTGATGAATATTCAGTTGGTACTTTATCAGTGCTATATGTACTGATAAATGCATTACTTTTTACAACTTGAATATATCTATAAACTATCTATAGAAAGAATACTTCTATTAATAGAGATAAATACTATTAGAAAGTTTTATTATCTAAAAGTTATTTAAATATCTCAGTCAAGTAATCTCGACATCTTTCCTGTAAAAAAAAAAAAAAAAAAAAAAAAAGCTCTAATTTATACCAATGAATCTGAAAGCCACAAAAGTAAACTCCATTATAACAAAAATAATTTCTCCCTTATTATGGAAAAAAGGATCAAAAAAAAAAAAACAACCCCTCACAGTGAAAGAAAATCTCTGGTAGACAGAACTACTCAGCTACTGAGATCAAAGGAGAGTACCTCAGGGTGCTCAAAGTTTCATCGTAGTTGATATCTGCTGGGCTCAGAGCAGCAACCATTGCAGTTCGAGAGTTTCCACCTAAGAAAAGACATTGTGAGGCTCTCAAATTACACTCAGTATTTAGAAGAATTTTATTTACTGTGTTAAAGCTGACAGCAGTTCCTAAAATTTAATTTAAAACAAACAAACAAACAATTTTTTTTTCTTTTTTTGGCTAGGTGCTGATTTGAGCTAGCAATCTTACTGCCTTCATTTCCTAAGTACTGTGATTACAGCTATGTGCCACCAAGCTCGGAACCCAATAACATTCTTAAATGTTCCCATGCTATGCACTGTTCCACTCATATTCTGCTTTCTGAATCTGCTAACTTCAGTTCCCGTCCTCCTCTTCCTTATGACCACTCTAGCCAGGTATGGTAGCACATGCCTACAATTTCTGCCCTGGAAGTGGTATCAATGCCAGCCTGGGTCCTGTCTTAAACAACCAAACACTCTAATCAAGATCTCAAGCACTCCACCAAAACTGCCCTCAGTGATGGGAAAGTTGCTTGATTTCTTTTTCTTAATGAGGAAAAAGGAATGAAGAGAATGGCTGAAAGGTCAAAAAACATCAGTAGTACTATGTAGACTGTACTTTACTATGTAAAATTCAAAGGAATCTGAGCTTTTAAGTACTCTGAGACAGGGCTAGAGAGATGCCTCATCGATTAAGAGTGCCAACTACTTTTGCAGAAAACAGTGTCTGTGCCCAGCACCCACATGGTGGTTCACAGCAACCTGCACCTCCAGGAGATCCAGTGCTGCCTCCTGAGCTTTGTGGGCAGCACACACACACAGTACACACACATACATGCAGGCAAACACTCGTGTACATAAAATAAATAAGCTTTGATAGGAGCAGGGAGATCTTAAGAAGGCACAACATTTGTAAGTAGCTGGATGAAGTGCAAAGTAACTGTTCCTTAGTACGTGAATCTGTCCTGAAGTATGTGAATCCAACCAGGGAAAATCAAACTCAAAAACAGAACAAGACAAGAAACACTCAAGTGAGTTACTATGACTATCTAGGGATGATTCTTCTCCAAAACAGACACAGAATAATGGGCCACAAAAGACCATCATTAAACAGCTTTAAAATGACAACAACAAAATTAACTTGTACGAGTGGTCAACATACCTAGATTTTCTCGAAGGAGCCAAGTAAGTACAGAATCCCTGTAAGGAATAAAATCAGTTTTCTTCTTCTTTTTACTCTATTAAGGAGAAGAGAATAACTTTAGCAACATCATGGAGAAAATTTATATGAAAAGCAAACCAGTCTAAAATTCTGAAGTAAATCAAACTGTAACAGAATTCCATTACGACGAAAACGTTCTATTCAAATTTCAATTCTTCAAAAAGCACATGCATTTCATTTTAAAATCTTTATAACAAAAAGTCAGGAGAATGGTATTACAATGTATATGTAATATTTTGCCATTACCCAAACACTTGAGTAAATTGCAAACACAAAGTCTAAATACTTCAGCAGATACATAGTATATAAGGAACAAATTTAATGATTTTTAAAAGATTTGTTTATGTGTTTATTATACAGTATTTTGCCTGCATGTGTGCCAGCAGGTCAGAAGAGGGCATCGGATCTCATTATAGATGGTTGTGAGCCACCATGTGGTTTCTGTGAATTGAACTCAGGACCATTGGAAGAACAGCCAGTGTTCTTAACCCCTGAGCTATCTCTCCAGTCCCCAAATTTAGTATATTTAGTACTGTAATACTATTTTCTAATATCCTATCCATGTCTTTAGACCATGTCTTTAAAATACTAACTTTAAAGAAAACCCAGTATTTAACTTATAAACACTTCAAGCACATTATTTTTGACAAGGAGTTAAAGAAATAGCATAACCAAAATCAGCACTTGATACACCAGATAAAATACCAAGTTTGGTTCCCAAAAGGAGAAAGCCAAATGTTGTCCTCAAACATCTGCACATGTACCTTAGCACATGTCTGTCCACAACAATAATAAAAAAAAAAATCTTTTAAAACAAAACCCCAAAGGTGGAGTAAACAAACACATTAAGCATTTAAGCATTTGAATACTAAATATTTTAATACAAATACTGCCTCTACCCTGACTGTTTCTCACAAAATTCTTAACTATTAGGTACTCTGAATTTTTTTTTTCTTCAGAAAAATGACAAAAAAGATTAAAGTAATTGTAGAGAAATACAAGAAGGAAAAAATATATACCACTGGGTAAAGGAAGATATAAAGTCTTTTCTAGCTTCAGTTAAAAGTTTAAATTGATTCTATAGCCTTTACTTTATCTATGTATAACCAAATAATAGAAAAAGACGTTTTAAAGAACTCATAAGCTTCTATGGTGGGAAATAAGATAAAATAGAATTTACATATATTAGTAATATATAAAACTGTTTTATCTTACTTGTTTCCAATAATTTCAATAAATTAGCCATGCTTTTTACAGGACTCCTGTAAATTCAACTTCCTCCTTTTTTTGAGCGGTTTTCCTGAACTATTCAGAGATACTTTAGAGACCAGTGGAACAAACCTGACACAATGTAAAAGCCTCCTCAAATTTCTCTCTTGTTCCTTTATTTTTATTCCTTCTCCAAAGTACTTTATGTTCCTTAATTAATTCTGCTGTGAAGTCTCATGATTCACAGCCACCCTAAATAATCATTCTAAATTCCAAAGCCAGAAAAAAATGAGAAAATCTTTTTGAAGGTTCTATTCTAACTTATGCCCTATTTATTCTCTAAAAATGTTAAAATCATAGAGCTAATAATTTAGCTAGTTCACTGTGACCAATCCCCCACCGTACCTTGCTCGTGCAGTTATCCTAAAAATGAAAGCATTTAAAGGAAAGAAAAGGAACACAGGATAAGCCTCTAGAATAAATGGAAATCAGAATGCTTTCTAGAGACAAGGAAAGATTTAATTATTTTTAGTGATTTAAATGACTAATTAATCTATATTAGGACATACAAAAACTACCTTAGGTCTTAAGTCTAAAGAATGAACAGCATACAAATTTTGGTTTAGCTTTAGTGTGCCAGTGTTGCAAAAAGAAGTTTTAATCTACATATGTAACACAGAGACAAGGATGGTCTTTTAAGATTGTGATGGCATTGAAAAATTACAATGTTGTTACTGTCTTCAGGTGGTGGCACAATGCACTGTTTGTAGAAACACTGATGGAAACAAACCTACTAAACAGCCAGTTATATAGAACACACAGTACACATAATTGTGTTCAATACATGGCATATATAGTATATCACTATACTATTTGCCCCATGGTTTTTATTTACTACAATGACAAAATCAGCTAATGGTACATTCCTAAGAATGCATTCATCTCATTATACACGACTGTATTTTAAGATTATATATTATTGGCTTCTAAATCAATATCATTCTCCAAAATATTCCAAAAATTCTATATTCTAGCATGAGACAATGTGGGAAAAGCTACAAAAATAGATTTGGTTATTATGAGTTGTGAAGTAAGGTTCAAAAAAAATTAACCAAATTTTAGCTCTAGCTTCACATAGCTATAGTTGTTTTCATCTACCTTCAATACAAAGTCAAATTGTATTATACTCTAGTCCTACCTGAAAAAAATTTAAAAATCATATAAAAAGGCCAAACCCAGTACAGTCTTCATATGGAGGCACAAATGAGCATGCTTATTTGCTAAGCAGACACTTCATGTTAGAGTGAAACAGAAAACTTACCACTTCCGCCAAGGCTGAAATGACTTTGCCCAAAGTTGTAAGAGACTTATTAATATTTGCACCTTCCTAAAATAAACACCAAACATGAAATTTTAAAACAAATAATTTCTACTACTGCACACCGTTCATTTGGCTACAAGCTGAGCATATCTGCTTCTTTACGACATAAGTTCTAAAGACTCCTGTAACCTTTGATCTTTCCTCTGCTCACTTGGTAACATGCTGAGACCCCATGCCCACCTCCCAATCCTTCTGCCTTCAACATGCTTTTGCTAAAAAATGGTACAGAAGGAAGGCTTCCTCTCACAACTCAACAACATGAAAGGCCTGTCCCTGTTAAACAATATCTCTGTCAAAGCTCACACTTGTCCTTACATCTGTATCTTGTATACCCCATTCCCATTACTGTCTCTCCCATCTAGCCAAATTTTGCCCATTTCTCAAAATATAATATGACCCTCACTCCTAACCATAAACTCTTCCCTAAGTATTTTGTTATCTAACTTATCATTTTATTGAAATTATAGACCAATAATTTGGATTTTTTTCATTAAAAATTAAATTTAAAAATTGGGTTTGGGCCAGTTGTAGTGCTGTAAGGCTTTAATCCTAGCACTTCAGAGGCAGAGGCTGGTGGATCTCTATGAGTTCAAGATCAGCATCGTATATGAAGTGAGTCCAAGACAGCCAGGGCACTGTTACATTGAGAAACCCTGTCTTTAAAAACAAAAAGAATAATTTTTTTTAAATTATGTTTTGTGGCTCACACAGTCTCTGGTGCAGCCCTCTACTGCAGCACAGAAGCAGCAAAGGGCGAGGGCATAGCACAGTTGACTTGGCTACGTGCACAGAACTCCAGGGCCCATCTCCAGCACCAAACAGAGACAAGCGGGCTGTGCTTATAATCTTAGCACTCAGGAGACAGAGACAGAGTTCAGTCTCATCCAAGCTATATACTACATTCAAGGCCAGCCTGGACTACAGGAGAACCTGTATTCAAATAAATAAATTAGTAAATGCTACCATAAACATATAGCTCGCTCTCAATAGAATATTGTTTGTAAAACTAGGCAGTAAGTAGATTTGGGTCCTAGCCATAATTTATAGACCTATGATACAAAACACTTGACTGACTGGACCATTTTGCTAAAATAAATACCTTTAATCGAGTTCCTTTGGCACCAGTTGAATCAGCTCGTTCACTTCCTGCTAGATCCACCAAGCTGATCTTACTGACCTAAGTGAAGAACAATAACATGGAAATTAAAAAACAAGCAACATGGCTAGGTGTGCTAAGACATGACTGTGAGCTCAAAGATGGTAAGCTCTATATAGTGATAATGAGCTCAAGACTTTAAAAACAACAACAAAGCCCAGGAGTAGTCTTTATACTTGGGAAGCATTAGATAGATTGGGTAGATTTCTGTGAATTCCAAGCCAGTCTGGTCTCCACGCCAGGGAGACATACTGACCTCTTTATGTATGCACATGTGCATATACATACATCCACAGGTGCACACATCAAACCTATTAAAGTGGCATATGAAAGACGAAGCACTGAACAACTGCAGCTCTCATAATCTTTTGGTGGCAATATTTTAAAAACTGTTTAGCTGTTTCCTTTTTTTTTTAAGATTTATTTATTTATTATGTATATAATGTGTGTTTGCATGTACACCTGCATGCCAGAAGAGGGCACCAGATCTCATTAGAGATGGTTATGAGCCACCATGTGGTTGCTGGGAATTGAACTCAGGAGCTCTGGAAGAACAGGCAGTGCTCTTAACCTCTGACCCATCTCTCCAGCCCCTGGAGCCTGAATTCTAGCTTTGGAAGGGTACTCAGCGCTCTTAACCTCTGACCCATCTTTCCAGCCCCCTGTTAATAGCTGTTTCTTAAGAAGCTAAGTATACCTGTAGTTCCAACACTCAGGAGGCAGAGGCAAGCAAACTTCTATGAGTTCAAGGCCAGCCTGGTCTACACAGTGAGTTCCAGGACATCCAGGGCTACATAACAGGGAGATCCTGCCTCAAAAGATAAAAAAACAAACAAACAAAAAAACCCAGACCTAAACCCAGACTCTAAATATATCTGCCGTGAGACTCAATTCTACTTTTCATTATTTACCAATATAAATAAAAACAAAATAAAATTCAAATTGCCAGCTGTGCATGGTTTGTATAACCTGTGTCCCCAATACATGGAGCTCAGTAAGTGTGAGGTCAACTTGAACTGTAGAATGAAACAAGTTCTCAGAAAAACAAGAAGCAAAACAAATCTCCACACACACGTACACAAATGTTCATAGGGCCAGGTGAATGAAACAGTAGAATATTTGTCAGCTAAGAAAAGGAATTAAGTATTGACATAATAACAAATAATATCAAAATTATTATAAGCAAAAGAAAAGTAGTAAAAAATATAGTATATATCTCATCTACATAAAATTATACTAAATATAAACTAATCTAGTGACAAAAAACATACTAAGAACTGCCTGGATGAAAGAAAAGAAAGAAAGAAAGAAAGAAAGAAAGAAAGAAAGAAAGAAAGAAAGAGAGAGAGAGAGAGAGAGAGAAGGAGAGAAGGAGAGAAGGAGAGAAAGAGAGAAAGAGAGAAAGAGAGAAAGAGAGAAAGAGAGAAAGAGAGAGAGAGAAAAAGAAAGAAAGAAAGAAAGAAAGAAAGAAAGAAAGAAAGAAAGAAAGAAAGAAAGAAAGAGAAAGAGAAAGAAAGAAAGGAAGACTGCCTGGATGATGCAGCAGAGAGAACAGAAAAATACTATAAAGTTATGAGGCAACATTTTAGAGTAACAAATATTCTCAGTATACTTATTATGTCACATATGTAAGCATTCATCAAAAATGGTCAAATTTTATACTTTGACAATTTTCAGGATAGTTTAGACAAAAGTCTCCAGAAGGGATTATTTGGGTTTTTTGTTTTGTTTTGTTTTTTGATTTATTTTATTTTATTTTTTAAATATTAGTTACAGTTTATTAACTTTGTATCCCTAGCTGTAGCCCGCTCCCTCATTCCCTCCCAATCCCACTCTCCTTCCCTCATCTCCTCCCTGCCCCTTTCCAAGTCCACAGATAGGTAAGGTCTCCTCCCCTTCCATCTGACCCTAGCTTATCAGGTTTCTTCAGGACTGGCTGCATTGTCCACCTCTGAAGGGATTATTTGGAAAGCTACAGGGTTAGGTGCAGCTCAATGGCAGAACACTTATTTAGCATGCAAAAAACTGGTTTCAATTAGCTGAAACAAAAAATAGTCACTAAGCATACAATGATTCTAGCTTCTAGTGACAACACTATCAGAAAGCACTCACTTTACCAGGCAAAAGGCAGAGAACCCTGTCAGAGTACCAGTACAGTAAGTCTAGAGTCATGTCCACCACATGAGGACATAGCACAGTGGTGCAGCGCTTACCTAACATGAATGGGAACCTATGTTCAATTCCGAGCACAACAATAATACAGCTGAATGAAACTTGAGATCTCAAGCGGCATCATCCTAAGTACGTTTATTGGGTGCGACAACAAAATTAACAAATACTGAGCGGCCACTTGACGCCAGGCACCACCATATGCACTTGCGCTACATTAGTACTTAACCCTTTTAACAACCCACTGAGGTTGTCACAGAAGGAGGCATCAGAGGCATACGGAGGTTCAAGGTAATTTGTTCAAAGTTACGCAACCAAGAAGTAGTAAAGTCAAGACTCAAAGCATTCAATTTCAGTCCAAGATCCAACATATTTAACCACTCATAGAATGAGAAATTATCAATCCAATGTGGCTGGGGAAAGCTTGTCTAGCAGGCTAGATGTGCTCCGTTCCTAAAGCACAACAGACAGCTACGAAGGAAAACAAGGGGCTGGGAATAGCTCAGCAGTAGTGTCTGCCCACCATGCAGTAGGTTCTTAGTTCAATCCTCAGTAACAAAAACGAACAAGTAAGCATAGGTATTTATTAGACAATATTAGAGTTGTTATAGAGTTTTTTTCCAGGAATGAAGTGTGCTTAATCACCACAGACATCAGTGTAGTAACTTTATCAATGAACAATATTGTTGTCCAGTCAAAAAGAAAAAGTATTTTTTCCTAACAGAACCACTTAACTGTCCTTGCATAAAATAAGTAAGCTACTAGACCCAAGGTTTTAAATTTTCTTAACTGTGTTTTCTATCTTTCAGTTCCATTGAAGACCCACACTGAAAACTGGTGAGTAGAAATTAAAAACCACCTCCACTAAGTAAAAGAACAACACTTATCCTGTACAAAACAAAAAACAAACAAACAAAAAAACCCAAAAACAACAAAAAACTAATGCAGAGGGTAGTAGTATAAAAGGAATTTCTCCACAAAATCTCTTCACAGCTCAAGAGATCAAAAGTTCTCCTACCTTTTCAGTTGAAAGGTTAGTCTCTGAATCGTGTTTCTTCTGGGTGAAAACAATGGTAAACACAGCGTGGGAACGGCTGCTTGTTTCATTCATGTTGGTAGCTGCCACCGTCCTAAATAAACCCAAAGGTGACCCATTGACAAGAGATTTTTTTTCCATGAGAGTTAAAATAGACAGCAGCTTTATACAGCCACACATGACAATCACTGACAACAGCCTCAAGTTTGCTTAGACTGGAAGACTGTCACCTTCACAATTGCCCTAGATGCTGTCTTATTCGTGAGCCCATCAAGTTACCCTACAACTCAAAAGGCTCCCAATCAGAATCGCTTTTCAGATTCCAGCTCTCCCTTTAGTAATCACCAGAGCGTTTAATTTTTATTCTGTATTATGTGTTCATTTATTCCAGAATCAACTCCTACCACAGCCTCAGTAGACATTACAGCTAACACTTTACCACGACTTAATCAACACCCAAGAGTTAACCTGTTGGAACAATGCACCATTTTATGGAAAAGACAGCTACTTAATATGTTGAAGCCTATACCTCTCCAGCATAGCCAAAAACTCAAAGGAGCTCTACAATTAAAGCAACTTTCATAGGTACAAATGTCACTTTAATCCTTATGATGAAATCAAAGGACCTCAAAATATGGCAAAGGACTCAGTCATTGGTCTATATCCCACCATACCTGGCTTTGTTCCCAGCATCCATGAGGTCAGCAATGTCAGTGTAGGAAGTGACTGCCAGCTTGGACAGATCCTCCACATAGGGTCCAAGAAGCGGGTGTTCACGCACACGCAAATTACCCTTGTTTTTGGGATTCAGCAAATCTCGTACTCTCTCACAGTAAATTTCCATGTAGCTCACCTAGGAACATTTTATTAAAGTAAATCAAAGGATCTGGAAAAGATATATACACATTAAATACTTTTTCCAAACTAAGCATAGTTATAAAGACCTTGAAAACTCAGAATTTTAGAAGGCAGAGACAAAAGGATCATATATTCAAAGACAGCCTAGATTTAAAGGAGAGAGAGAAGGAGGGAGAGAAATCCTGTCTCATTTTAAAAAATGATTTAAAAAACGGGGAGGGGGGCTGGGCGGTGGTGGCACACACCTGTATTCCCAGCACTTGGAAGTCAGGCAGATCTCTGTGAGTTCAAGGCTAGCCTGGTCTACAAAGCAAGTCCAGGCCAGCCAAGAATACACAGAAAAATCCTGTATGAAAAAAACTGTAAAAAATTACACTGTACAATTACCAGTTAGAACACCATAGCCATGGACCCTTTACTAGCACTATGTGCAGATATGCTGCATGAGTATTTCCACAAAAAGGAAGATGCAAACAGGTACACATACCAGCTATTTTTCTAAGGCAGAAATTATATTTTTAGTAGAACTTTATTATTAGTACCTCTTCTCTTCTGTTTTTGTTTTTCTAAAGATTTATTTGTTTATGTATGAGTGTTCTATCTGCATGTTTGCCTGCATGACACAGAGGGCATCAGATTTCATTATAGCTGGTTGTGAGCTACCATGTGGGTGCTTTGAATTGAACTCAGGACCTCTGGAATGGCAGACAGCACTCTTAACTGCTGAGCTATCTCTCCAGTCCACCCACTCCCTTTTGAAACAGTGTCTTTATAGCTAGCTAAACCAGGGCTCAAGCTTGCAATCCTTCTGCCTCAGCCTCCCAAGTACTGCCTTCTAACCACTGTTTCAGGCACTTGGCAGAAATCAATAAATAAGATACCATGCTAGTGAGTTTATGATTCTAGCAATAACAGACTGACAAGAACAGTCAACATTAAAATATAATAACAATTAGTAGCCAGGAAGAGATGGCTCAGGGGTTAAAAGCACACACTGTTCTTACAAGGCTCTAGGTTGATTTCTAGCACCAATGTTGGGCTGCTGGCAAGTCTGTAATTCCAAATCCAGTGAATCTGATGCCCTCTTCTGGCCTCCACAAAACCTGCACTCACATAAATACCCATACACAGACATATACATAAGCAAAAAATTAATATTTTAAAATATATAATTTAGGGGCTAGAGAGATGGCTTGGTGGTTAAGAGCACTGCCTTCTCTTCCAGAGGACTGGGTTAAATCCCCAGCACCCAACAGCTCACAACTGTCTCTTAACTCCATTTCCAGGGGATCTGACACCTTCACACCAATGCATATGAAATAAAATTAAATTTAAAAAATATAATCTATAGGCCAGTAAGAGGGTTCAGTGGGTAAAGCACTTTGCCACCAAGCCTGGAGCCCTAACTAAGTTCAATCCCCAGGATCCAAACGCTGAAGGAAGAGTCATAAACTGTCCTCTGACCTCCACATTTACACAGTGACATGCACATCCTCTACTCCCCAGCACACAGAGTAATAAATGTAAAAATGAAGTTATAAAAAGGAACCTACGAAATGTTAGAACAAGACGAATGCACTCTAGGAAAGAAAAACAGAACAAAGCAAGAGATCAGAGTGTTGGGGTAGAGTCAAGTTCTAATATTAGCGTAATGGTCAAGGCACCAAGAGAACAAGACTTGAGCAAGAATTTGAAAAAGGCAGGCTGAAATTTAAACAAAGAGCTATCCAGCAAAAGGCCTAGGAGTGTGGTTCAGCCTAGTATATATGAAGCCTTAGGTTTAATCTCTAGACTACAAAAAGAAAATTAAAAACAGGGTTGGGGGACAGCAAGATAGCTTAGCAAGCAAAGCAGCTTGCTGCTAAGCCTTGACAACCTGAGTTCTGTCCCTGCGTGCAACATGGTAGAAGAAAATCAACTGTAAGCTGTCCTCTGATCTCATGTACCCTGGCACTTGTGTGACACACACACAGAATAAATAAATGAAAAATAATTTTTAAAATGTTAGCTATATAAATAGAATCCTTGCCTGGTATACATAGCCCTAGGTTCAACTTCCAACATTAGTAAACTAGGTATGGTGGCATATATCTATCATACCAGCACTAAGGTGGACAAAGGAGGGTCAAAGTTCAAGATAATCCTGGGCTACAGTGTGCCCAGGCATAAATGAAAATTTGTCTCAAAAAAGAAAAAACTTACACATAATCAATCATTACAAGGCTGGGCATATAACTCAGTGGTAAAATGCTTGTGTGACTCCCTGTGTACAATCTTGAGTACTGCAAAAACATAAATAAATATATTTTTTTAATTATGGGAAAAAATATATTCACCCTGAGAGGTAAGCCATGCTTCAATAGATGGCCCTACACCCAGGCACATACTGGCAGTACTAAATGAACTCACTGAAGCTAAAATTAAAAAAACAAAAATGTGAAATTAGAAGTCTAGAATGGTGATGGGGGCAGGGAATTGGAAGGGAAACAAAGGGAGGAGGAGTTCATCAAAATGTATTATTCAAACAAGGAATTCTCAAACAATTAACAAAAAGATATCCAGAGGAAGACAATAGGAAGATTATATACTAAGTCCTTGAGAGAGGAATGCTACTGCTCCATTATAGAAACTGAGAAAAAAACAAAGTCAGTATGGCTGGGGCAAACTGGTGCAGAAGTGATAAAAAGTGGTCAGGAAATGTAGCAAGGAACCATAGTGTCCACCAGAGCTTGAAGGTGCACCCCACATGATTTCTGGAAACTTTAATGGTATCTTCCCTATTTCCTATAAGCTGAAAAAGTCCTTCATCTGACTTAAAAGAATTGTCATAAGATGAGACAAGCTGGTTAAACAGAAAATTAAAATGAAGCTCACTCCCTTTTGGTATATGATAGCCATGAGTGTGAGAGACTTTGATCATGTTATTTTCCTACATTGCTGACATTTTAACCAGAACTCTACAAATTCAAAAATGTGTGCAACCATTAATTAGCAATGAATTGAATAAAACAAGTAGGAACTATGTAAGTACTGTCAAAAAATCACATCACATATCAAAAAAAAAAAAAAAAAAAGGAGGAGGTGGTGGCAGCAGCATTGGCTGAGCAGGTTGGCACATGCATTTAATCCCAGCACTCAGGAGGTAGAGGCAGGCAGATCTCTGTTGAGTTCACGGCCAGTTTAGCCTGGTCTACACAGTGAGTTCCAGGACAGCCAGAGCTACACAGAAAAACCCTGTCTTGAAAACAAAACAACAACAACAAAATTACTAGGATTTTCTTAAGAGGCAGCTTTATTTCCCAGAACAGTAGATTCATGTTAAAAAGAATCTCCATTGCTTTAAAACCCCATACACAAAGAGTGTTTTCCTCTGTGTGTGCATCAGCAGCTTCAAAATCACATACTTACTAGCTATCTTAAAGAAGAGAGCTCAAGTAAAAAAGATTGTGACTCCCAGATATAAATGAAGTTTGTGTTGGTGGTACTGTAGTAAGTGTAACTGCCTTGCCTTCGAAACATTAAGCAAGTGTGCATATAATTTACAAGACAGTCAACCACAGTAATAATCAAAGAAATTAAAATTTAACAAATAATTATGTATTACAAAATGCTCAAAACCATGTACTATTTGCTTTTCCTTTTGACTGTTTGTAAGTATGTATTTGTAAACATGTGTGCAGGTGTCACGCCTGCCAGGCAAGCTACAGGTGGATGTGGATACTGATACGGTGCTGCAAACACAACTCAGAGCTTCTGCAAGTGCAGTCCTCATTCTTAACTCCTGGGCCATCTCTCCAGCCTCAAATTGGCAAAGAGTTAAAAATAAAAATACTAAGTATTTAAAAGAGCACAACCGTTGCCAATTTCTCCTGGAAGAAAGAAAACTGCTACAGTCTTTCTAAAAGGCCATTTGCCAATCAAATGTATCACTTAATAACCAAGATACATATTAACACTCAAGTGATACAGAACTCTGAACAATCTTAATTGCAACATTATTCATTATAAACAAACCTTAGAAACAGACTAAATCCTTAAAATCAAGGGAATACTTTAAATGAGTAGCAACAAAGTCACAACTGAGAGCCACTTAACACAATTTGAGATAGCCTAGCTAAGGCAAAGAGTTCCTCCCACCTATAATCCCAGCACTGGAGAGGCAGTAAGTAGATCTCTTTGACTTCCAAATCAGACTGGTCAACAAGGACAGCCAGAACTAATAAAGAGACCCTGTCTTTTAAAACAAACAAACAAAAAGCAATGGGGGCCTAGTGTGATGTGAGCATGGAAAGGCCATTTCCACCAAGCCTGACAATCCTTGGGATCCACATAGCGGAAGGAGAGAATCAACTCTGGCAACTTCCATTCCTGTATTCCTACATCATGGCACTTCATTGTACGTGTATGCACATGCACAAAAACATCAGACAGACAGACAGACAGACAGGCAGACAGACAGACAATAGATAGATAGATAGATAGATAGATAGATAGATATAGATATAGATAGATGACAGATAATTAAATACAGGAATATTTTTATGAAATAACACAGAGCCAGGCATGGCAGCACACACCTTTAATCTTAGCACTCGGTAGACAGAAGCAGATGGATCTCTGCAAGTTTGAGGCCAACTTGGGCTACACAGCAAGTCCAAGACAGCAAGAACTGCACAGAGAAACCATCTCGGGTAAAAGAAACAACAACAACAAAAAGAAAAAATATGCCTGGGCACAGTGGCACACACTGTAATCCCAGCATTCAGGGATTACCCTTGTCTTGAAAAACAAAAAACAAAAAACAAAAACAAAAACAAAACAAAACAAAAAAAAGTCTGGATGGGGTGGCACATATCTTTAATTGCAGTAGCAAGTAGGCAGAGGCAGGCAGATCTGTGTGAGTTTGAGGCCAGACTGGTCTACAGAGTGAGTTCCAGCTACATTAAGACTAAGACTGCATCGAGAGGCCCTGTCTCCAAAACAAGAAAGAGACAGAGAAAGAGAAAGACAAGAAATGAAATGAAATGAAGGGATAGGAATACAAAAGTCCCTGGTTTCAATAACAGCTATACTCACCTCTACAGAGTAAGACATTTCTTCATTACAGTTGTCATTGATCTTCTCAAAAAGTTCTTCACACAACTAGGAAAGCAAAATGAAAGGGACTGTGAACAGCTCAAATCAGACATACTACATCATCCACAGCATTAGAGAATTAATTAGTAAGATATTCTTTCTGTTTCTCCAAATATGCATGTCATAAACCTGAACACAATATTTTAAATAAAAATTAAAATATGCTTCTTATTTTTATTCTCCTTCAACAACAGAAAACTGATATTATTTCCTTATCCAAATCTGATTCTTCATACTGTGCCCAAATAACTAATTACATATCATTATAGCAATAAAACTAACTAAAAATGAGTATAAAACTTATGATCAAAAACTTAACTGCAATAGCCTGCATGTGGTGGTGCACACCTTCAAACCCTGTATTTTGGATGCAGAAGCAGGGGGAGCTCTGTGAGATCTAGGCCAGCCTGCTCTACATAGTGAGTTCTAAAAAACCCAGAGTTACATAGTGAAACTCTTTCAAAAGGCAAAAAAGCAAACAAAAACAAAAACTTAACTGCAACATTACTCATCACCATCAAAACTTACAGTCTAAAGAGGGTATGGGGACATACAGTTCAGTGCAGTTGATAAAGTGCTTGCCTAGCATGTTCAAAGCCCTGGGCTGGATCTCCACAACCCCACAAACTGGCATGAGAGCACACACACAAACTAAAATAATAAATGGGATAGAACTGTAGTTAACTGCAGAGTACTGTTCTAGAACACAAGGCCCTAGGTTCTATCCTCAGGACCACAAAAAAGGGAAAATAAAAATATATTCCTTAGAGAAGATCTACACAGGAACTTTTGATCAAACCAGAACAACATGGCCTGAGTGTTCCAAGGTTTAGAAAAAAGCTTTAAGAAGCTGAGAACACTAAAAGATAGGATAATATGGCAGTGCGAAAACAGTAGTTTTTAGAAAATGTTAACTTGCCCATCTTAAAAATCTATCTATATACAAGCCCATTTTTTTTCCCTCTAGATAGTAAGCACCTTTGAGGAAAATAAACAGGTCGTCTTAGTGCCTCAATTCCAGTCCCTGAATACATTTTTGCCAAATAAAAAGCAATTTGAGACTGAAAGTATTTATTGATAGTCACAGATGCTTTACCTGTGGGATGATGCCAGCCTGGCTTTCTTCTTGTTTCCCCATCATTGTGTAGGATTTCCCAGCACCAGTCTGCCCATAGGCAAAAATACAGACATTATATCCTTCAAAGGCATGTAAGAGCATTTCCTTTCCGATGTCATTGTACACACGACTCTGCGATGCAAAACAGGGATCTTCAGGCTGTAAAGATTAGGAAGAAAAGTTGTGACATTTTAATAATATTCTTTCCTTATGTTAATTGACTGCTTCCATATTTCAAAAAAATGTTCGGAATCAGAATAGTCATTTAAACTATATTATACGTTTCAAAAGACCATTCTACACTTTTTTTTCATTTTACAGACAGACACATAGAGAGATACCATAGTAGTTGGAGCTCAAAGATTTTCTTAAGTAGAAAATAGGAATAACAGACCAGAAGTCAAGTTCACATATAAAACTACTTCTTTGAACTCACTGTAAATAGTGTGGCTGTTTTCAATATATACAACTTTGGTGAAGAACATTTCCAATTCCTCCCTCAACCTTTTCCTTGATGATTAGGCTTTGTGGATAGTTTGGAACATCTCTCCTCAGAAAACAGGAAAAACTTAAAATGTCTAAGAAACAGATGGCACAGAAATGGAAGCAAACTCAAGTTTAGAAGCAGTCTGTAAAAGTCAACAAGATTTCTATATTGACTAAAGCTGTCAGGGAAGAATCAAATACTTGATTAAAGTAACTACTTTACTCTTCAGGTAGTAGTCTCTGTGCCAAAAATGAACTAATGGCTGGGGGTGGTAGCACCAACTTTTAATTTCATCACTGAAAAGGAAGAGGCAGGAGAATCAGGAATTAAAGGTCAGCTTCAGCTACACATAGTGAATTCAAAGCCAAATGAGATCCTGTCTCATTTTTTTTTTTTTCTTTTAAGTTTTGTTTTTGAGAGTCTCACTATATAGCCCTGGCTGGCCTGCAACTCAGAGAGCCATCTGCCTCTGCTTCTGACTGCTGGATATAAAGGTGTGTGCCACCACACCAGCGCTTCAAAACAATTGTATTAAAAATTAAAATTGGGAGCTGGAGAGATGGCTTAGGGGTTAAGAGCACTGGCTATTCTTCCAGAGGACCTAGGTTCAATTCCAGCACCAACATGGCAGCTCACCACTATCTGGTCTGTAACTCAAATTCCAGTGTTCTGATTCCCTCACATGGACATATATGAATGTCAAATGTATATAAAAATAAATAAATTTTTTAAAAAATTCAAATCAAGGGCTAGAAAGATGGCTCAGTGGTTAGGAGCACTATCTGCTCTTCCAGAGGTCCTGAGATCAATTCCCAGCAACCACATGGTGGCTCACAACCATCTATAAAGGGATTTGATGCTCTCTTCTGGCATGCAGGTATATATGCTGATAGGGCACTCATACACTAAATAAATAAATAAATCTAAAAAACAACAACAACCTTTAAAAAATTAAAACCAAGAGGCTGGGGATATGGCTCAGTAAGTAAAGGGCTTGTGTGCAAACATGAATGCCTAAGTTTAGAAAACCAGCACCACATAAAAGCCACCCTGAGTAGCATGCATCTTCACTCTACTGTAAGTTCTCCGGAGGAGCCTCAGGCTCCCTGAACAGTCTAGCCAGTCTGTGAGCTGTAGATTCAGAGAAGCCCTGGTTCAATATGGTGGAAAGTGATGGAGGAGGACACCAGCTACCAACCTCTACTCTCCACATGTGCACACATGCACCCCCTGCACATGCACACTCACAAACACACACACATTACACAAATGAACAAATAAATAAATTTTTTTAAATGAACTCATGAACTGGGAGTTTGTTAGCCTGGTGGTGTGGCTCATGCCTGTAATTCCAGCACTTGAGAAGGTAGAAGGTAAGTCAGGAATACTGGCACAAGTTTGAAGCTAGCCTAGGGTATACAGTGAGTTCAATGCCAATGTGGGCAATGAGATCTGTCTCAAAAAACAAAAGACAAACAAACAAACAAACAAAAACAAAATCCTAATCTGCCCCTCAAACATACACAACTCATCCTTGACCATAGTCAGAAAATAAGAACTGGATCTTGGAACATCTAGGGATAAAAGAAAGCAAGAAAGGAAAAGGCAGGCAGAACAACTCACCGAGGTGTGAGACCAGTAAGAGTAGTCAAAGCTGAAGGACTTTGGTGCTTCCTTTGGGTTCTTTGGGTTAATAATACCTACAGAATAAAAATATTTGTGTTAAGCCCTTCAATTACAAGTTCATTGGCTCCATATATTATATGTTTAAGTCATCCCAAACAGTACATTTATACTATCGAGTCCTAACAAAAAACAAAAATACCATTGTTTAAGAGGCAATTTATACTGGAATGCATGCGCACACGCACACGAGTGCACACACGCGCACACACACGCGCACACACGCACACACACACACACACACACACACACACACACACACACACACACACACACGTGGGCACATCAGGCCACAATACTCACTTGGGTGTTACCAGTATTCAGAACAGAGCCTAGTATGTAACAGGTTCTCAGTAAATCTTCTAGAACTGAATGTTTGTCCTTCCTTAGTAAGTTAGCAGCTAAAACTAGGAAATGAGCTATTTCTATTTCAAAGCACCTCATAAGGCTTGAAATACTTAAAACACTTTAAAAATAAAAATTGGAAAGGTATTATTATATTAACCCAATGTGAAAAAAACAAACTCTTTGTGAGGTTCTTGCTATCTACTTCAAAGAAGCATTTGGTAAGGAGGCAGTCATGGAAAGTTTGTGTTTCTGGAATCCAAGGCAAACAATATTGTTATTTTCAGTATGTGTAGTGAGATTCGTGATTTATTAGTGCTCTGGTTCTACACATGTTGAAAATGACTTCTCATATAACTAATACCATCATACCGCACTGCAGCAACTGACTGAACGCTGTAGTTTAATCCTTTCTTTTTCACACAACCTTTTATCATCTCTTATTTCACATGAGACACACTCTCCCAAACATGTGCTCAGAAAATCTTCCCACATACTAGACATCTCAACCAGTTCCTTTTGCTGAGGCAAGGCTTCATGCCAAACTATCAGTGAAAACAGGATTCAAAAGTAAATCTGTCTTGGGCAGCTGGTGTTGAGGACACAGATAGCAACAGTTGCTACGTGCTTACTTCTCCCTCTTGCTGGATCCCTCTGGGCACAGCCACATACTTAGGTTCCAACCTCAGCTGCTGACAGAGTATTAATGAGGCTCACATTACGCATAGTCATGTGACTAGAACATGGTTCTAGAAAATCTCCCTACAAATAAATGGTAATTTAATCAAAGTCTGACAAAGGAGTACAACATACCAGTCAGCATTTGCCACAGCATTACTCTAACCCGTAAGTACTTTGTGTTTAGTAACCCTTTTTATCCTCCCAACCAGGCAGTGAGGCAAATGTCTTCTATTCCCATTTTATAAAGAAGCTATCACAGAAAAGTTCAATATTCCTTAGGCCACAGAGCTAGCTAGTGGCAGATTCAGAATTTGAATTTGTAGAGCTGCCACAATTAGACAAGAATCATCATGTAAATGCTTTTTCTCACATACAAAGATTACCAAGGTGAAAGAGAGGAAGGCATTTTATATATTTGTTTTACATACAGGTATATCTGCATATATATGTGCATATATATGGCTATACACATATAGCTACCCTCTAAACTT
Organism: Meriones unguiculatus; assembly: GCF_030254825.1. Taxonomy (NCBI): domain Eukaryota; kingdom Metazoa; phylum Chordata; class Mammalia; order Rodentia; family Muridae; genus Meriones; species Meriones unguiculatus. Next base: position 6,651,679 of record NC_083351.1, on the reverse strand, counting down.
AAACAACAGGCATTATTTAAAACTCTCTATTCGCTTAAACTTTCCCTGTTTTAACAATAAGAATTAGACCACAAACTCTAATAAGAAAACAAAAATTAGGAGTCCCACTGCACGAGTTAAAGCTAAAAACCAGTAAGAACTCTGAGGTGGAGGCATGCCCCGAAAGCCAGTCTTCACCACCCCAAAGCATGGTTAAAGCAGAAGCTTCTCACATCTAGGAAAATGGGTATCATCAAACACTTAAACCGTATTTCATTCAGTTACCAGTTCTGTCAGAACATGAAACAGTGCAAGTTCTCAGATCCTACCCTTCATTTGTCATTTCCCTAAGGGGAAAAAGAAAGAAAATGTACAGCAGAGTATAGTAAGTTCACAAGAATCCCTTTCTTCTTCCTCAGCAAGCTTTCCTCCCAGATCTTTGAAGCCTCTGATAGTAACACAACCAACTTGGGTTTCTTGTTTGTTTCCTTGTTTGTTTGTTTGTTTGTTTGTACAGGGCTGGGGTTTGAAGCCAGGGCTGGGTATATGCTAAGCTAATGTAGCTACCATTTTGCTACATTCCCAGCCCCATCCTGTTTTTTTGTTTGTTGTTTTTTATTTTGGGGTTTTTTGTTTCTGTTTTTTTCCAGACAGGGTTTCTCGGTATAGCTCTGGCTTTCCTGGACTTGTTATGTAGACCAGCTTGGCCTCAAACAAAGATTCATCTGCCTCTGCCTCCCTGAGTGCTGAGATTACAGGCATGCACCACTGCACCTGGCTCAGAAATACTCAATTTTTCAAAAGTTCTTTATAAGGCTTGGGATCTACCTCAGTGTCTTTCCAGCACATATAAGACCCTGAGCTCAATCCCCAGCAATACACACAGTATAACTGTAGAATAGTTTTCATAAATAATATTAAATCTATCTATAGTTTAAATATTTCAGTTCCCAAATGAAAAATATAACAATACAAAAGTCAACATTTTCACAAGAGTTATCAAGAACCTCAGAAGACATAGTAATTCCTACTTTAAAAAAAAATTATTTTATTTTATGTGTATTAGTCATTTGTTTGCATGTAAGTCTACTTGCCTGGTGCCCACAGGGCCTGTAGAGGGCATCAGATCCCCTGGAACCACAGTTACAGATGGTTGTTCACCACCAAATGAGTGCTGAGAATTGAACTCTGGTTGTCTGGAAGAGCAGACAGTGCTCTTCCATCCCCCTCCCCATTCCTGGTTTATTTTGAGAAGAAGATCCCAAACATCCCAATGTCTGGCTGTTCACAAAACTAACCCACAGTATTAACTTTAGAAAACAAATATTAAGACTATTACACTATTTTCCTGTAAGATGCATTTGACATGCCAACTCCCATTCACAAAAATACATGGTTATATTCATGTTGAATAGCCCCTCACGTGAGGGAAAACACACACCTCTAATGCAAGGCTGCTCTCAAGATTACAAATAAATGAGATGCCTCTACAGTTAGGGAAGCAACTACTGGAATTATATGAATGGGAAGAACTGTACTCCCTGCATAACAAGAGGTTATTTTGGAGACAGTTGATAAAAACCACACATCTTTTTTACTGTTAAATCAAAGAGATATCAAAATTAAAGCAAAACTTACAGGGTAAAACTTAACAAAACTACTAAGGAGCATCAAAGGAAGTGAAAATGTGCAGGGCAATTACAAATGAACGAACACAGAAAGGAATAGCAGAGGGAGAACAGTGAGAATGTGCTGAAGACACTAGGGGAGAGGATCTGGTGTCACTTGGATCTCTCACAAGTGCCCAGGAAAATGAATAATGGGATAAGATTTCTAAACTCTACTATGTGCTTACGAGGCATCCTCTCCATTGGCACTGTCTCCAGAGAGTACTCTTAACCATTGGGCCATCTCTCTAGACCCCATGTTCTACTTCTTAAGTTCTGTGTCTGCCTCTATGAAATTATTTTGTTTCTGTTTTTGTTTTTAAGATTTTTTTAAAAACTTGTGTGGGAGTTGGGAGTTTTGCCTGCATTTGTATTTATGTACCACTTACATGCCTAGTGGCAGAAGACAAAAGATGAATGTTGGGTGCCTTGGAACTGGAGTTATAGATGGTATGAACCGTGTGGGCACTGGAAATTGAACCCAGGTCCTCTATAAGTACTCTTAACCACTAGGCCACCTCACTAGCCATATTCTTTTTTAGATTGTTTTCAATTGTGTGTGTGTGTGTGTGTGTGTGTGTGTGAATGGGGGTATAGGAAATGTGAGTTCAGGTACTTAAATCTAGAAAAAGTGTCTGATCCCCTGCAACTGGAGTTATAGGCAGTTGTGAGCGACCCAAAGTAGATGCTAGGAGCCAAACTCAAATCTTCAAGAGCAGTATGTGTTCTTAACCAATGAGCCCTCCCATACCTTCTTTTTTAGATTTAGTTCTTCCTTTTGTTTTGGTCTGGTTTTTTCAAGATAGTGTGTCTTTGTGTAGCCTTGGCTGTCATGGAACTCGCTCTGTAGACCAGGCTAGCCTCAAACTCAAAGAGATCTGCCTGCCTATGCCTCCTGAGTTCTGGGATTACAGGTGTATGCCACCACGCACAGCTTTTTTTTTTTTTTTTTCTGTGTAGTGTTGGCTGTCCTCGATCTGTAGACAAGGCTGGCCTCAAACTCAGAGATTCTCTACCTCCTGAATACGGAAATAAAAGGCCTGTACCACCACTGCCTGGCAATTTAGTTTATTTTTTAATATTTTATTCTTTGTATTTATACATGTATTACCTTGAATATTGAAGTATTTTCTAATTAAAAACATATACACTTGGGGGACTGGTGTAGTAATTATCTCATAGCCCAGGCAGACCTAAAAGTTGTGTTTTCTACCTCCCTCTCCTGAATGGCTGGTTCAGTTACTACCAAAATTCAATCTTATGTCAAGGCTGCCTTCTAAGTTCCCTTTATAAATTTGAAAAGCAGCTGTAGCATCTAAGACCTGAATATATCTTTTTCCCAAAAGGAACAATAGCCCTCATTCATCCCCTTCAAAAAAATTTCACAACTTTTGCTTTTGAGTTCAAACTCTTAATTCCTCATGCCACAGTCAAAACTGGTTACCTTAAGAGGGCCAGAAAAGAGCAGGATGGTATTGCTAACTACAATATAGACAAACATCTTTAAAACAATGATCACGCAATGTTTCAAAGGCTTTAGTTTAGTAATGGACCAGAGCTAATCCTGTTCTCTTTTTCGCAGTTGCTTGAGTTAACATTAAGCTCAGAGGGGCTAGGGAGCTGGCTCAGCAGTCAGGAGAGCTCATCCCTCCTGCAGCAGACCCACGTTCAGCAGGTTCCCAGCACCCACATGGCAGCGCTCAACCACCTGTAAGTCCAGCTCCGTGGGGTCTGACGTTTGCTGGATTTTGTGAGCTACTACACGCCGTGGTGCAAATGAACACGCATGTGCACACACACACAAATAAATAATAAGTAAATAACCTTTTTGTTTAAGGCTGACTCTTAAACGGACTGGCAAGATGGCTCAGCAGGGAAAGACGCTTGCCATCAAACCTGACAACCTGGCTTGGCCCCTGGGACCCGCACGCTGGAAGGAGAGAACTGCCTCCAGAAGGTGTTCCTTTATCTCCACAGATAAACCATGGTGTATATATGCGTGCATGTGTTTGTACTCACACAATAAACTAAATAATGTAAAAAGTAATAATCAACTTTCCAAAGTCCGTTAAATACTCAATTTTACTCCCTCCTCCTTTTCTCCTCGCCTGCTTTCCAGTTTTGTTACCACAGCATAAATATACAGAAATGCTTTCATTACTGAACCCTAGAAAACAAGGCGGTAACACAAGATTTGTATTTAGAACCCTTTTATTCTCCAGAATAAATTTGTTTATCTAATATCTCAAAGTCACTAATGTGGTAATTATACTGTTGTCGACAAACTACTAAGACTCTGCCTGCAACTATAATTAACATATCAGTGTGGGAGCACTGTAACTTTATATTAACTTTTCTCAAAAGCATGTTTGGGATTTTTCTCAAAAGGCATGTTTGGGTTTGTTAAAAATCCTAGTGATAGACTAGGCCTGGTGGCTATGCCTGTAATCATAGCACTCAAGAGGCTGACGCGGGAGGATCATGAATTTGAGTGTGTCTAAAGCTGCATAGTAAGACCTGCCTCAAAAACACAAAACAAAAACCTCAGTGACATCAGGGTAGCCTTCCTCTGCCAAAAGCATCCTATGTCAAATATTTGGCACAAAATTATTCAAAACCATGAAATCAAACCTAAAGCCATAACATTTTAGAGTCTTCTGGCAATACAGTAAAATGATAGAAAGTATAAAGTAGATTTGAACAAAATACCTATCTGTAATCATAAAGCGTTATTTCATTTGAAATAACAAACTACATCCCTAACATGATTTAAAAAAAAAAAAGCAAGTCTAAGTATATTACACATGTTCACCATTTACTCAATCACAAAGAGTTAAAAGTTATATAGTAAAGAAAGAAGCTGGAGTGGTGGCACATCTTCAGTCCCAGCACTGCAGAGTCTGCTCTTCCGGAGGTCCTGAGTTTAATTCCCAGCAACCAACATGGTGGCTCACAGCCATCTACAAGGTCTAAATGCAGACAGAACAATGTATCCATAATAAATAAATAATTTTTAAAATTAAAAAAAATAAATATTTAAAAATAAATAATTTTTAAAAATTTAAAAAAGGTACCTGGAAAGCCTAGATCTCATTCAACTGAGTAGACAAAAGCCTCGAATTGATACTGTACTCCCCTCTATGATTTCACGTAATGAGGAAAACACAGGGAGCTGGCTAGATGACTCAGTAGTTAAGCGAGCACACTGATCTTCCAGAAGACCCAAGTTCAGTTCCCAGCACCTAAGTCAGATGACTTACAAACCCCTGTAGCACCTCTGACTTCTGAATACACCTGCACTAATGTGCACATACATGTGAGTATATATTATGTATATATATATGTATACATATGTTAAATTATATATGTAATTTAAAATAATAAATCATTTTGGGCAGTGGTAGCACACAGTCTTTAATCCCAGCACTCAGGAGGCAGAGGCAGGTGGATCTCGGAGTTCAAGGCCAGTTTAGTCTACAAAGGGAGTTCCAAGACATCCAGGAGTATAAAGAAAAACCCTCTTCAGGGAAAAAAAAACAACAAAACACCAAGTCAATCTTAACCTAAAGTTATATCCAAATTAGACAAGAACATTATTGAACAGGATAGTAAAACAGCAGCTATCTTGACATGCAGAGCACAGATGACACTTACACAGACGGAGGAGCCCCAGGGACAGACAGCCACATTCTACTTCCACAATAAGTGAGAGCCCAGGTAAATGAGATAATCACTACTTGCCTTAATGACTTCAGGACAATGAGAAAGTAAAGAAAACCAGCTAGAAGATGATTTTGAAGACTGAATGAATTAAAATTTATAAGTATCTAAATATGAGAGCTTATGTGTTTGTTATTTTTAATTAAAAACCATTTTCCTCACAATAAAAAAAAATGATGAAAAAAGTAAAGGGTTTTTTGTTTGTTTGGTTGGTTGGTTGGTTGGTTTTTAGGTTTTTGAGATAGGATTTCTCCAGGTGGTCTTGGCTGTCCTAGACTTACTTTTTAGACCAGGCCTCAGTCTCCCTGAGTGCTGGGATTATAGGCACCCTGCTAAAAGTAAGGTTTTTGTTTTTCCCTGCTCCAATTTACCTCAAGGTTTTTCACAGTGAAAGGGGCTCTCTAGGATCTGGCCAGAACATATCTGGAGAAACAATGAATATGTTGAGAGGCAGAGACAATGAATATGTTGAGAGCCGGATCTCTGTGAGGACAGCCAACTCTACACAGAGAAACCAAAAGAAGAAAACTAAAAAAAAAAAAAAAAGAAAAAAGTAAGAAAGAAAAAAAGAAATGGGGAAGGCATCCAATAGACTATTAAATGGTTTCTTAAACTAAGGGACAATCATTGTACAAACTATGCTATTTTCACTGAAAATGGAGAGAATGAAAGAGTCCTACTTCTATTATTGTTTTTTGTTTTGTTTTGTTTTGGTATTTTAGAGACAGGGTTTCTCTGTGAAGCTTGGGCTGGCCTCAAACTCATAGAGATCCACCTATTTCTGTCTCCAGAGTGCTGGGATTAAGGGTGTGTACTACCACCATCCAACTGCAGATAACACCATTAAGAATAGGATAGAAGAATTAAAAAAAGAAAACAAAACAGGACAGAGAAACCCTGTCTCAAAAAAAAAAAAAAAAAACCAAAACAATGAAAGGTGTTATCTATCTAGCTATTTATCGATAATGAAAAAGAGAAAGGTAAAACAAATTCAATTTATTGAATACTTTATTAAGGAAGGTACAATGGATATGAAACACAAAATCAGAACTCCTCCCAATTTATGAGACCAACATACAAAGTAAAAACCTGTACATCCGCACCTTGTCCAACAGGCAAGATCTGAAATAAAGAAATGAGGAGGATCATCACAGCCAGATTGAAGAATCCTGAAAGAGTAAACTGAGCATACTACTTACTCTGATCTGCTGAAATATGGATAAACAGGGCTGGCTAGATGCTCAGTGGGTAAAAGTATTTGCCATGATGCCTGATGAACCAAGTTTGATCTTTGGAACCCACAGGTAGAATCACTTCTCTATGTTGTCCTTTGACCCCCCCAACACACACAAATAATATAAGTGACTAAATATTCATGATATCTATACAATAATATATACAATAAATAACCACAATATCTATAAAATAACTATTCTAAAACTACCCACTATTTTTCTAATATAAAGAAAACAACTGTAACATTAGCAACAATTATCTGTGGCAAAAAATGACAGTTAAATCATTTTTTGTTTATAGAAGCAGCCAAAAGATACATCATCTCTCTCTTCCTCAATGCAGTGCTATAAACAGAACTCCACAGCAGGAACTTCTCAATAAACACAAGACAGACCACACACACACCAAAAAACAGGCTCCAACACAAATATTCTAACAAATTGTATTCATAAAGCTAACTAACCCTTGGAAGCAAGTAGATAAGTAGAAACAGAATTCAGAAGAAATACTTCTAATTTACCAAAACCCAGTATTTTTATCATAGACAAATATGTCCTAACATATGTTCAAGTAATTAAAAAAAAAAGTTTTGTTTTTTTTTTTTTGTTTTTTGTTTTTTTGTTTTTTTTTTTTAGCAAAATGGAAAGGAAAATACATACCAGGGGTCAGGGATGTCTCTCAGGTAGCAAAGTTCTTGTCTAACATACACAGGGCCTGAGTTTGACCTACAGTACCTTATATACTGGACAGAATGACCCACACCTCTAACTCTAGCATTCAGGAAGTAGAACAAAAGGGCCATCCTCCACCACATAATGAGTTAGAGGGCAGCCTGGGCCACAAGAGACACTGCCTCAAAAAAAAAAAAAAAAAATTAAAGACAGAAAGGAGGAAGGGAAGGAGAAAGGGATATCCCTGACATCTTGTCTATGAAGTAGAGCACAATCTAATCTTTCTGATGTTGAACTCTAACCTAGAAGGAAAAGACAACATAAGTGCAGGGGCACACCGCCAGCAAGATGGCTCTGTGGGTAAAAGTACTTGCCACGGAAGCCTCCTGGCCTCAGGTCAAGCTCCGGAAGCCACAAAAAGTGAAAGGGAAAAGAATCTACAAAGTTGTCCTCTACCTCCACACCCACTTAGTGGCACACATTTGTTACATACACAGAATAACAGACAAACAGAGAAAGTCTATAAGTAAATAAAGACATAAATAAACTGGAAGGAATGAAGAAAGGCCAGAATGAGGAAAGTCCACTATAAAGTCAGTACCCAACACACAAGCCTGTACCAAAGAAAGGAGGCCTTGAAGCTCACAGTCTTTCCCAGCCCTGACTCTGGGAGAAAAGAGAAGGGCACTGACAGTGCAGGACAGGGCCTGCACATCCTCTTACTTTTCTGAAACATTTAATCAAGTGGACATGTGGTTTTAGAAGTAAAGATTCTCCTCTCTGGAAAAGAAAGGAGCAAAAATGTGGCACAAGGATTTCAGAAGAACAGGCTATGGGGCTAGGCTGTGCCTTGAACAGACATGCACTAACTTCTGCTGTGGACAGGCACACTGCACCCAACCTCTCTTTTCACACGACTGATTAAGATTAGTTCATAATAGAAAAAAAAAATCATACAAATTTAAAGAGGATTTCTTCCTGCCAATAGGTAGTGGCACCCAATTTTAATGCCAGCATTCAAGAGACTAAGGTAGAATAATCATGGGTATGAGAGGAATGTAGGCTACAAAAGTGAGGCCTGTCTCAAAATGCAAAACAATAAAGGCATTCTCTTCTGTATCAGTCCTTCTCAAATCCCCATACTGGCCACGACCATATTTTTAATCAATAGACATGGAACATTCTCTGTGCCTGTTGTAAGGGTTTAGAAATGCACATATGTGGATGGGAAAGCCTTTAAAGATGCAATATAAGCAATTGGGGTAAAAAAAAAAAAAAGCAAAGTTACTTCTATTCCACTTAGCTTAGCATTAAAAAATAAAAATTTTAAGATTCTAGGCAAAGGAAGACTGATAATAAGTGGATTTATGTAACCAAGAACAAGACAGAATTCTATGGAAGACAAAGCAAAATATTACAATTCCATCTTATACTCTGAGAAAATCAGCTCTACTCACCTCCTTTGTCTGAGAGAATTTGTTCAGTGTCTCCAAACTTACACATAATTTAAGCATGAATGTTAAAAGTTAAATCATTACTTTTGACCCATTTTCTTTTTTACTACATAATTAGACCAACAAAATAAAAATGGTTCTAAAGTGAAGGAAACATGGGATAATAATGAGCATTCCTGAGTAAAACCATTTGTCTCTCTGTTTACATATTTGTCTGTATCTAACATATTTAAGACAGTAATACATGCCCATGCCACAAAATGCTTCCTGAGACCACAGGACACTTAAATAAAAAGGCTGCCTGTCACTAAGCTTTCAAATTTATTCCCCAAAGTATTCTTTATGCTTTTCTACTTTTCGTAAAAATTATTATAGAAGGGACATTCTACGCCCCACATAGGGAGCTATAATGCTGTGATCTATAGGCAGGCCAGTCTGCCAGCATAATCGCCTTTTACAGCACCTAACTAACACAGAGCTACAGCTTATCCTTTTTTTTCCAGCATTGCTACATTTAAAACCACAGGTACTGAGCACTCAGGAGGCAGAGGCAGGCATATCTCTGAGTTGGAGGCCAGCCTGGTGCACAGAGTAAGGACAGCCAGCTCTACACAAAGAAACTCTGTCTTGTAAAAAACCAAATCACACAAACTACATGTACTCTTTCAATCTAAAACTATTGTTTTAACTTTTTAGTTGATTCTTTGCAAACTTCATATCATGCACCCTAATATCACTCATCTCCCTGCCCCTTTGTATCCACCCTCTGCCCTTGCATCCTCCACTCCCCAAAATAAAATAAAAATAGAAATTAAGAAAAAATTTCATCATAGAAGCTGCACTGTGTCAGTGTCCCACACAATATACCCTTTGTCCACACTTCCTTACTTGTAAACGCTCATTGTAATGAGTTATTGGTCTCGGTTCAAGGCTTCCTGTTTCTGTTTTTTAATAAGACACTTGCTGCTCTTACAGAGAACACAGGTTTGAATCCCGGCACCCATGTGACGGCGGCTCACAACCGATAATTCTAGTTTCAGGGAATCAAAATCCTCTTGTGTTTTCAGGTACCAGGTTATGTACATGACACACTTACATAAACATATAGGCAAAACACTCATAGTCATACACATAAAATTACATATAAATATTTTTTCAAAATAGCTTTAATCTATTTATTCCTCAAGCACATCCTACAGCTGTCTCATTACTGAACCATCTTATTTGCTCTTTCCAAAACCTGCATTTACAGTTCTTGTCTTAATGTGTATGTGTGTGAGAGAGACTGGGTAAACATGCATATGTGTATCCATCCATGTAGAGACCACAGGTCAATCTCACCTGGTATTCCTCAGGAAGCCACTACCTCATTTATTAAGACAGCCAGGAGTGGTGGCACACACCTTTAATCCCAGCACCTGGGGCTGGAGAGATGGCTCAGCGGTTAAGAACACTGGCTGTTCTTGCAGAGGTCCTGAGTTCAATTCCTGGCAACCACATGGTGGCTCACAACCAACTATAACATAATCTGATACCCTCTTCTGGCATGCAGGTGTATATGCAGATAGAGCACTCATATACATAAAATAAACAAATCTTTAAAAAAAAAATCACAGCACCTGGGAGGCAGAGGCAGATAGATCTCTGAGTTTGAGGCCAGCCAGATCTATAAAGTGACTTCCAGGACAACCAAGGTTACAGAGAAACCCTGTCTCAGAAAAAGAGCAGGTGGGGGAGGAAAAAGAGAAAGAGAGAGGAGGGAGAACATGAGCTACATAGCAATCTCTGTCTGTCAGTCAGTCTGTCTGTCCCTCTCTTTCTGTTTCCTGACTGTTCATGCAAGCTCACCCTCCTGCACCTATGCAGGATGGCCCCCTCAGACTGGAAGCCAAAATCTTTCCTTCCTTAGGTTGTTTTGTCACCTATTTTGTTGCAGCAATGAGAAAAGTAAAGTAACTAATGCAAATAGATCACTAGCAACACACACACAGGTATTTTAGTACGTCATGCTATTCCTATGATCAACTTTTTTTTTTAATTTGTTTATTATGAGGGCACCAGATCTCATTATAGATGGTTGTGAGCCACCATGTGGGTGCTGGGAATTGAACTCAGGACCTCTGGAAGAGCAGCTAGTGCTCTATAACCACTGAGCCATCTCTCCAGCCCTATGATCAACTTTTAAATAGTCCACTGTGAGGCTGTAACAGTAACCAGTCTGAAAAAAAAAATCAATTCTGATTTATTACAAACTACAGACTAAAAGATGGTAGGTCTACTCCTATTTAAAATAATATTTTGTCTACAGACCCATATAAATAATTTAGTAATACAAGTGTAAGTGCAAAGGAAACAAGCTTAAGTCATTTTTATTTAAGCATTTTAATAGAGAAACAAGTTAGGAAGAAATGACTGTTTCAGGATATGTTGACTATATTGCATTTTTCAAGACAGAGTCATTATATAGCCACCCTAGCCTGGAACTCACTTTGCAGCTCAGTCTGGCCTCAAACTTCTAGCTGCCTCAATGCCCCAAGTGCTATGATTTATAGGTGTGTGCCACCAGCATTGGTATTTTACTGTATATTACAACCAATGCTCAAATCAACCATTAAAAATCAAGAAAATATGTTTGAATACTTTTTTTCATTTTGGTTTGGTTTGGTTTTGGATTTTTGTTTGTTTCGTTGGTTTTGTTTAGGTTGGGTTGGTTTTTCAAGACAGTGTTTCTCTGTGTAGCCTTGGCTGTCCTCAACTCGCTTTGTAGACCAGGCTGGCCTCAGACTCACAGAGATCCACCTGTCTCTGCCTCCCAAGTTCTGGGATTAAAGGAATGTGCTACCACCATCCAGCCAAGAGAATAAGTTTTTTTTTGTTTCTTTTTCCAGAGCTGAGGACCGAACCCAGGGCCTTGCGCTTGCAAGCACTCTACCACTGAGCTAAATCCCCAACCCCGAGAATAAGTTTTAAAAAACATTTTAGCAAGCTCAAATTGTAGCTAATAAAAGAAAGAAAAATGTTGGGAGGGTATTAAAGTTATATTTTACTTCAGAATTTGGTAAAAAATCACTGCTTATACCTGTCATAGAATCTAAACTTGGTAAGTAAGCATCAACACCCCGCTATTTAGGTTATCCCAATTATAAAGAATGAAACAAACAGCTCATATTTAAATTCTGCAGAAAACAGTCCTGACGGGAAGACACTCAATAGCTCATTGTGAACGGCGATGATGATCGTTTGCTCTGCTCACAGTGAGAAGCAGAGAGGGAAGGGGAGTATGCGCTGATGGAGAAGCACGTGTACTCACTGGTAGAGTTGCCTTGCATTTGAATGATGCACTTGGACTCCTTGCTCATCTCTCGAGAATTGAAGGGTCTCACTCGAACAGCGACCTTCACTGAGGCTCCCGACATTCTGATGGCTTTATAAGGTATATGCAGTCCAGAAATAAAAATCAAATCTTCTTTAGAGGTTGTGTCCAAGGCTGCCTTAAAAGAAAGCATGGTACACAAGGTCGTCAGAATTAGGGACACAAAGGCTGACTCACGAGAGCTACTGCTTCAGTTCTACGTCCAAAAGCCTCTCCTCACATTCCCAACAGCCATTTACTGAACAGTAAAAATGGAAATTTCTTTTCCTCTTCCATCATGTCTTTCTCAGAACCTAAAAAGTCTCTGATTAATTAAAAATAATGTGCAAAATAACAGCCATCAATCTTTCTTTGTGTGTCTTCAGATCAATCTCCAGTAATATAAAAAAAAAAAAATATTTGCTAATGGAACCCCTTAAAAATATAAGTTTTCACATAAGAACCATTTATTTGTTTGGTGGTTTTGTTTTGCATTTTATTTTGGTTTTGGTTTTTCAAGACAGGGCTTCTCTGTGTAGCCTGGCTGTCCTGGACTCTGTAGACCAGGCTGGCCTCAAACTCACAGAGATTTGCCTACCTCTGTCTCCCAAGTGCTGGGATTAAAGGCATGTACCACCACTGCCTGGCTCTGAATGGGGGAGGGGGGGGTCATCACCATCTTCCAACATGGGTTTCTCTGTATAGCCCTGGATGTCCTAGAATTCACTATGTAGACCAGGCTGGCCTAGAACTCACAGAGATCTTCATTTACCACCTTGCCTCTGCCTCCTGAATGCTGGGACTAAAGAAGTGCACCACCACCACCCAAGTTAAAAAAATAAAATAAAAAACTTTTATTACTTTAAAGAAATTTGGTGATTTTTTGACAAATGAAACACTTGGTTCCATGATAAGTAACGAACAGAGAGATGTTCTAGTTTATTCCTTTAACCAGGAACAAGGCCAGGCCAGCCAGGACTACACAGAGAAGGTGGGAAGGAAGAAAGGCAAGGTGGGAGAAAGGGAGGGAAGAAGGGAAGGAAGAAGGGAAGGAAGGAAGGAAGGAAGGAAGGAAGGAAGGAAGGAAGGAAGGAAGGATGGATGGATCTCAAAACTACCCATGCATGAGAACCAGAAGAGATTCTGCAGGTATGCCAGCGACTTTGTGAGCTAAATAAAATCACTATAGTTCACTAATGCAAGAAAACATGGGAAAAACACAAACATTTTCAGAGGAAGTTTCTCTCAACAGACCAAAAACAATTCAATTCCATAGGAAGGAAAATAAATAAAGAGTAAACTACAAGTAATTTCCAAAAGGAATAACCAATCTTCTGAGCCAGGAAGAAACTTACTCATTACAAAAACATCTTTAAGAAGAAAAAAAAACAAAAAGCTAACAAGGGAAAGTATTTATTAGTTTAAATATCATGGAACCTGATAGAACTTTAAAATCTGATCAATATTTTCTTTTTTTTAAAAAATACAGCTTCAATGTCAGAATTAAATCATATCTTTTTTACTTTTTCGAAATTATGGTCAATTTTAAACCACTGAGAAATTACCTTTCAAGATGTATAAGGTAAATGTACTTTAAATGTTTGAGATTATAATGTAATTATTTTTTTTTTACCCCTTCTCTATTCTCCCTCCAATTCCTCCCATGCTCCCATCCTCTTTCAAATTCATGGTCTTTTTCTTTGTCGCTGTGTGTGTGTACATTTTTAATATATAAATGCAACCTGCTCTGTATAATGTTACTTCTATGAGTAAGTTTTCAGGGCTACTATTTGGTATTACTTCATCAGTTGGTATGCTGTTCCCTGAAGAATACTATTTCTCCTGCTCTCAGCATTCTTTAGTTGTCTGTAGTTCCATGTTAGCACATTTCCTGGTGTCACCCCTCCAGCTTACTTTAAGAAGCTATGTTGTTGAGACTTCATGAATGTAGTTTCTTTGACTTTTCTAGGAGACAAAATCTTACAGAAAATGTCCTGTTCTTCTGGTTCTTACAATCTTCTGTCCTGTCATCCCACCTCCACAATATCATCCCTCTACCCCTATTTATTTTTACTTATTTCTTTTTCTTTTTTATTAGTTACATTTTATTAACTCTGTATCCCAGCTGTATCCCACTCTCTCATTCCCTCCCAAACCCACCCTCCCTCCCTCATCTCTTCCCTGCCCCATTCCAAGTCCACTGATTGGGGAGGACCTCCTCCCCTTTCATCTGATCCTGTTTTATCAGGTATCTTCAAGACTGGCTGCAAAGTCCTCCTCTGTGGCCTAGCAGGACTGCTCCTCCCTTGGGAGGTGGGGAGGTCAAAGAGCCTGCCATTGAGTTTGTGTCGGAAATAGTTCCTGTTCCCCTTACAATGGGAAACCAATTAGTTACTGAGCTACCATGGGCTTCAACTGAGCAGAGGTTCTAGGTTATATCCATACATGGTCCTTGGTGGAGTGTCAGTCTCAGAAAAGACCCCTTTACAGCCTAAACCCAGCACCCCCCCAGTCCCATCCTCATGCCTCTTCATTCAACCCCCTCTCCTTTTTTTCAGAGAAGGGGGGTACCAATCCACCCTGGCACCTCAAGTTACAGCAGGGCTAAGCACATCCTTTCCCACTGAGGCCAGACGAGGCAGCCCAGCTAGGGAAAAGGGATCCAGAGGCAGGCAAAAGAGTCAGAGACAGCCCTTACACCCATTGTTAGAGGACCACATGATGACCAAGCTGCACATCTGCTACATATATCTAGGGGGTCTAGGTCCAGCCCATGCATGTTCTTTGCTTGGTGGTTCTGTCTCTGTGTACCTCCCTGCGCCTACGTTAGTTTATTCTGTAGGTCTTCTTGTGGTGTCCTTGACCCCTTTGGCTCCCTCCATCCCGTCCTTCCTCCCACTACACAAAACTCCCTGAGCTCAGCCTATTGTCTGACTGTGGGTCTCTGCATCTGCTTCCATCAGCTGTTTGATGAAGTCTCTTAGAAGACAGTTATGTCAGGCTCCTGTCTGCAAGAATAGCAGAGTATCATTAATAGTGACAGGTTGGCTCTCTCCCATAGGGTGGGTCTCATGTTGAGGCAGTCATTAGTTTGCCATTCCCTCAATTTCTGCTCCATCTTAATCCCTACACTTCTTGTAGGCATGACAATTTTTGGGTTGAAAGTTTTATGGATGGGTCCTGAACTTTAAATGTAGGAGCAGTGTTGAAGATGTATCAGTGGTGACTGTGCTCTACAAAACTGCATTTTGATCAGTTGTGGTTTTTCTGTAATGGCTGCCATCTGTTGCAAAGACAAGTTTCCTTGATGGGGGTGAGAACTACGCTAATCTATGGGTACAAGTGTAAATATTTAGAATGTAACTAAGGATTATATTGGTTTAGTCAAGTGGCAGTTGTAGGTTCTCCTTCAAGATCTATGACTTCACAAATCTGGGGTAGAGCTGACTAGGTTTCCAGTACCAGGCACAATTTCCTTCTTCTCATTGTTTTGTGTAGCCCTGGATATCCCGGAACTCACAGAGATCAGCCTGCCTCTGCCTTCTGAGTGATGGGATTAAAGGCATATACCATCATACCCAGCCTTACAGTTGAGGAGGCCTTAAACCCAGTCCCAGGGATGCCCCTGTCTCCACCTTCCCAACACTGGGATTACAAACACAAGGCATTCAGGTTTGTTTTGTTTTATTTAACATGGGGTTTAGAGATTTAATTTGGTTCCTTAGCACTTTACTGACTGAGCTATTTCTCCAGCCCTTTTTTGAGACAGGGTTTCACTGTGTAGCCCTGGCTGGTCTGAAATTCAGACAAGGCTGGCTTCAAACGTGGAGATCTTTCTGTCTCTGCCTCTAACATGCTAGGATTAAAAGCATGTACCACCACACCTGACTCCTCTTATTTTCTTAATAGAATCATCACTATTTGAAATTTTTCTTTTGTGGGAAATGTCTTCTTTCACACTAGTCCAGATTGCTCAGAGATCTCCTGTTACAGGAGATAACAATATTTGGTGTAAGAGCTCAGCAGCCATTAAAGGAATGAATAAATGAGCTTTATTTCTCTTGTTGAGGAAATAACTTGTTTTGTGTGTCCTTACTAGTTAAGTGTTTTTTGTTTTTGTTTCAGTTATTACAATGTTTTGATGTTAATCTTTTATTGCACATATACTGCAACTTTTTCCAGTCTGTTTTTATTTTCTTTTATAGTAACTGAAAAAAAATTTTAAATATCAAATGCTTTCGTGGCCACATAATATGTCAAATATTTTTGTGGTCACATTTATCAAATGAAAGCTTAGAGATATGAATTTCCCAATTACTGTTGCATATGGAATAGTCACTAGTTCAGTACTAGCCTCCCTCCACACACATACACGCACACACAAATGTAGCACTGAGAAATAAAAGCTACATATAAAACACAGTTGAAAGCTGGGCACGATGGCACAAGCCTGTAATCCTATCCCTCTGAGAGGCAGGCAGAGCTGTGTGAGTTCAAGGCCAGCCATGGCTACACAGAGAAACCCTGTCTCAAAAACCAAAACAACAACAAAATAATTGAATACAGGTTTGGTTGTGGTTGCACATACCTGTAATTATAGCTACAAAGGAGACTAAGCCATGAGGTTTGCTAGTTCGACACCAGCCTATACTTTACCCAATAAGACCTTGTTCCTAATAAAATTTTTAAAAAGGGGTGGAGATATAACTTGGTCATCCTAAATTCAATCACTGGATGGATGCATACATGCATACATACATACAACAACAAAGGGGAGAAGGAAGGAAGAAGAGGGAAGGGAAGAGAAAAGAAAAGAAAAAGGCCAACAACATCAACATTTCAATTCCCCCAGAATGTTAATATATAACTATCATTTTAACTCTTACAATATCAAAAAAGTCAGTTATCTCCCCAAACCTGACAATTCTCCTACCTCTTCCAGTCCCCAGTTTTTGAAAACAAGGTCTCACTATGTAGCCAAGGCTGGATTTGAATTCTCCATCCTACTCTGACTCAACCTCCCAAATGCTGGGTTTTCAGCTCCTCCCTACCTTTCATTCTCACTATCTGTGCTCTAATCCATGCCTAGGGTTCTTGCAACAAATGAGCTATTCTTTGATCTTTCAGTTTTGATCTAATAGTCCTTTAGCAGGGTTGTACAAAACAGAACTGACAAGCAATAAGCCTAAGATAGCCACTGGCCAGTAGTCACCAGTTTTAAAGTAGGCACCAAGGACTGGATTTTTGTTGTAAAAATTTTTACTACATTTTATTTTGTATGTCAGAGGACATTTTGTGGGAGACGGTCCACTCCATCCACCATGTGAATCCTGGGAATGGAACATAGGTTGTGAGACACTTTTATCTTCTGAGCCATCTCACCCTTAACCAGAATCACTGCTTTAAGCCAAAACTGTTTCAAGATCAAACTTCATGTGCAGCCCAGAGGAAGACAGAGTACTGCTCTATCATATTCCCTTGAGACAGGATCTACACAACCTGGACCTCACTGTTTTTCAGTTGTTTTTCATCCTCCTGTGTCCTTTTCCTTCCCTGGCAGCACTAGTCACAGGCCCAGAGGCTATTTTTGCAGGAATGCTAAGGACCAGAACTCAGGCATTCATGCATATGTAGCACGAGTCCAAACCCAAAAATCAAATCTACCTTCCTAAAGTATGACTCTCATGTCACTCTAATTTCTAAGAATCTAAGACCAAAAGATCCATGTTCTAGCCAAACTCCTTCACTCACCCACATTCATGTTCTTTCACAATTCCCCACCATGACTCCCTTACAATAGAACCAAATATTCCAGGAACCATAGCTATTTCCTAAGCACTTACAGCTTCAAACACATAGTGAGAACACTGTGGTCCCTTTACAGGACTGCACTCTATCTCATACTGTTCTACAATAGCTCCTCAAACAAAACATCATAGGTCCCTTCAAAAATGACTTTGAACTTGGGCTTGAGGAAGGGCTAATATCATCTCAGAAAAAAAAAAAATCAACACAATCCTAAGTAAAACATTTTAGTAAATCCTAAAGCAAACATCTGTCAACAATGACTAGAGACATCAAATGACAGATATCAATTTTTAAAAGTTCCCACCTTTTAAAATGCTTTTTTCTCATTTATTTATTTTTTATTTTTTATAATATAATTTTTATATTACAATTTATTCACTTTGTATCCCAGCTGTAGCCCCCACCTCCCACCCCTCTTTCCCCCCCTTAATCTCCTACCATGCCCCTTCCCCAGTCCACTAATATGAGAGGACTTCCTCCCCTCCATCTGACCCTAGCCTATCAGGTCTCATTAGAACTGTCTTTCATAGTCTTCCTCTGTGGCCTGGTAAGGCTGCATTCCTCCTCAGGGAGAGGTGATCAAAGAGCCAGCCACTGAGTTCATGTCAGACACAGCCCCTGTTCCCCTTACTAGGTAGGATGCCCATTTGGCAACTGAGCTGCCAACAGCTACATCTGTGCAGGGGTTCTAGGTTATCTCCAAGAATGGTCCTTGGTTGGAGTATCAGTCTCAGAAAAGACACTGGGCCCAGATTTTTTGGATCTATTGTTCTCTTTGTGGAGCTCCAGACCCTCCCAGGTCTTTCTATCTCCCTTCTTTCATAAGATTCCCTGCACTCTGCCCAAAGTTTGGCTATGAGTCTCAGCATCTGCTCTAATACCCTCCTGGGTAGAGTCTTTTGAGGCCCTCTGTGGTAGGCTCCTGTCTTATTCCTTGTTTTTACCTTCTTCTGATGTCCGTCCCGTTTGCCTTTCTGAATGAGGATTGAGCATGTTCATAGCAGTTTTATTCATAATCTGGAAACAACCCAGATGTCCCTCAATTGAGGAATGGATACAAAAATTGTGGTACATTTACACAATGGAATACTACTCAGCAATTAAAAACAAGAAATCATGAAATTTTCAGGCAAATGGTAGGAACTAGAAAATATCATCCTGAGTGAGGTATCCCTGAAGCAGAAAGACACATATGGTATATACTCACTAGTGGATATTAGACATATAATATAGGATAATAATACTAAAATCTGTACACCTAAAGAAGCTAAGCAAGAAGAAGGACCCTGGGTACAGTTCCCCTCCTTTATGATAGAGTAATTGGGGGAGGGGGGGACAGAAAAAAAAAAAACAGCCAGGCATTGGCAGCATGTGTCTGTAATCCTAGCACTTGGGAGACTGAAGGCAAGAAGACCAAAGAGTTCAAGATGATCCTCAGCTATGTAGAAGGCTGATCTCTTTCTCTGATATCTCTCTCTCTCTCTCTCTCTCTCTCTCTCTCTCACACACACACACACACACACACACACACTGAAAAAGTCAAATGTATAGTCTTAAATTCAAATAATATATCTTGTATAAAATATTCCAAGATAACAAAATAGTTGATACAGGTAAAAATCTTCTTTACCAACAAACAAAAAAACTAATAGAAAAACTAATAAACACAGAAGAAATTAGCATATTTCTCTTTTCCAGCTCTGATAACATAAAGGTTTTCTGCCACAATCAGCATTGGTTGCTAAACACATTACATAAATGGGTGGTTGGTAGAGAAATTTTACACGTTAAAATTAAGGCAAACAATAATTCATTTTGTCATTACTAGAAGCCAGACACTGAAATAACAGGAAATACACAGCACCACCTACCTGGTACCCAGTAAGTGTCCCTGCCCCTACTACCTTAGAAGACAGTAGAATCAAGCCTTAGATTCACCATTTTGCAGAACATAGAAAGTAAAGGGAATCTGGATAACACCTCAAAGACGTTATCCAAGAGCAGAATGTAAGAAGAAATACTGAACAAGTCACCCAATTTCTTCAAATTGCAAAGCTAGGGAGGAGGTTATAAAATCATCAACCAAGCACAATGATTTTTTTCATTAAGAAATGCTAAAAACATTTTTTAGATAGAAAAAAAAAAGATTGCTAAAATGTTGGTAGTTATTTTGAATACTTAAATTTGTAAGAGGTTTTTTGTTCATTTGTTTTTCTTTTTGTGTTCTACCCAGGGCCTAGTAAATTACTCAAAGCTTCACACTTAGAGATAAAACAGGAGACACTGAATCCTCTTTACCTGGCTTTTGACACAGAAGTCTTGCAACTACAAACTAAAACATGAGTATCTTTAACATCCTCACACAATCATTTTGTGGCAGGCTTAGTTCCTTTTCCTAGCTGTTCTGCCAGCATTTCATTTAACCTCACACAAACAAGGCCAAAATATCTCTCACCCAAATACAAGCTTGCTTCCTCTATCTATCTAATCAGACACTAAATTGTGCAGCTTCTAGCTATAAAATCTCTTTCCATTCCTACCACACCCCTGTTAGTTAACCATTAAATTCCTTTCTAATTAAAAAAAGCTACGAGCCATCATTTGGGGAAGGAACATATTTATATCCCCCTCCATCCCTCCCTCATTTCTTCGAACCTCTGATCAGCCTGCTCTAACCTCCTAAGAATTCAGATTATAGGTACACACCACCACACCGCTGTAAGGTGGATCAAATCCAAGGCTTCATGCATGCTATGCAAGCACAACTAGGCCACATCCCCATCCAATAATATATACATCTAAATTTTCTTTTCCCACAAAATACAATGAGTGAAAAAACAAACTTTCTCAAAATAACGTGGACATGCAAAAATATAATAGATTATACTTTTTAATTTAACTCTGTAGTAAAAACAGACCATCTTCACAAATGAGTTAAAATTTTAAACATAATTGAAATTAAGTGAACTATAAAAGTTACTAGATAAATTACCTATAACTATAATCTTCTATAAAAGATGTCCATCAGAGAACTGTAACTTCAAAACTTGCCAAGTGTGATGGCCCACAACTTAAATCCCAGCACTCAGGAGTCAGGAGGCAGGAGCAGACAGATCTGTATGATCTGGTCTACATAGTGAGTTCCAAGCCAGTCAAGACTACATAGTGAGACCCTTTCTCAAAAACAAAACAAGCACCTATCCCAGACCAGGAAGGCAGAGACAGAAGGACATGTGGGGGTTTGCTGGCCAGGCAACCATTCACCATAAACTTCAAGTCAATAAAAGGCCTTGTCTCAGAAAACAATGGATGACTCCAGTAATGGAGGTTTTGGTTTCTTTAAAAGCTCAGTTATGTAAACAGGTTTTTGTTTTAATCCCAAGTGTGGGATATGGAATTGCTTTTAGTTTGTCCTTTAGTTTGTCCACAGCTAATAACTGCCTTGTGCAAGGGCATGATCTTTGCCAGCTGCTATTAGTTCAATTCTGAGGACTCTGAGAGGGTATAAATAGGAAAGACCAGAGAGAGAAGGCGAGGGCTTCAAGGAGATGAATAGATGGAGAGAGGGCTTGGAGGAGACTGATGGAGGATGAAGAAGGCTGCTGCATTTGCTGTTTGCTGTTGCTGGACTACTAGATATCCTAATGACTGAGATTGATATTTTTTCAAAAAACCCAACAACCCTAACCTGCTGTAACTAAGTCTAAAGAGGTCTATATCCTCTTTCCCTTTTAACCTTCTCTCTCTCCTACCTACGGTTGGGGGGTCGGAAGGGAGGTAAAGGCTTAAAGAAACTCCAAATAAAATAAAATAGTTTAAAAACAGCACCTACAGACTCCCAAGAAACCACTCCAAAGCTTGTTCTCTAGTCTTCCCCATATATGTACACACAAACACATAAACATGCATGCATACAACACACAAGAAAAGCAGCTAGAGAGGTAACAATCTGTACTCTAAATCACTTATACACCCCAGTTCTAGGCTGTTTTATTGACTAGTTTTCTTCTTATGGCATAGTTAGAAGCATTAGCAAAGTAGAACACAGCAAAAATTCCAGAACCATTCCCTAATATTAAAGGGACAATAAAACATTGAAGTTTACCATTTGAATATTTCTCATATTTTGCCTATTTATCTTTGATCTTGTGAGATTCCCATTTGCTCTCAGAGGCAACATGGATTAGGAGTAAGGAGAAAGCAAACTGATTCTTCCACAAAGTAAAGAAACAGAAATGAGTAATACTTGTTTATTATGAAGGATATCAGATGTGTTGGCTAGTCTTTTGTCAACTTGACACAAGCTAGAGTCATCTGAGAAGAGAAGACCTCAGCTGAGAAAACGCCTCCATAGATCAGCTGCAGGCAAACCTGTGGAGCATTTTCCTGAGCACTTTCCCACATTTGGTGTGGGAAGGCCCAGCTAACTAGAGGCAGCACCACTCCTGGGTGGTCCTGGGTTGTGTAAGACAGCAAACTGAGCAAGCTACGGGGAGCAAGCCAGTAAGCTGGGTTCCCCAGTGCTCTCTCCTTTCAGTCCCTACCTCCGGGTTCCTGCCTTGAGCTGCTGCCTTGGCTTCCTCTGGTGATTTGATATAACTTGTAAGCCAAAGAATCCTTTCCAATCCAAGCTGCTTTTATTCAAGGTCTTTACCACAGCAATAGAAAGCCAAACTAATACATGTGTGTGTGTGTGTGTGTGTGTGTGTGTGTATTATACTATTTTTTAAATTCCTTGATGTCAATTTGCTGTTCTAGAAAATTGGGCTAATAATAATTTCTTTTTGAAATAAAAGTTACCTTAGTGCAATGAACTCAAAATAAAAACTAGATTAAGGTACCTACTGAAGCAAACCCAAACACCTGCCCAATTCCAAACTTTATGCATCTCAGTGGAACTTCTCAAAAAACTTTTTTTTTTTTCTTTCAAGACAGGGTTTCTCTGTGCAACTCTGCTTCCTGGACTTGGTAGACCAAGCTGGCCTTGAAATCACAGAGATCAGCCTGCTATGCCTCCCGAGTGCTGGGATTAAAGGCATGGACCACTACACCTGGCTTCAAAAGTTTTAAGATTTACTTATTTTATTATTTTATGTGTATGTATGTGCACCATGTCCTCCTGCCTCTGCAACTATGAGAGACAGAGACAGACAGAAAAAGACAAGACTGAGAGAGGCAGAGAGGGAAAGGTGTGTATGTGTGTATATTCTTGATCTTTGACCCCCTGGTCATTCTGTGAAAGTGCAAAATAGATCACATGTCAGGAATGCTGCTTTTTGCATTTTAACTCAATGCCAAGAATCAGACTGAACAGCAATAGTCTCTGATAGATCAGATTTTCAATTTCCAATGTGGCTGAACAAGCTCAGCCAGGCTCTCTAACTGTTTTCTTTTAACTGCTGTCTAAAATAACCTGATACAATTTTCAGATTTACCAGACATATGTCCTCCTGCCTCTGCAACTATGAAATCAAGAATCCTCCTTTGCACTGCTGACATGGTTTGTTTGTTTGTTTCTCAGAAATCAAGAACTGCCTTAAACAGTTTGCAGTTAAGAGATGCAGCCCACTTGTGTGTTGAGTGCTTGCCTAATATGCACAAAGCCCTGGATTCTATCCCCATTCTTAGGGGTTAAGGGAGGCACCTCTGGATTGGAGGAAATAGTCCCTATGGTTCATTAGCTTGAAATAAAGTATTCTAAATGGAAATTATATTTTTCATTGGAAAAAACAGCGTAGTTATAATGCTATATTCCTAGCTTGAAAAGCAAATGGATTTAGATTTACGTTTATGTGAAATATGAATTCAAGTACTTGAGTCCAGAAAAGGGTGTCTGATCCCCTGTAGCTGGAGTTACGGGCAGTTGTGAGCCACCCAAAGTAGATGCTAGGAGCCAAACTCAAAACCTCTCTAAGAACAGTATGTGTAAACAATGAGCCCTCCCCATGCCTCTCTTTTTTATATTTACTTTTTAATATTTTCTTCTTTCTAGTTATGTGTGTGGTGGTCAGAGGACAACTTGCAGAAGTGAGTCCTGAGTATCAAGTTCAGGTCATCAGGCTTTAGTAGCAAGCGCTCTTACCCACCGAGCCATCTGGCCAGCCTGTACATTAGTTTTTAAAAGGATCTTTTGTTTGTTTGCTTTCTTGTTTTTCGAGACAAGGTCTCACTATGTAGCTCTGGCTGTCCTGGAACTCACTGTATAGACCAGGCTGGCCTCAAACTCACAAAGATCTGTCTCAGCTTCCCAAGCCCGGGGATTAAAAGCATGTGCCACTATACCGGCTTTAAAAAGACCTTTGAACGGCCTTTCTTCCTTTCACTTAGAAAATATTGAAAACACTTAATACATATACCTTTGTACCTGGATGCTCAAACACCTTTCCCTTAGACTGTCTTTTGAATTTTGTTTTTTCAGACAGGGTCTATGTAATACAGGTTTGCCTCCTCCTGCCTCAGTCTCCTGAGGTTTATAGGCATGCACTACAATACCTGATCCACTTTAGAATTTAGCATCAGAAAGTTTCTCTTGACAAGCTATTAACTTTTCTTTTGCCAGATTAAAAACTCTATGCTTTATCTTTTCCCTTTTGCTTTGATTTCTAAGTGTTTCAAAACTAAACTTAAACAGCCACATTAGTTCAGGCAAGCTATATTTTTAGGTATTCCTCTGTACACAGATTTTTGTTTACTTATATTTTAAATCCTTTATATATATTTTAAATCACATATATATGGAGCTTATAGTAATTTTCTCAAATACTTTCCAAAGGCAGTAAGTACAAATTATAAATAAACAAAATTTTCTCATAGTGGCTTATTTTATTATTTATTTTACCTGGAATATATATCATACAGTCCAAGTACTAGTTCTTAAAACCAAAACTGAACAACACAGCAAGCCTTTAAAAGTTATACAAAGCTCTGTGTTCAATGAACTTGCTAGCTGTGTTCTGTGGACAGGAACAGAGGGGACCCAGAAGACTAACACCAGCCCCAGACAAAAGCAGACAGAAGCTCAAGGACAGAGCACGGTAGGTGAGGCACCCTTCTAGAAAAACGGGGTAAAATGTGCAACCACTCCCCACCCCCCCGCAATGAAGGCTAGAAACCTGCATAGGACAGGATCAGAGAAGTGGGGGACACTTGAGCCATTCATGCTGGGGTGGCAAAAACTGAAAATGCCAATGCCCAGCATAACTGACTGGATGTAATAAGCAAGAGAAAGCGGACAGGAATGAAGAAGGAATTTTTCTCCCCTTATCACTTTATTCTTTTAATAAAACAGACTTGCACTTTTGTATACATAGTATAGGGAGTTTCTACCTTGGAGGAACCTTCATTCTACTGGGGAAAAGAGGCATTAAAAGCAGTGAGCTACCATGAAGGTAACTGAGGGGAAGGAAGTAAAGGAGAAATGGTACGTAGCTATGCAGCTAAGTCAGGGAAGGCTTTGTTGAAGCAAAAATCTGAAAGAGGTGAAGATGCTAGCCAAGCAGATTAGGGAGAACGCACAACCCACGCTAAAGACAGAATGTGAGTCCTAAGGTAGAACTTGCCAGGAGTGTTGAAGGAACAATGGTGAAAGTCGGTGAAGGAGAAACAGGAGCAACCAATGAAACAAATCTCAAAAGATTAGGAGCCAGTGCTACATAGAGCACTAGCCAAGGGATTAGCTGAAGTCGGAGAGAATAAACCTTTCTCAAACTGGAGGAAAAAGGGGTAGGGGGCAGGGAAGTTTGCAGAAGAGAAAGGGGGAGGTTGAAGGAGCTCATGCCTTTTTGCCTGTGAGATAGTACATACATTTTCTGCTAAGCAGAGACAGTGGGAGGCTTAACCCACTGTAAACACCCTGAGAGAACCAAACGGACCAGCTTCAGCAAACATCAAAAAGAAACTGAGGGACTCCACACTGGTGGCAGTACAAATCCCCAGCCCTACGTGAGGCTTCTCCATGAA